>NW_006204759.1:1093446-1111486 GCF_000334495.1 Tupaia belangeri chinensis | reverse complement strand
CGGGCGGGCGCCGAGCCGAGCCGCGCCGCACTCACTCGCTCTCGCACTCACACCGGCGCGCACGCCGGCCTGGGACCCCGCGCGCGCACGCGGCCCGCAGGGCCCCCGGGGTGCCTAACACTCAGGACAAGAGGGGAGTCAGCGGAGCAGGGACCCGCAGGACGCACACTCCCATTCCCACGCATGCCAGCACATGCTGGGCTCCGTTCACTCTCACAGGACACACGCAGGTGCGTGAGGGTACTCCAGTCACACACAGGCATGTGCAGAGATATGTGGCAGCGTCTGGACACACAAAAGCATGCACATATACAGTGTGGCACAGCACACTCCAACACATGCATGTACACCCTCAAGACAACATGCAGACACACACGTAACAAAGATACGCGGCAGTCTTCCATGCCCCTAGCACACCTATTAGGAACCACAAACACATACCCACAGAAGTGGGGGGGGGCAGGTCACAGCCCCTCACGGCTCCCCCCATCTAGCAGGGACTGGCTGCTTACAGCCAGTGTACACTAGCAGGACGTGTGCACTCTCAGTCGTGCAAGCGCACTGCTGGTTCAGTCTGTGCACTCTTCCTCTCAGGTCACATACAAACATGGGCTCTGAAACCTCCAGTTCCTCCCTCCCTTGGTCAGTGGGTGGTTTGAAGGACCCACCGTGGCAGGGTGGGTGAGAACCAGGGATAGAGCTGTGTCAGAAGGGGTGAGGCCTGGGCAGAGGCCATCCCCGGGTGAGCGAGTGAGGCAGCGGTGCAAGCAGGGTGTGGCCTGTCAGCTGCTCAGGCCTCCCACATGGCCAGCTAACTAAACAAATCCCAGGCAGCCCAGGCCCGGCCCAGTCCGCTTTCCCGGAACAGAGCTCTGTGGGGAACGGCTGTTGCTTATCCAGGTGTGTCCCTGGAAAGCCCAGGGTGCAGATGGAATCCTATTTACTCTCTGGTTTCCACTGACATGTCAGAGATGCTTATCTGCTAGGCTGGGTCCCTTTCCGGAGCCCAAATGAGGGGCTCCAAACCTGCGTGATCCCCAACCATAAGCCCTGGAGAGGGCGGGGAACAGAGAAAAGAGAGGAGAGGTCTTGTCTTGGTGGCTTCCCTCTGCAGCATTCCAGCAGGCCAGTCAGGCTCTCTGAACCTCAGTGTCAGTCATCTGTGAAGTGAGTCCAATTCAACCCCTCAGCGTGGTGGGGAAGCCCGCTAGCACAGGACAGGACCCACAGGAGGGGCTCAGCAGGTCTGGCTTCGTCTTCTACCCTTGAGATCCACTGGTGAGAAGTGATGGAGGACTACAGGTGCTCCTTGACTTATGATGGGGCTATGCCCCAATAAACCCACCGCAGGTTGAGAATATCATAAATTGAAACTGCATTTACTATATCTGACCTACCAGACATCATAGCTTAGCCTAGGCTACCTTAAACCTGGTCAGAGCACTTTGGCCTACCATTGGGCAAGATGATCTAATGGCAAGCCGATTCATAATGCAGTGTTGAGTATCTTATGTAATTGAGTGAATACTGTACTGAAAGTGAAAAACAGAATGGCTTATGGATACTGGAAGTACGGTTTCTACTGCAGGCATATCCCTTTGCACCATCGTGGCGTTGAAAAAATCTTACACTGAATCACCGTTAAGTCAGGGACTACCTGTATATGTTGTCTCATGCTGGGCTCTGAGGCGGGCGATGTTCATGGCAGCTGCTGAGAACCGCACGATGCTGTGCCAAACAGGTCCGTAGCTGTCATCTCATGGATTCCTTTACCCTGTGATGTAGGCAGGGCATCCCGTCACCACTGTGCAGGTGAGAAAATGTACACTTGGTCCTGGGGACTTGCTCAGGGAGACTGCTGGCTGGTGGCAGAGCTGGGTTAGAGCCCAGGTGTCCTGACTTTCAATGCTCCATCCTCCCTTCCCCCAGCTTCCACTCCCTGCCTCTGTAGAGCTCAAAGGGTTCAGAGCAGAGGTGGAAACAGGTAAAATCTGGTCCTCAAATCTCCTCCTCAAACCTCCGAGATAGGGACGGCTTGAGGGAGAGCCGGAGGGGAGAGAGAAGGGGCCAAGACCTTCAGGGATTATGGTGGGAATGAACCGTCTCAGGGCTCCCAAGGACAATCTGAGATCCTAATGGGACAAAAATTCAACCTTCCAGGAGTCAGAGGCCAAGGGAAGGGCAGAAGAGCCTGGAAGGACAGCCTGACACAGTGCTGGGGTTCTTGTTTCCAGGAATGCTTAAGGGGATTAATCCTTAAATAGGCCCAGAGTGACTTTTTCTGTGCCAGAGGTGGCTGCATCACAAAATGATTATGTAATGATCTGGGTATTAAAATACAGACGCTGAACTATCATTTTAGAATTCTTTTACCGAAAAGCAAGAGGGGTGTTATCTTCAACTTACAGCCAGGGAAACTGAGATTTCAGGAGGTCAAGTGACTAGTAAGACGCAGACTGGAGATAGGAGCTTGGGTATTCTGACCTTTGACACTGCCCTTTTAATGTTTAATGTACCCCTGTGTTCACTGGGAGCTGACCCCTCCCTCCTGGCTTAAAAAAACTTTTTTAGGTTTATTTATTTCTTCTATGAGAGAGGAAAAGAGACCCGACAGGGTCCTGATGCTGCCATCCACACCTAGCCTCAGCCCGCCCCTGTTACAGGCACGCACGCGCCTGGTGCCCTCAGGGAAGTCTCTGGGTGCAAACCTGAACTTCCCCACATGGGTCAGACTCCCAGGGCCTTGTATTTTCCTGCTGTGCCATCTGCCCCCATCCCTTCCCGATCTCTTGACCTCCTATGAGTCTGGCTTTTTGGAGGATCTGATCGCGGTTATCGGCTCTGAGTGTCTGGAGGAAGTGGAGTGGAGGGCCCAGGCTCTGAAGCACAAGCCCCAAGATGCCCAGTGGAGAAACACATGGCGTGTGTGGGCCCAACGTCCGGCAGGTGGCAGAACTGAGATTTGGTCTGCATCCGAAAGCATGCAGCTATGAACCCCGCCGAGATGGGGGGCCCTCCGGGGCAGTAGAAGTGGTGTTATCAGAGCAGCTGCCCAGTTTTCAGAAAGCGCAGAGGTCAGGGAGTGAGACAGATGTGGGTTCCAAGGTTGGTATCTCCCTTCCCTTAACGGATGTGGGGCAGGTGTCTCCTCGCAGGCACTCGGTGCCCCCTGTGAAGTGGAGGCCACCTCCGTAAGTCAGACAACCTGTGGGCATTTAAGGTGAGGGTGGGGACGAGGGCCTAGCACAGTGCCCAGCACAGACAGGCACCCGGCTGGTGGTGGTGAGTGCAGTTGACCACTCTCCCTGTCTGCCGCCAGGATCAGGTGTGGACGCTGGGGAGCAAGCATGCTGAGGAGTGGACGCACGTGCCAGGCCGGGCACCGGCTGGCACGTGTGGGGCCGTGTGCAGACCCATCCATCATGCTGTCTGCTGCTCCCCACGCCGCAGTGGGCAGCACAGCGGCTGGATTGGCCCTTGGCAAAGTGAAGCGGGTAGAGTCTGCCCTTGGTCGCAGCTTCGGGAGTCCTGTGCCCTCGCTTTGTACTGCCCTGCTTCCCATCACTCTTCACCACTGTCTATAGCCTCCCTCAAAGGCCCCTGTTCAAGGAGGTAGAAGCAGGTTCCTCCAGAGTGACCCAAGTGTCTGTACCGGCTATTAACCCTGCGAGTCCACCCCGCACCACCTACGCAGAGCATGTGTGCGCATGTGCACGCGGACGCAGGACGCGGCTTCAGAGGCAAGTGCCCCTGCATTATTTATGCACAACGAAGGTTGAGAATCGCTGGATTAGAAGGTGCTAATGGTTTCTTTCATACGGTGGTTCTCAACCTGCTGGCCGTCTCTGCACTGTTCACATGTGTGACACACACTCGTTGATGACATCTCTCAATAGCTAGCAGTTGAACCAGGAGGTGTTTCCCAGGAGGGTATCGGCATTTCTAGAAGGGTCTGGCAGAGTCACTCTGGCTTTGGGTCTTAGACTTCGCTCCTGGCTGAGAATGAGCAGTTAACGCCTTTCCTCCCAGTAGGCGACATGCATTCTTGAGGAAATGACCCCTAGTAGAACACGGCTAGCTGTCCTTGGCTGGCATCTTTGGCTGTTGTCTGGAGGAAGGGCCCTCCCTGGCCCCGGCCTAACGTGTATCCCATTTCCACCCTTTCTGATTACTGAAGGAGCTCTCGTCATGTACTGATAGCCGTTCTCTGTATTTTTAAAAAAGAATTATTTAATTATATGTATTTATTTATTATTATTAAATTTGCTATAGGGCATGTGTGCTGACCAGAGAGAAAGAGAGAGAGACAAAGCAAGCCACCAGGTCTGGGACTCGGACAGTGGTCAGCCATGTGGGAGTCCAATGCCTCAACCACCACGCCACCTGCTGGGCCCACACTCTCTGTATTAATAGAAGGTTTTAAGCCCCAGAGGGGCCAATGGGATGGCTGGTAGATGATGGAGAGGAGCTTTCCAGGGTTGCTTGTCATTCATTTGTTCACTGGTCCATGTTTCTTTTTCCTTCTTATTCTAGAGGGAGAGAGATAGACAGCGAGGGAGAGAGGGAAGCACCCTCCATGGGGAAAGGGTCACGCTGCAATCCCGTCTTATCCTCCTGTCAGGATTTTTGGCATGCAGGCACATGCACCCCATTGTGTTTTTCAAGCCTCCTGGGCCGGGATCAGCCATGTGAGATCCAGCTCCCTTAACCATGAGATCTTAGGGCCGGCCCTGTGAATCCACATTTCAAAAAAATATTTATTGAGCACCTATGCTGTAATAGGCCTCATGAAGGGGTCTGGAGATAAAAGCAGCCCCAGTTTTCTTTAGATTCCAGAAGATGGAGGGTAAATCGCGATGGGGTGTAGGGACCATCCACTCTAGGGTGCCTGCCTCCTCTTTGCACACACCGTAGCCTCCGTATGGGAAGTGTGGAGGAGTGCGGCTGCAAGCAAGTCAACTGAAGTGTTTGCAGGATGGCTCCTGGCTGCTGAGAGGCCAACTTGATGTATTAAGCAATATTAGAAATGCAGCTATTTCTGATCATTTATTATTCACATTCTCATAAACACATTATACTCGTCACAGTACATTTACGAGCACCAGGCCTACCAGTGGGGAAAAGTTAACACTTACCTAATGATGTTGTTTTGCAGATGTCAAATGCCCCAGCGCTGCGGAGATGGGTTAAACGGCAGAGCGAAGCTCATCTTCTTTCCCTCCTGGGACTCAAGGAGACTGCCCAGGGGCTGGGGAGAGGGCGGGGCTCTCTTCCTTCACACCGGCCAATGCCTGGGCTGCTGCATCGGAAGGAAGCTGAGGTGAGAGGCTCACCTGCCAGGAGACACTTATCCTGGGATCAGTCTGCCTTTGGCAGGAGCTCAGATGCCATGGAGGGATGATGCCCAATTGTCTGGGGAAGCTCCAGAAATGAGCTCTGGCAGGAAGAGGGACATAGCCTGAGGCTAAGGCGGCAGCATGGATGAGTCCCTCCCCCACCACACACGCACAGACCTGGGATTCCTGGAGCCCAGGGACTTGGTTTGAGTGGTCTTCAGGTCTGGGGTGGAATCTCAGCGTTGTAAATGGGTGAGAAGGAGCAGGAACTCTAGCAGTTTTGAGCCCCAAGGCCAGCGATCACAAGCGCTCCCTTTCAAGTCTTTGGATTGATGATGTAATTCAGAAGGTATTAACGATGCAAGTGGCAGCTTCGATTAGAACTCTTCCACCTTTTACGTTTATGAAGTATTTAGTCATACCCAAATGGCATAGAGTATAATGTAAAGAATGCCTGGCATAGTGTTTAAGGCACTGGACTCCCACCTGGCCAACTGCAGTTCAAGTACCAGACCTGACGGCTTAAAAATCACATTGGATGCATGTGTGTGTGCCCAAAAATCCCGACAGAAGACTAGAAGAGGAGGGATTGTGATGTGACCACCCTAGGGGGTGGTTTCTCACTTTCCCTCTCTCTGTCTTATTCTGGCCAGTGCATGTGCCCAAAACAAACAAACAAATGAACAAAAAGCCTGGCTCCCCCAGCCAGTTTAGAAAGGAGTCATTACAGGTTCCTCCTCAAAAACCTAAAGATAGAAGCCAACAGGTGGTATGCTGGTTAAGGCGCTGGGCTTCCACATGGTCAACCATATTTTGAGTCCCAGACCTGGTGGCTTGAAAATCACACTGGGTGCATGTGTGTGTGTCCCAAAATTCCAGGAGGAGAATGGAGAAGGGGTTGTGGTGTGGCCATCCTCCCACTGTGGGTGATTTCTCACTTCCCTCTCACTGTCTCTGTTTCTCCAGCAAGTGTACACTCCCTATGGCAAAAACTTAAAAAAAAAAAAAAAAAGAAAAAAAAGAAAAGCTAAATACATTGGGTGGTGGGAAAAGTCACGATGCATTTTTGCATAGAAAAAGAAAAATTCATTGTGACGTCGACAACCCAATAGAATTATTCTCTGACTCAGCAATTCCGCGCCTAGGTATATACCCACGTGCACTGAGCAGGGACTCAGATGTTGGATGCCGGTGTTAATAACGTCATTCACTATAGCAAAAGGGTGGATGCAATCCAAGAGACCACGAACAGGTGAAGGTGTAAGCAAGCACGGTGTGTACATACAATATTATCCAGCCCTAAAAAGGAATGCAGTTCTGATTCATGCCACAACCTGGATGAACCTTGAAAATATGTTAAGTGAAATATGACAAAAAGCACACATATTGTATGATTCCATTTACATGAAATATCCAGAAAGTGTCAATGCATAGAGCCTGAAAGTGGATTACAGGTTACTAGGGCTCAGGGGAGGAGGAATTGTGGAGTTATTGTTTAATGAGTACAGGATTTCAAAAAAGATTTATTTATTTATTTCCATTTGTCATTATTATTTTTTTTAAATTTGACCAGAGAGAGAAAGGGAAGCCACCAGGTCTGGGACTCGAACCGTGGATGACCATATAAGAATCCAGTGTCTATAACCACCATGCCACCTGCCGGCCCTGGTACTGGATTTTGTTCAGGGTGAATAAAAAAAGTTTTGGAAAATAGAGGTGATAAATGCACAATATCGTGAATGTAATTAATGCCACTGAATTACACATTTTAAAATGATTACAATTGGGCCGGCCTCATAGCCTAGTGGTTAAGGGAGCTAGATGCCATCTGGCCAGTTGTGGTTCGAATCCTGGCCCCGGCGACTTGAAAAACATGGTGGGCACGTGTGTGCGTGTGCGTGTGTGTGTGTGTGTGTGTGTGTGTGTGTGTGCCTCAGATCCCAAAGGGATGGAGAAATGGAGATGGGGGTGTGACTATGCTCCAAATGCTTTGCCCTTCTCTCTCTGGTGAGTGCACGTGTCTTCCGGCAATTAGCAAAATAATTAAAATGTCAACTTTTGTCACATGGAGAGTCTTCAAAAAGTCCACAGAAGATGCATATTCTGAAAAAACTACTCACAGGTTTTCAAAATTTTCACACTAAATTAGTGTACTTTAATGCCATTTTCCATGAACTTTTCGAAGCCTCCTCGTATGTATTTAGCTACGATTTAAACACACACACACATTACAAATGCATTTGAAATCCCCGGTAGGATAGCCCTCTTCCATGTAATCGCTTTCTCCAGGGGCAAGCGTAATCTTGAATTTTGTGATCGACAGTCCCTGTGTTTATTTTCACGTCGGCGATACGCATATATCCCTATAAACAATGCGTTGTTTACATGCCTTAAAACTTTACATAAGTGGTCTCATACTGTACATAGCCTATTGCACTTACTATGACTATTTTAAAAAATTTTGCCAGAAGGTGCCTGTACTCACTACAGAGGTAGAGAAAGAGAAAGTGAGAAATCACTCCCCAGGAAGGCTGGCCAGGACATAATCCCTTCTCCTCCATTCTCCTCTTAGTATTTTAGGCACGCCTGCACATGTGCCCAGTGTGATTTTCAAGCCACCAGGTCTGGGACTCGAACCGCACAGTCAGCCACATGGGATCTAGCTGCCTTAACTATGGTGCCACTGGGGAGCCTGGGGTTTATTTTAATTTTATTTTTTAAAATTATATTAATTCGTTCATTTTTTTTTTTTTTTTAAATTTGACCAGAGAGAGACACACAGAGAGAGGGAAAGTGAGAAAGGAAGCCACCAGGTCTGGGACTCAAACTGTTGTCAACCATGTGGGAGTGTTCAGTGCCTTAACCATCATGTCACCAGCTGGCCTGGGATTTTTTGTTTTTCCCAAAGAATTATTTATTTAATTTTATTTATTCATTCATTCATTTTCATTTGACTAGAGAAAGACACACAGAGAGTAGGAAAGTGAGAAAGCAAGCCATCAAGTCCGGGACTCAAACCGTGGTCAGCCATGTGGGAGTGTCCAGCGCATTAACCAGCACGCCGCCTGCTGGCCCTGTGGGATTTATTTTATAATGGGTTCAGTTTCCATTCAGGATGAAAGAGAAGTTCTGGGACTGGATAGTGGCACTGGCTGTACGGTACTGCAATTGTACTTAATGTCACTGAACTGTACATCTAAATGAGGTTAAAGGGAGGCCCGGCCATGGTGGCACGGCTGGCTAGGCTGCTGGGTTCCACATGTTGGGACCACCTGGGAGGCCCGGGTTTGATTCCTGGCCCAACTTGACACTGGACGTGGTGTCTCCTGCCTGTGATCCCAGTGACTTAGAGAGGCCGAGGCAGGAGGATGGTGCCTCAGCAAGACCCTGTCAAAATAAAAAAAGGGGTAAAGTGGTAAATTGGGTGTTTTATTTTACCACAATGAAGTGGGAAAATATAAGCCTACAATGAAAAAAATCTAATCGCACCCTCTGGAAAGTAATTATCCAAGACTTGGTCACTCTGAGTCTGTGGCTCCAGAGGCAAGGTTTAATCACGGCGCTCCCTAGTGGGGATGGGGGAACTGAGTCAGGACACTGCTGTGACTTTTGGATCCTCTCACCAGGGAGGCAGAGATGACAGCTCCCAGCTGTTGGGCTCTGCCCAACTCCCAGCATGTCCCAGACAGCCCTGAGCTGCTTCAGCCCTGCACTTCCTGCACGTGGTCTGGCCACTTCAGAGATCCCTGATTCTCTGTACACAGACCTCTTGTGAGGCTGGCCCCATAACTTAGTGGTTAAGGAAGCTGGATCTTACACGGCTATCTGTGGTTTGAATCCCAGCCTGGAGGCTTGGGAAACATACCGGGCACCTGTGTATGTGTGCTCCAAATCCCCACGAGATGGAAAGATGGAGGAGAAGGGATTGTGGCATGGCCATTCTGCATGGGAGTGCTGTCTCACTTACCCTCTCTGTCTCTCTCTGCTGAATGCACATGCCCTCTAGCAAAACATTTAAAAATATACCAGGAGTAGGCATGGTGATTAAGGTGCTACATTCCCAAAATTGTGGGAGGAGAATGGAGGAGAAGGGATTGTGGCATGCCATCCCCACGAGGGTGGTTCCTCACTTTCCTTCTCACTGTCCCTGCCTGTCTCTGGTGGGTACACACATCCTATGGCAAAACCTTAAAAAAAAAAAAAAAGCTCCGAGTACCCAGGTTAGCTTTGTCCTGACAATACCAGTGAGAATAATTGATGTGCCGGCTGTATTTCTCTATTGCGCACAAAAATAAATAAATAATTTTCACAGTAAAATCTGTCACGTTAAATAACTGAGGCTATGCAGATGCCCAAGGGCTCGTAACGACACAGAGACGGAGCTTACCCTGGAGGCTGGCTGGCTGGTCCCGGCCCACACCAGCCCCCATACGTTCGGCCCTGCCACCTGGGGCTGTGCACTTGCCTGTCTCTGGCTCGCACGCCAGGCCAGGCCTGCCACACATTTAGGCTGAGGATGGCAGAGTGCAGGTGTGCTGAGGAGGTGGGGCTCCGCTGAGGTCTGCTCAGCACCGCCGAGGGCACCTGGCTGTTCTGGGCCAGTCCTGTCCTCCCTTGTATTCACAGGACAGTGACCTGGAGCGCCGCTCTCCTTTAAGGATCACTCCCAGCCTTCCTCAGAGAACCCAGGGTCTGCATGAGGTTAGCACAGCAGTCCCCACCTCCCCTGCCCCGCTTGCCGGGTCCCTGGCCCTCCTTCCACCCTAAGGTCCTCTTGGCCTGGAGGAGGAAGCATGGCTTTGGCCTCAATCCTGAAAGCCGAAGGCTGAGAGAGAATGAGCCCAGCAGAGGGGGCAGAGGAGGAGGAAGGGGTCCAGGCAGAGGGAACAGCATGTGCTAAGGCCTGTCGTGAGTAATGGCGCGTTTCCAGAGCTGCTTTCCTTGTGCCTGGCTGGAGCTCAGGGTGTGAGGGCGTCTACGGGGCTGAGAGGAGGGGCCCCTGCTCACCCCTTACTGAGTGCGTTCCTCAGGCTGGGCTCATGGTCACCTCCTGTCATACTCCCTTGAGTGCTGCCGACCTTGCTGGTTCCACCTGCTTCCTGGGCGAGTGGGGGAGTGCTTTGCTGCATCTGCAGTTAGAGTCAAAGACTCAGGGACTCAGGGTCCTTTGACTCATCCAGCTCCCCCTCCTCCCGTACTGTGAAGCCTGTGGCCCAAACACACCCGCGGGCACTGCCTGCCCGGTGGCCTCGCCCACTGTTAGCCACCTGGCTCGCTCCTAGCTGCCCTCAACATCCTGGTCGCGTGTTTCCTCTGCGGAACCCTGAAACGCTGTCCACATCAGCACCTACTCCACCCTTGCGGGGCTTGCTCTGCTTCGGGTGTCTCTCCCCAGCCATGTTTAATTTTTGAAGATTTGGAGAAGACATGCCGTCTTCGTGGACCCGAGCCGTGAAGTCCCGTTTGCTTGCTCAGGACCGCCTGGGAGTGTCCAGGGTGGGGCTTGGGATTCATGATGCTCCCAGTGTTCTGAGGCAGATGCCAGGGCTCCGTGCACCTTTGGTAGCATGGAAACAGCTCAGCAAGGTGACGTGATCTGTCCAAGGTCACGGAGCACTTTTTTAAAAAAAAATTATTTTGAGAGGTTTTTGCTATAGGGCACATGTGCTTGCCAGAAAGACAGAGAGAGACAGAGAGACAGAGACAGAAAGCGAGAAATCACCCCCCAGGGGGGATGGCCACGCTGCAATCCCTTCTCCTCCATTCTCCTCTCAGGATCTTGGGCACGCACGCACATGTGCCCGGCGTGAGTTTAACCCCCAAGTTCTGGAACGCGAACCGCGGTCGACTACATGAGAGTTCAGCGACATAGCCATTACACCAACTGCTGGTCCTCACGGAGACATTTTTAAAAAGTTTCTTTCTTTCATGAGTGAGAAGAAAGAGAAAGAGAGAGAAGATAACTGAGTCTTAAAAAAATGTTTATTTAATTTTATTCATTCATTCATTTATTTTAATTTGACCAGAGAGACTGAGAGAGAACGGTAGCCACCAGGTCTGGGACTTGAACTGTGGTTGGCCATGTGGGAGTGTCTAACGCCTTAACCACCACACCACCTGCTGGTCCCTCTCAACTGGGTTTTGACACCACGATCCATCCCCAGCCAGCCCCACATCATGGGCATGCTCATGCCTGGTTTATATGGGGAGGTCTCTGGACGCAAACCTAGAACTTTTCCACGTGGGTCAGCCTCATAGAGCCTCTGTTCCTCTCTGTCCAGGAGGGTGGTGCTACCTTCCCCTTCCAGCTGGGGTTCTTTGGGCCTGGCTCTGGCTCAGGGTGTGAAGTCCACCCCAGTAAGGCCCAACGGGGAGCTCTTCCTTGGGCGAGTCCCTTGGTCCGCCTGAGATCCAGTAGCCCTGGTGGGGACTGTACCTGACTCCCTCCCGGAGGGCCTTTGCAGAAGAAACTAGTACTCAGGAGAAATCCATTTCAGTCCTTTTGTTCCACTTCTCTTCCCTCCCACCTGCCCAGAGGCACAGCCTTCAGCCAAGCCTGCCTCAGGGCCCATGTACCAGTCGGTGCTGCCCTCTGGAAGACCTTCGCACCCAATCATCTCTGGCGGCTCCGCCTCGCCTTCCGCGTCTCAGTCAAGTCCCTGTCCTATTCAGGCCCGACTGACCCCGCTGCAGCAGCTGTGCTCGGCGGCTGTTTGCTTATTCTCTGCAAGCTCCGGGGCAGTGCCTGGCCTGCGGCTGGCGGGCACTCAACCCACCGTGCTGCGACTTGGGAGAGACCTCGGGGTTAGGGGCAGGGCAGCTGGGTGGAAGGAGGAGGGGGAGCCCCCCAGGCCGTCTGGGGCTGCCCAGCAACTCCGCCTGTGCGCTCCCACTCTGGGTGGGAGACAGCAGAATTCAGGGGGGGCAGCACAGCACCATCCATCAGCTGAGAATGTGGCAAGCCTGGTAAATCGGGGAGGCCGTCTGAGGACCCCTCAGAGTGTGCCCAGAGCTCCAGCAGGCTGTCTGGGAGCCCAGTGGGCATGCTACTCCCCAGTCCAAGGCGGCCCCAGGACCACCCTGGTTGGGAGGGAGGGCCGAGCAGGTGCTCCACGCCCACCACCTCCCTTTCTTTCTCTGAGTAGTGGATGGTTACCCCTAAAGTGTCTGATTATCTAACAGCCCCACCCTGCTGGCTTGCCATTATTTTAAATTAATTATTTTGAATTTTAAGATACAAGAATATAGAGACTAACATAACCAACCCAAAGACATATTCACCAAAATTAACATTTTAGTCTTTTTTTAGAGAGTTTTTTTTTTTCTTAAAAAAACTGTGAGCCATAGCATATAACACTGTATCAAACACAGATGCACAGAATAATGGATAGGTCTAGAGCCAACACCAGCACGAACACACGTGAGTCAGGAGATGCGAAGTCACAACCTCCCCCCATGTGGCCCCTCATTCACACACCTCTCCCTGTCGCCATCATGTTCTGACTTCTTAAACAAGTTTCTTTTCTCCAGGAGTGAGAGACACAGAGAGACAAAGAGAGATAACACACCCAACAGGACCGGGTCATGGACACACACGTTCCCGGAGTACTCAGGGAGGTCTCCAGACTTGAACCAGGAACCTTCCCACATGGAATTGTCTCCCAGAGAATTGCGTTTTACTGCTGCACCATTGTCTGGCCCCTGCATTCTGTGACGTCACTACCTAGCATTCTTGGTCTTTCCAAAATACAAATACGATAGAATGTTACAGATGAGAACTTCCCTTCTGGTGCCTCAACCCCACCCCAGGGGGCAAACACAGTTACGAAACTCATGTATATATCAAGCCGGGCAGAGTCTGATATTTAACCATGCATACTTATATTAGTTTTACACTTACCATTTCACATAGTTTAACACTTTGCATAAGTGGCAGTGATACTGTATATATTATTCTGTAAGTTGCTTATTTAGTCAATGCTAAACGCTTTTAAAAAATAGTTTTATTGAGGTATAATTTATACACCATAAAATCCAACCGTGTCAAGTATACAGTTTAATGATTTTTAGTAAATTTAAAGAGTTGTGCAACCATGAGCACAATCCAATTTGAGAACATTTGCAACCCTCCTAAAAAGTCTCGATGCCTTTTATTTCCTTCTTTTTTCCCCCCTATATGCTTTTATAAGTTTCTTCTTTCTTCCATGAACTAGAGAAACACAGAGAGACACAGAGAGACAGGAGTCGTGATCCCCCAGCCTCAGTCAGCCCCGATCACAGCCACATGTGTGCCTGGTGTACTCAGGGAGGTCTCTGGACACGAACCTAGAACTTTCCCATGAGGTCGGCTGCACAGAGCCTCACGTTTCACTGTCACACCGCTATACAGCCGCCATGTGCCATGCACTGTTCTAAGGACATTGTCACCTTTTTTTAAATTCTCGTGACAACTCCATAACGTGGATGCTCTTAGAGATGACGAGGGCACCGAGCACGTGAGAAACTGCCCAAGCTCGAACTAGTAGAAAGCGACAGAACAGACTTAGGATCACAGTCTGACCCGGAGTCAGGGACGCACAGTGCGCCGCCAGGCTGCTCTGAGTCTGTGCATTTCTACTTCCACACGGAAAGTTGAGGAACTTTTTTTCTTACTTCCATAGGTTGCATGCACTTTCCAGAAAGGAGAGAGAGAGCCAGAGTGAAATCACCCTCCAGGGGATTGGCCACACTGCAATCCCTTCTCCTCCATTCTCCGCTTGGAATTTTGGGCACACACGCACACTTGCCTGGTGTGTTTGTCAAGCAGGTGGTTCAGGGCTTGAACTGCAGTTGGCCATGTGGGATCCAGCCACCTCAACCACTGTGCCACTGGCTGGCCACAGGAAAACATTTTTATCTCACAGCATGAAAGAAAAGCGGAGGCTTAGGAGGGTGAAGTGACCATGTTCTGTGGGGGTGTGGGGTGTGTGGGAGGTGTTGTGGTCAGGGAGTGAGAGGAAGAGGGAAAGTGAGAAAGCGCCCTGCAGGGGAGATAACCTGCTGCAATCCTGTCTCCACTTCTTTCAGGGTTTTGGTCAGGCATGCACAAGTGGCCATATGCTTTCCAAGCTGCAGGTCTGAGACTCGGACCACGGGGTTCACCCATGAGAAATCTAGCCACCTTAGCCATCCCTCCGCCGGCTGGCTTGCCTTCTGCTTTTCATCCCAGAAAAGAAATGAGAAAGGAGAGGAAGGGGAAGAGGATGGGTAGAGAGGGAGAGTGATACCAGAGCACACGTGCATATTCGCTAACACACGCACACACCCGTGTGTACACACATGCACACAGGCATACCCACCCACGTAGGTTCACAGAACACATGCATACACACTAGCGCACACGTATCTGCAGGCACTACTACGAGTACACATCCATGAACGTATACACCCACATGAACAAAAATAAATACAACTCTGGGGCCAGTAGGTAGCATAGCGGTTGAGGTGCTGGATTCCCACATGGCAGAAAATGGTTTGAGTCCCAGACCTGGTGACTTGAAACTCATGCCGGGCACGTGTGTGTGCATTCCCAGGAGCCCAAGAGGAGAATGGAGAAGGGATTGTAGCATGGCCATCCCCCTGGGGTGATGATATCTTACTTTCTCTTTCTCTCTGTCTCTTCAGCACACGCACGCATCCTATAGCAAAAAATCTCTCCAAAGGAAAAAAAAAGTAAAAGAACGAAACAAAACTTTAAAAACCAGGTCGTCATGGACCTGTAAGTTTATCAGTCTGGAGGCTCTGGGTGAGGAGATCAGGGTGTGTGTGTGCATGTGTGCATGATCATGTGGCTGTGAGCTGGTGTTGGGGTGTGTGGGGGGGGATGGGAGGTGGGGGATTCAGCCTTTCAGGGTCTTCCGGCAGCTCTCCTGTCAGGCCCAGGCCTGGGAAATGCTCCATCTGGAGCAGGGCCCCTCCCTGCAGGGCACCTCTCAGAGCCAGGGCTGGGCCTCTCTCTCTCTCACCCAGGGGCCTGCTGAGGGCCTTGGATACATGTAGTTTCAGTGCCTGGGAAACGGGGCCAGGTGTATTCTCCAGAGACTGCCTTGCCTGCGTTGCCAGGAGTGAATCCATCTCGTATCTCCTCGCTGGGCTGGATGCATCCATCCCCAAAGGTCATTCCCGCCCCTGGACTCATCTGAACCTGCACAGACCTGCACGGGACTGCAGGAGCCTGACTGGGCACATGTGTGTCTGACACATGGCTACACCAAGAGCCCATGAGGTGTGCGCTTTGCAAGCGAGCAGCCGGAACACAGAGGCCGGCAGCAGAGCCCTGCAGCTAACGGGAGTGGGCTCAGATTCAAACCCAGGCCAGGTGACCCCACATGGAAGCTATCCAGCCCCCGCCTATACAGCAGTACAACAGCTGACCCGAGTCTGGAACCCAGGCTTGTGGCCAGGTCTTGGTCCTGCTCTGGTGGGTTGCAAAACCTGGGAAATTTTTTTTTTTTTAATTAAAAAATTTTGGGTGGGGGAGAGGATTTTGTTATAGGGCGTGTGAGCTTGCCAGAAAGACAGAGACAGAGACAGAAAACGAGAAATCACCTCCACCCCACAGGGGGAATGGTCACATCGAAATCCCTTCTCCTCCATTCTCCTCTCAGGATCTTGGGCACGCGCACACATCTTGGGCACACACGCACACGTGCCCCGTGTGAGTTTACGCCACCGGGTCCGGAACTCGAACTACGGTCGACTACGTGGGAGTCCAGTGACATAGCCATTACGCTAACTGCTGGTCCCAAAACCTGATAAATTGATAGGTCCATGATGAAGTGTTTTTAGAAAATTTTATTTTTATTCATACATGCACATTCGTGGGCCAGAGAAAGAGAGAAAGCACCCTTGAATAGGGCCTGGTTACGCTGCAATCCTTTTTCTTCCAATTCTCCATCCTGTTTGGCTCCTGGGGACACACCCTCACAAATCGGCATGAAGACAGCTAGGCTGGGATTTGAACCCTACTCAGTCATGTGGGATCTGGTTCCCTCTGTGTAGTGCTAACCGCTGTAACTGCTACGCCAGGGGGCCAGCCATCAGGATGATTTTTTCCCCCATAGGGTGTGTGTGCTTGCTAGAGAGAGACAGAGAGAGGGAAAGTGAGAAATCACCCCCCAGGGGAGATGGCCATGCCATAATCCCTTCTCTTCCATTCTCCTCCTGAGATTTTGGGCAAGCATGCACGTGTGCTGAGAGTGTTTCCTTCTCTTTTTCTTTCTTTTTTTCTTTTTTTTTTTAAAGAGAGATTTTTGCTATAGGGTGTGCATACTTGTCAGAGAGACAGAAAGTGAGAAATCACCCCTGGAGGGATGGCTGCACCACAATCCCTTCTCTTCCTTTTTTTTTTTTTTTTTTAGATTTTTGCTATAGGGCGTGTGTGCTCACTGGAGAGACAGAGAGACAGAAAGCGAGAAATCAACCCCCAGGGCGGATGGCCATGCTACAATCCTTTCTCCTCCATTCTCCTCTCGGGATCTTAGGCACACATATGCACACACCCAGTATGAACTTTAAGTCACTAGGTCCAGGACTCGAACCACGTTCAAATATGTGGTCATTAAATAAATATTTTTAAAAAATATTTTTTAAATTTCAGAGCAGTTTTAGCTTTAATAAATCAAAGAAATGCTAAGGAGCTTTGTTTAAAACTTAAAGCCAGGAAACAGGTTAGGATTCTGTTCAAATAGTAGGTATATGAACCTATCGACAGCTCAAGACAGGACAAAAATCCTTAAAACTGGAAAACAAAGCCTAGAAGAAAATCACCAATGTTTTAGTCAAAAGTCATGAAATGCTATTTCACCAGTTCAGTCTCATGTATTTAATCTATGGTTTGATCTTCCCGACTAAATTCTGGGATATAA
Organism: Tupaia belangeri chinensis; assembly: GCF_000334495.1. Lineage (NCBI taxonomy): Eukaryota > Metazoa > Chordata > Mammalia > Scandentia > Tupaiidae > Tupaia > Tupaia belangeri. The sequence goes on along the minus strand of NW_006204759.1, from coordinate 1,094,244 downwards.
TATTCAACTCCAGACTCGTCCCTATGATTAAGTTGGCCATTTTCTTAGTTTGTGGACTCTTATTTCTGTGTATCTGTATAATTTTCCGGGTATAGCACTCCCTTAAGGACTTCTTGGAGATCTGGTCTGGTTTTGGTAAATTCTTTCAGGTTTTGTTTGAAAATGTTCCTTCTTTTCCCATATGAAGAATAATCTTACCAGGTACAGTATTCTTGGTTGAAATTGCTTTTTCTTTAACATTTTGAATATATTTTCCCATTCTTTCCTCACTCGCATTGTTTCCAATGAGAGGTCTGCTGTTAGTCTGGTGGGTACCCTTTGTAGGAAACTTGATGTTTTTCTCTTGCCAATCTTAGTATCTTGTCTTTGCAGTTTTGATCATTCTGGCTGTAATGTGTCTTAGAAAAGATCTTAGGTTGATTCTATTTGAGGTCTTTTGCATTTCTTGGGACTGGATCTTTGAGTGCCTCTCTAGGTTTGGAAAGTTTTCTTGTAGGATTCCATAGAATAGATTATCAATGCCTTTATGAGTCTCTTGGCCTTCTGGGATACCAGTTATCCAGATGTTTGGACGTTTGATGGTATCTAGCATTTCTCATATATTATTCTCATTTTGGGGGACAATTTTCTTAGTCTTCATGGTGGATTTTTCTAGGCCAGCGATTCTATCTTCTACATCTGAGATTTGATTTTCTATATGAGCTAGTCTGATTTTAATACTTTCAAGGGAGATTTTGACTTCCTGTATTATAGCCTTCATCTCTAACAGGTCCATTTGATTCTTTTTTTTTTTTTTTT
>NW_006204759.1:1087818-1093405 GCF_000334495.1 Tupaia belangeri chinensis | reverse complement strand
TATTCTAAATTCTTTATCTGACATTTCCATGAGTTTCATTGTACTGTCTGTGGATGAAGAGGAGTTATTCCTTTCCCTTGGAGGAGAGGTATTTTCTTGCTTTCCCACATTTCTTGTGACTTTGCAGTGATTTCTACTCATCTGATGGATGGTGCATTTCTTCCTAATTCTCGAAGTTCAATCTGAGCGTTCAGAGACGTGCAGGAGGAGATGAACTGCAGTCTCTCTTCTGCTCTGTTCTCACTCTTTGTGCATCAGATTCAGTGGGAATAGAGGAATATTCTGACCCTAATGGTATTCAGATGTTTGGATCCTGTTCACCTGGAACCGTCTACACAATGTATACAGGCTGAGCAGCCAATGAATAAAGATAAAGAAAAAAGGAAAATAATTAGAGAAGAGGACAGAAGAAAAAATAAAATGAAAGAGGAGAAAGAAAAAAATTAGATTTGGATTTTAAAAGCAAAAACTGAAAACTGTGTGGCACAGAAGCAATATTTCACAGCTCAAGTTCGGTATCCATCTCAGAGTGGGCCTGGCCTGGGTTTGCGCCTTTCCTAAATGAAGTGGGGAAAGGCACCAATTAGCACAATAAGGAAGGGGCTTCAGAGCCCAGAGAATATTTTACATTAAAATATTAGAAGTCACAGGGAGACACGGTGAGACAGAGACAGCAATGGAGAGGAGACAGAGGTAGTCCTACCCACTACAAATCAATCTGGAGGAGGAAGTCTCAGCAGAAAATCTTTATTTTTGGTCAAGGAAATCAATATTTCTTTTTTTCTTTTTTTGAGAGTTTTTTTTTTTTTTTTTTGTTGCTACAGGGTGTGTGCACTTGCCAGACAGAGAGAGACAGAGAGACAGAGAGACTGAAAGCGAGAAATCACCCCCCGGGGGGAGGGTCATGCCACAATCCCTTCTCCGTTCTCCTCTTGGGATCGTGCGCACACACGCACACGCGCCCAGCGTGAGTCTTAAGCCACCGGGTCCAGGATGCGAACCGCTGTCGACTACATGGGAGTCCAGCGACATAGCCATTACGCTAACTGCTGGTCCCAAGGAAATCAATATTTCTTTTTTTCTTTTTTTGAGAGTTTTTTTTTTTTTTTTTTGTTGCTACAGGGTGTGTGCACTTGCCAGACAGAGAGAGACAGAGAGACAGAGAGACTGAAAGCGAGAAATCACCCCCCGGGGGGAGGGTCATGCCACAATCCCTTCTCCGTTCTCCTCTTGGGATCGTGCGCACACACGCACACGCGCCCAGCGTGAGTCTTAAGCCACCGGGTCCAGGATGCGAACCGCTGTCGACTACATGGGAGTCCAGCGACATAGCCATTACGCTAACTGCTGGTCCAACTGCTGGTCCCGGAAATCAATATTTCAAGCTCAAGTTTGGTATCCATCTCCAGCAACGTAATCATTACACCATCTGCTGGTCCTATTTTCTTTTCTTCTTCTTTTTTTAAAAAATTTTTAAAAGAATTATTTTAGTTTTATTTATTCATTTATTTTATTTTAACTTGACCAGAGAGAGACAGAGAGAAAGTGAGAAAGCAAGCTGCTAGGTCCGGGACTCAAACCGTGGTCAGCCATGTGGAACTGTCCAGTGCCTTAACCGCCCTGCCACCTGCTAGTTCCTTTTTTATTTTTTGGAGAGGTTTTCACTATAGGGCACGTGTGCTCGCTAGAGAGAGACATAGAGACAGAAAGCGAGAAATCACCCCCCAGGGGGATGGTCATGCTGCAATCCTTTCTCCTCCATTCTCCTCTCGGGATCTTGGGCACGCACGCACACGTGCCTGGCATGAGTTTTAAGCCGCCGGGTCTGGGATGCAAACCGCGGTCGACTACATGGGAGTCCAGCGACATAGCCATTACGCTAACTGCTGGTTCCCGCTAGTTCCTTTTTTTAAAAGATTTTTGCCCTAGAGCCTGTGAGCTCATCAGAGAGAGTCAGAGAGAAAGAGAGAAGGTAAGTTAGAAATCAATCCACAGGGGGATGGCCACTCTGTAATCCCTTCTCTTCGATTCGCCTCTTGGGATTTTGGGAATGTACACACACACATCTGGTATGAGTTTCAAGCCTCCAGGTCCAGGACGCAAACCTTGATTGGCCATGTGGGAGTCCAGTGTCTTAAAACACCTCACCACCTGCCGGTCCTGGGCATGAGTTTCAAGCCGTCAGGTCCAGGACTCTGTAGTCCACCATGTGAGAGTCCAGCACCTCAACCACCACACCGCCTGCTAGCCCCAAGATGAAGTTTTTACTCACCCACGACAAAATGGGCAATGCAATGCAGAGGACCGTGTAGGAAGTTTTCCATGCTGTTAAATTCCCTTTAAAAAAGACAGTACTTCTCTCAACTTTCCCCTTTCTTTTCTGAAATGAGGGTGATCTTACATGATGGCTGGGATTTTACATTATTTGACAAGATGAAAAAGTGGGAGCTGCCCCATGCCAGCTCTCAAATGTGGGGAAGATTGTTCTGTCAGCCTCTTTGGGTGCCCACCACCGGGTCTAGCTCATTCTGGAACTGAGACTTCTTTTTTCTTTTGTATTTGTCCTGCTGGTTTCATATCTGTATTTGCCAAAACAGTGTAGTTGAGGAAAGCCTATCCAGGATGTCTGAAATCTCCGTGCTACCCGCGCAGACTCTGGATTGAGTTAACAGAGGAAAACTCTCTCTCCTATGCAGCAGACTTCAAGGCCACCTCAGCCCCGGGAACTCAGCCAGTCCCCGGGAACTGAGGGAATCAAAGGCTCCCGTACAGTAAGAAGCGTCTTCAGAACAGCTCAGCTCCAGCTCTGGCTCTGGCCTTGCGGCAAATTAACGACAGTTTGGTGAGGCTTATCTCCCCTTCCCGCAGACACTTGGTCTCCTGGGGGCAGTGGCCGGTTCACTCACAGGAAGGCGGAGAGGGACGGCAGCTCCCGTACCCTGTGGTCACTGAGTGTGGGACACAGAGGCTTCCCTATGTCCACTGCACCTGAGTAATCAGTTTCTAGGACACTTATATATTTTTTAAAATTACTTATTTCATTTCATTTATTCATTCATTTATTTTAATTTGACTAGAGAAAGACACACAGAAAGAGAGAAGGAAAGTAAGAAAGCAAGCCACCAGGTCCGGGACCTGAACCGTGATCGGTCAGGTGGGAGTGTCCAGCACCTTAACAACCACACCACCTGCTGGTCCCAGGACACTTGTATGTTGATCTGAGAGAAGGGGGTGCTCCTAATCCAGATCGCCATGGCCAGTTGGTGGTGTGGGGCTGAGGCGCTGGGTCCACCTGGCTGGCTGTGTGCTTCCAGTCCGGGACCCTGCAGCTTGAGAAATATGGCGGCTGTGCATGAGCCCAAATACGGAGAGGGAAAGGTGAGGAGGAGATACCGCAGGACTATTCCCCACGGGGGGAGGTGTGCTTTCTAAGTCTCTCTCTCTGTCTCTCCAGGGAGCGCATGTGAACGCTTTGGCAAAAGTTTTAAAAAAGAAAAGATTTTCATGAAACTGGTTTGAAGGCAATCATAGGTGCCGAATGGTGCACACAAGTGAAAATAACCTGTGAGCCTCCCCACGTGGGGGGGATCTGGGTTCCCGTTCTGACATCCCTGAGGGCACCAGGGCTGCACACGGCTGACGCTGGGGCTGGATCGCAGCGTGAGGACCCTACTGGGGGTGATTGTCTGTCTTGTTTATGGAAGAAATAAATAAACTAAAAAAAGAAAAAGCAACCATAAAACCCAAACGAAATGCAAACAGGCAAGGGAAAGGATGAACTTCCGTTATCTGGGCGTCTGAGAGTGGAGAGCCCCACGAGGCGTGTGGGAGGGCTGTGGGGAGGTGGGCATCAGACTGGGCCCCCAGAATGAGCAGTGTTGAGAACACAGGCAGGAGTTTGCCGCCGGGCCCTGTCCCTCTGAGATGGGCCTGGTCCCTAGCAAGTTCCAGGGTCCTGCATCCAATTGCAGTCCCCATGCACCTTGTTGCATCTCACATCAGAGCCTGGCAGCCCCTGGACCATGGGCAGCGAACCCAGATTGACACGGGTTGAGCAGGGCTGGTGTCAGCTGCCATTTGCTGTGGCCCCTGAGTATGTGCTTAAAAATAAATAGGGTCCAGCAGGTGGCCTGGTGGTTAAGGCGCTGGACACTCCCATATAAGCCTCACTGTCGTAATCCCCAGGAGACCAAGGCTCGGCAAGGGTACATGACTTACCTAGAGCTTCTCGGCTAGCTGGTGCCAGACCTGGGAAGAGAACAGAGGTTTGTCCAGCTGAGGGCCTCGGCTCTTCTCCCTTGATCCTGCGGCCTCTTCAGCCAGCTGGTTGCAGGTCTTGCTGCCAGGGGCCACTAAGAGTGACACTGCTCTGCCATCTGGGACTGACCTCCCGCTCGTTCTCACCCGGGGCCGCCCTGGGCAGAACACTTCCCTTTTCCCTTCCCAGACCCCAGCTCTGACCCCTCAGATGTCCACAAGGTCTCACCTGGGCAGAACACTTCCCTTTTCCTTTCCCAGACCCCAGCTCTGACCCCTCGGATGTCCACAAGGTCTCTGTGTTTTCTGAGTCAAGCAAGGTGTAAGGAAATCGCTTGTTCTGTGAGGTAATTTGTCATCTGGTTACTTCCATTAGCCCACCCTGGAGGAGTCTATTCTGTGCTAAGTGGTTTGGGTTCCTGGCTTGGAAATCCTCAGGCTGGGCAGGAAATGCTGCATTTGGCCCCAGGAGCAGAGGGAGGAGCTGCCGGCAGCCTGGGGTGGGGTGGGACAAGGAGCACAGTGGGGAGGGGGCTGAGGACAGAGACCAGGGGGCACTTACAGTTCTTTTGAATCCAGAGGTGGGTGCATAGGAAGGGCCACGGGCTCTGCTGGGCTGGTGGGGGAGGGTGGCAACAGGCTCCTGGGACCTAGAGCTGGGGTGGGGGTGAGGGTGGGAGAATCCCAAGACAGTAAAGCCATTGTCAGGGATGCGGAGGGGACTCCAGAAAGCTTGGGGGCTCCTAGACCAGGCCTGGCCCAGGGCTCAGAGGAAGGCTGCCGATTTTAGTTTTGGACACGTGTCCTCAGGACAGCTTAGGAGCCTGGGCCGCGGGCTCCGACCCTCGCTCTGCTAACGCGCTAGCCGTGTTATCTGGTTCGAGGTACTTACGCTCTCCCAGCCTCAGTTTCCTCATCTGTGAGGTGGAGGGTGTGAGAGCTAACTCAGGTGAAGCGGGTAAAGCCTGGGTCCGGCCTCCAGCTGGAGCACACGTGACCCAGACGGCAGCTGCTCAGTGACCGACTCTCCAACGCGGGGACTCTGCTGGTTATAACATCCCAGGAAAGTCCTTAGTCTTGTGAAAACCGGGCTGGTTGGTCAGGGACCATGGTCTCCATGGGCCCGGTGTCTTCCATGCCCATGCCAAAAGATAACCTATTAGATTAAGATTCTTTTCTTTTCTTTCTCTTTTTTTTTTTGGAGAGATTTTCACTGTAGGGCGCGTGTGCTCGCCAGACAGACAGAGAGAGACATAGAGACAGAAAGCGAGAAATCACCCCCCAGGGGGGATGGTCACGCCGCAATCCCTTCTCCTCCATTCTCCTCTCG
>NW_006204759.1:1084690-1087763 GCF_000334495.1 Tupaia belangeri chinensis | reverse complement strand
GGTCCGGGACACGAACCGCGGTCAACTACGTGGGAATCCCGCGACGTAGCCATTACGCTAACTGCTGGTTCCCTCCTTTTTCTTTGAGACGTTTTTACTATAGGGCATGTGCACTTGCCAGAAAGACAGAGACAGAGAGACAGAAAGCAAGAAATCACCCCTCCTGCCCTCCCCGGGGGGATGGCCATGCTGCAATCCCTTCTCCTCCATTCTCCCTTCAGGATCTTGGGCACACATGCACACACACCCGGCGTGAGTTTAAGCTCATTGGGTCCAGGACTAGAACCGTGGTTGGCTACATGGGAGTCGAGTGACATAGCCATTATGCTAACTGCTGGTCCCAAGATGATTTCATTTATTAATCTGAAGGCCCTTGCTAAGGTTCCAGCAGGACCCGAGTGAGAGAGAGAGAGAGACAGAGAGACAGAAAGCGAGAAATCACCCCCCAGGGGGATGGCCATGCCACAATCCCTTCTCTTCCATTCTCTCAAGATTTTGGGCATACATACACACATGCCTAGTGTGAGTTTTTTTATAGACTTTTTTTTTTGGAGAGGTTTTCGCTATAGGGCGCGTGCGCTCGCCAGACAGAGAGAGAGAGACAGAGAGACAGAAAGCGAGAAATCACCCCCCAGGGGGGATGGTCACGCCGCAGTCCCTTCTCCTCCATTCTCCTCTCAGGATCTTGGGCACGCACGTACACGCGCCCGGCGTGAGTTTTAAGCCACCGGGTCCAGGATGCGAACCACGGTCAACTAGGTGGGAGTCCAGCGACATAGCCATTACACTAACTGCTGGTTCCCGCTTAGTGTGAGTTTTAAGCCACCGGGTCAGGACTTGAACCATGGTTTGACTACATAGGAGTCCAAGCGACATAACCATTATGCCATCTGCTGGCTCCATTGAGTGATTATTTTAAAGCACTTCTGTTGGAATGAGTTTAAGCTCTGATCTGTGCACACAGTAAAGATTGGTTATTAATAAGTAAGCAAACCAGTTACTCCTCATTTGCAAAACCTTTTTTGGGTTGTTTTCTTAGCATAAGGAATGTTGCAGGGGATTTGAAGGGAGAACCTGTGGCCTTTAGGTGAGGGCCAGGAGATATGGGGCAGACTCTAGTGGGAGGGCTGCAGAGACAGGCTGGGGTACCTTCCACAGCCCCCAATGGACCCCCTCAACAGAGACCCAGGCTGGAGCATGGGATGTGCTGGGTGGGCTCCAGCTGGGGCAGTGGGTGCACAGCCAGAGGACAAGCAGGACAGACCTGTGACCCTCTCCTGCCAGGTGACGGCTGATTTGGGGCCTGGAGACCTGGAGTGGAACGTAGCCAGGCCCTGGTCTGTCAGTCCATGTGTCCAGCCATGTGTCCTCCACACACCCGTCCATCTTCCCATGAAAAGAGCATCCATTCTTCTGTTCACTTGTCATCTCAGATGTCCTTCAGGATCTCAGTCCACGGAAGATGTCCACCACCTCTCTCCACCCATCTGCCCGGGGTTGCTTCAGTCAGTTCCGCCATCCAGCCATCCACCGCCCGTCCCTTCACTGGCCCACCTCCCCATCCACCCGTCCATCGACCCAGCAATGTTTCTTGAGCTAAGGGGGGACTCAAAGATGAATGAGACATGGCTTCTGCCTTGCAGGCTCCACGGGGAGGTGGCTCCAGAGAACACAGCAGAGCTACATCACGCATGGAGGCACCCCGGGAGGGGGTGAAGGGGACTGGTCTGGGAAGGCACCTGCTTGGACATAGCGATGACACCAACCTGTTTCCCCTAAGCATAAAACCCCCGTGAAAGAGTCTGGGCAGAGAGGAGGAGGTGGCTGTTGGGAAGGAGGGAGCGAGGGAGGGAGAGGCTTCACTTGTCAGCTGCTCAGCAGGTACACTCAGACTTAAAATGTCCCCAAAGAGCGTCTGCTGAGAGGCAGGGGTGAGCATGCTGAATTATTTCTCTGTAATTGGCACTGAAGAAGTTGCAGACGTCCTGGGGTCTGCATCAAAGGGCTCTGAGCTTCCACAGCGACTTGACTTGCCGGGGGCTATTGGGGTTCTCTGAGCGCCCACCCCTCCCCTCTCCTGCCTGCCCACTCTCCTCCCGCCTCCTGCAGGAGTGGCGGCAGCTGCGGGGTACCACGCTCTCCTTTGCTTTCTGCACACAGCACCTCGGGGTGGGGCTGGGTGCGTGCAGCAGCTCTGGGCCCTGAGCATTTGCAGAGCTGCATGTCGCTGCCTAGGAAGGGAAAGGGACAAGGGAACTGGAGCATGGAGGCCCTCCCCTGCAGGGGACACCAGGATTTAACTCGGCAGGAGCTTCTGTGCTGTGTACACGACCTGAGGGCCTTTCTCCCCACATGGTGTGGGCCCCGGGCTGGTGCCGGTGCCGGCTCGGCTCCTCTTTGGTCTCTTCCCTGCTGGTGCTGGCACTTGGAAAAGCCATGTGGACCGACCGGTCGCCCAGAGTTTGTAAATAGCGACAACCTTCTGTATGTACTGGTGTGTGCGCGTGTGTGGTGTCTGCCTCCCCTGGTGAGGGCCCCTGCCATGCAATTCTGGCTGGTACCAGGGGCACCTCTCCAACAGCTGGGTCCACCATCTGGTCACCTTATGCTGGAGGCTTCCCCTCCCTCCCCGGCAGGCAGAGCGCAGGGGCAGGTGCAGCCTACTGGAGAGGGTCCAGACAGGCCAGGGCTCCAGCGGTCTCAGCCTCCTCCTGGCGGGACACAGCTGTAGGGGAAGAAACGGATCTTTTCCTTTTACCCATGTTAGGTCCCCAGCTGCCCAACCCCACAGCCAACGACAGGTGAACAAGAGAAAAGCTTCCATGTTTAACTGACGTAAGTTTTGCATGACATGGAAGCCCTCCCAAGGAAATGAAGACCTGGAGAAACAGTTCAACCTGAGTGGAGTTTTTGGTTTATTTTTAATTGCCAAAGGGCATGGGTGCTTGCCAGAGAGAGAGAGGGAGAGGGGAGAAAGTGCCCCCCAAGGGGCATGGGCATGCTGCCATCCTTTCTCCTCCTTCTCCATCCTGTCAGAATTCTGGGCACATCTGAAAAAAACAAAAAAAAAACA
>NW_006204759.1:1074661-1084588 GCF_000334495.1 Tupaia belangeri chinensis | reverse complement strand
CCAAATATAGAAGAACTCCACAAAAAAAAAAAAAAAAAAAAAAAAAAAGAAAAGAAAAGAAAGAAAGAAAGAAAGAAAGAATTCTGGGCACACACGTGAACTCCACATGGTTTCTAAGCTGCCAGGAATGAGGTCTGAACTGAGCTCAGTCACGTAGGATCTGGCTCTCTCAACCACTAGGCTACGGGGCTAGGCCCTGTGTGTGTGTGTGTGTGCACGTGTTAAATGCATGTACTTATTTACTCCATGAGAGAGTGAGTGTGTGCCATGGGCACACGTGTGCACAGGGAGAGCCTGGCTGTGAGCCCAGGATGCCCCACGTGCCCCAGCTGTGCGGAGCACCACGCACCGCTGCGCCGCTGCAGCTGGCCGCAGACCGGAATGTTTTTACAGTGGGTTTGATGAATGGAATGTTGAGAGGAATGGTGATAGGGCAAAGAGTGGGAGCAGTGAACGGCGGGGTGGGGGGCTCAGCAAGGCCTGCTTGTGCAGATTGCTCTGGGTGTCCTCGTGGTAAGCATGCTTCTTTCTCCCTGGTAAGGGGGCAGTTCTTTTGGCCTGCTTTTGGGGAGATCAGAGAGTCCTTCCTGCACATTCTGTTCCTCAAATTCCTTCAACTGAAAATGTTCAGCGTGTCACAGCACCACAGCTGGGGTGGCATGTCCTGAACGCCATCACAATGCAGAGAAAGGTCAAAGGGGAGCCCCTGAATTGGCAGGGGGTAGGATGGGGCCCCCACTGGAACTTCCCCCCATTGCTCCCCACTGCGGAAAGCTCCCAATTAGAACGCTGTCTGCTTAGTCCAGTTCTCTGTCTTTCAGATGGAGAGTGACAAATGCAGTGGGCCGGGTCAGGGCCCCCACCCCAGGCAGCCCCTCGGCAGGGTGTGAGACTCTCATCTAGCTGTGCTTAGAGGCTGTGCCCAGAAAGGCACGGCCAGGCCTGTCAGGCCCAGCTCCATATACTGCAGGGTGCAGTGCAGGAAGAAAACAATTAAGCACTGTAGACAGCAGCAGTGCACCAGGCGACCCAGCGTGGGCCCTGGGCAACTGCACAGGTCACCTGCCCACGCACACAATGGATTCCAGACATCACAGAGTGGCTGAGGCTCCTTGGGCAGCCACCTGTTCTGTGCCATGTCCGGAGGGGCGGGGCTTTCGCTGGGGCCTTCGCCGGGGCCCAGTGAAGAACCTCAGGAGGCCAGCATCTGGCTTCAGAAGGAAGGGCAGGCCCTGTGCATTGCTGACGGGAACGCACTCTGGTGGGCCTTAAAAATGAAATGGATGGTGGGACCAGCAGTTAGCGTAATGGCTATGTTGCTGGACTCCCACGTAGTCAACCGTGATTCGAGTCCTGGACCCGGTGGCTGAAACTCACGCCGGGCGCATGTGTATGCGTGCCCAAGATCCCGAGAGGAGAATGGAGGAGAAGGGATTGTGGTGTGGCCATCACCCCTGGGGGGTGATTTTTCGCTTTCTCTCTTTCTGTCTCTCTCTTTCTGGTGAGTGCACATCACATGCCCTATAGCAAAAACCTCTCCAAAAAAAAAAAAAGAAAGAAAGAAAGAAAAGACACACACAGCCCAGCCTGTTGGTGCGCTCCTCCACGCTCTGCTCTGCAGGCTGGGAGCACATTCCCAGGCACTCCAGCAGTCAGGTAGCTCTGGATTCCGTTTCTGGACCAACCCAAAGGCCGGGTGCGGTAGCACGCACCTGCAGTCCCTGTGACTTGGGGAGGCTGGTACAGAAGGGTTGAAAACTGGAGGCCGGCCTGGGCAACATAGCGAGACCTGTCTAAAAAGAGTGGGGCCTGCCGAGATGGCCCAGTTGGTAGGTGGACTGGCCTGTGGTGCTGGAAGCCACATGGCCAATCCCTGGCCAGGCTGACCTGGAACACCCTGGCCACGTTCTATGGTTTGGCTCTCACAGCTCTGAGGTGGGCGGGGGACTCCAAAGGCACTGGGCAGCTACAGCACTGGTGGAAGCCCCTGGAAACGCGCTAGGCTGCCGCCTCTACACCTGCCCACCCGTGCCTGGAAAGGTAGCTGCCCCGTGACCTCACCCCCAGGGCCTGACGAAGGAAGCCGAGTGTCAGCATCTGGACTTTCCACAGACACGAGGAAGTTTTCCCACCGGGGCACAATCTCCAAGCAGTGACCTAGCTTGTCTCACTTGTTATATCAGCAGTGGGAGAATAAATACCCCAGTGGGACAGAAGACCAGCTTCCCCTGTTCATCTAGACGTTTCCACGTCACAGCCGGGCTTTCTGCCTGCCCCCGGCTTCCCTGGCCCTGGGATCCTGATGTGTTTCACATGCAGCCTTGAAGGCACACCCTGCAGCAGCTGATGACCTGGATTCACAGGTGAGCTTTCGGATTCCTCTGGGCCTCGGTTTCCTCGTCTGTAAAATGGGAACAAAAAGTTCGCGACCGACAGGTGGGTGTGGGTTCCCTAAGCTCATAGTTGTCTGACTCCACAAATGGTGGCCAGCTGGTTCTCTTCCCCTCGCGGTAAAATGCTCCCTCTCCCCCTGGCCTGGCTCAGCAGAACGGAGGGCTGTTTGTTGTCAGCAAACAAAGCCCTGTCAGCAGAGGAGGGGGGCTGCGGGAAGGGAGGGAAGGCACTGCCTGGAGTCCTTGCTGGGCCTCCCTCCCTGGCAGCCTGCTGCACCCTGCGCTTGGGCAGAACACGGGCAGAGAGCTCACGGGAGAGGCAGGAATGGGCAGAAACAGCTAATGCAGCCTTCTGGGAAGCTGGAGATGGAATGCGAGGAAGTGGGCGTTTCTCACTGGGGAAGATGCTAATCCCTGTTCTGGGGGAGGAAGTGACTCTGTCCTGCCGGGTGTGTCGGGTGTGTCGGAGATGCTCTCTGCTCCAGGGCTGAGCCACAGCTTGGGGCGGCACATCTGTCCAGGCATGGGGCCCAGCAGCAGGACTCTGTCCCGAAAAGTCACCTGGAGACCGAGGCTAGGCGTTGCGGGGGGGGTGCGTTTTCTCTGCCAGCCTGGTCCTCCTCTGCTGCGGCCTTGTCCCCCAGCTAGTGGGGGTTTAGGGATGTCTGCCCTAGGCAGTGCAGGTGGGGGGGGGTTCTCCTACATCAGTGGTTCATTAGTGTGGTCTCCCAACGAGACCTGGAAACTTAGTGGTGCATTCTCAGCCCCGCCCCAGACCTCCAAACCTCAGGGGTTGGGTGCAGTGATCAGAGTCTTTTTTTTTTATAATTATTTATTTTTTTAAATTTAGTCATTCATTTATTTCCTAATTTGACCAGGGAGAGACAGAGGGTAAGAGTGAGAGAGAGAGGAAGTGAGAAAGCAAGCCACCAGATTCAGGACTCGAACCCTGGTCAGCCATGTGGGAGTGTCCAGTGCCTTAACCACCACACCACCTGCTGGTCCCAGTGATCGGAGTCTTAACAAAGGCACTGAGTGATTCTGATGCAGCAGGAGGGCAGGGGCTGGGTCTGTTTGGCCGCCTAATAAATGCTTGATGAGTAAATGAACCCAGAGGAGCATCACTATCCTAAAGCCCCCAAAGGAACAGCACGACCACTGACTGTGCCCCAGGTGCCATGCACCCCCCCTTCCGTGTCATCTGGACAAAGCCTGAGGCAGGCGCCTCGTCTGAATTCTTCTAGGCCGAGAGCCGGCGTGCTGGTCACGGTGGTGGGAGCTTTGCGGAGCCTCCATGTTCGCATGGTCACGATCATCCCGGGAAGGAAGAATGAGCCCTGTTTTACAAATGAGAACACTGAGGTGCAGAGAAGTACCGAGACCTTCACGCACGAGGTAGCAGACAGGGATTTTGAAACCATGTATCCAAAATTCCTGGGCTTTCCACCTCCCTTCTCTTTTAGGGACTCTCCCGGAGTTTTGTGGTATCTAGGATGAAGCAGATCACTTTCATTTTCCCAGGTGTCACAGAACAACCTCCACCGCGAAAGGTTCAGTTCTAAAAGTTCCCTTATAAGGTGGTTGCTTGGGATTTGGAATGCCTTTTTGCAAAGAAAGGGCTCTTAGTTTCCAAGCCAGCCCGCAGATGCCCACGGGGAGTGTGCCTTCCATCTCTACCTCACAGCTGAAGCTTCTAGGGTTACGTCCTGATAGACCGTGTCTAGGAAACACTTCCGGAATTCACCCTGGAGGCTGCAGGGAGCGGTCCTATTCCAGGCACCGGGTTCTGATGGGGGATGACTGGGAGTTCGAGTGCTTCGGGCCTGAGAGGTCCGGTAGGGCTCTGGAGCGGAGTGCCGTGGGCAGGCTCATCCTCTACAGGTCCCCAATCTACCGCTTATCCTTCCTCTGCATTTCTCTGTTCCTTCACTCTATAGAATACACACACACACACACATATACACACACACACATTTAAGAATTATTGAACTTTTTATTTATGTATTTATTTTTAATTTGACCAGAGAGGGACAATGTGGGAGGGGGGGAGTGAGAAAGCAAGCTCCCAGGTCCAGGACTCGAACTGTGACTGGTTATGTGGGAATCTAGCATCCTTAACCACCACACCACCTGCCGGCCCTGAATGTATTTTAATATATATGATTTTTGCATGTTTATAAAATGTCTACATAGATAGAAAATTCATTTATGTGTTCGTTTTTCTGCCATCTGTTTCTTTGTTCGGCATTATTTGTGATTCTTTTTCTCTGAGTGGGCACTCAGATTCACCAGTGTATAATATTCCATTGTCTGCATATATCACAATGTATGTATCTGTTCTTCTGTCTATGGTACTTAGGTTGTTTCCAATTTTTAGCTAACGAAAAGGTACTGTGTTGACGCAGTCTAGTGGCAGTTGGGGGCAGCCTAGAAGCCACATGGCTCACTGTGGATTTGGATCCCTGGATTGACCTGAAGACACACCAGGCCTGTGTATGTGTGCCGAGGGGCTGGGAGGGGATCAAGGCATGATGGGACTCTGTTGGGGGTGCTTCTCTCTCTGTCTCTCTTTCCTGTTATGCACGTGTACTCCTTCCCATGAATAAAATTAACTTTAGAAAAAATGAAAGGGGACTAGCAGATGGCGAAATGGTTACATCACTGGACTCCCATGTAGTCAATTGTGGTTCGAGTCCCGGACCCAGTGGCTTAAAACTCATGCCGGGGGTGTGTGCGTGCATGTCCAAAATCTTTAATGGAGAATGGAGAAGGGATTGTGGCGTGGCCATCCCCCCAGGGGGGTGATTTCTCACTTTCTGTCTCTCTGGTGAGTGCATGTACACTGTAGCAAAAAAATCTCTCTCTCAAAACAAAACATATATACATATATAAATTTCTTTCTCAGTACAAAACATATGTACTGCTGTGAACCTTCTGTGCATTCCCCTGGAGCCCATGTAGAAGAGTTTCTGGAGAAGGGTCCTTAGTTCTCCTAGCACATTGGAGTTATCTGGGGAGCTTTAAAAATCCTGATGGCATGGAGGATAAAGTGCAGGATCCCACATGACCAGCCGCTGCACGGTTCGAGTCCCAGACCCAGAGTCTTTAACATCACTCTGGGTGCATGTGTGTATGTGCCCCAAATTCCAACTGGAGACTGGAGGAGAGGAGACTGTGGTGTGGCCATCCTCCCGAGGGATGATGTCTCACTTTCCCTTTCTATCTCTGGTGAGTGCATGTGCCCTATGGCAAAAACAGACAAACCACCCACACACAAAAACCCCCAATGTCAAGACTCTATTCAAGGTTGCCCCAAACAGAATCTGTGGTGGTGGGTCTGGCATGAACACTTCTAAAGCCCCCCAAGTGATTTCAGTGAGCAGCCAAGCATGCGAACCATCATGGTAGACCACTGCTATCTAAGATGCGGGCCTGCAACGGTGAATCACCCAGAAGCTAGCTGGACCCGCACTCCCAGGCCCCGCCAGAGCTGTGTGTTTGGACAGGCTGTCGGGGGTGGGCGTTGCGCTGCAGCTGCGCACCTTGCAAGCCTTCCCCTCCCGGGCATTGCCAGACTAGGCTCAGGACAGCTGCTGTGGCACCACTGCTGTGGGGCTTCTTGTCACTGCCCCGGGCACACGGGCTCTTTCTATATGGAAGCTCATTGCCTTCAGTCCTAGGAAACAGTCTTGTCTCATTTCTTCAACTATTTTCTCTCCTGTTGGTCTCTGTTTCTTAGTTTAAATTCCTGAGTTGGAAGTCTGGCCTTCTGTATTGATCTGATCTTTTTGATGTCCACTGTTCTTGACTTTTTCTTCTTTTACATCTGTTTTTGTATTTTACTTTCTGGGAGGTTTTCTCTTATTTCCATTCCTTCTTATGCATTTTAAATTTTCTACCAAAATTCAATACCTCCTTTAAAAAATAACATTCTTTTCTTGTTTCATGGGTACAAGTATCTTCAGGGGACTTTCTTTTGACCCCTTTCTTCTGTGGGCTCGAGTCTGCAGTTTTGGTTATTGGGTATCTTTGGTTGTGCGGCCCTTGCCTGTTCCCGCTATGAGTGAGACACGACAAAGCACACAGGGGCAGGGCTTGGGGACTGCAGGCATCGCAGTGGTGGCAGGGCGGAGACCCACTGTTGGACTGAGGAATCCCCGATGTCAGGATCTGTTCATCTGTTCTCTTTGACCCGTTTCCCAAGGAGACATTTGGTAATGCCCTGCCTTGGTGGTGGGTGATGGGGATAGGCCTGGCAGTTAGCATGTGAAGGGCTGAGAGTTTACGCACTACCCATCTCAATTTCAGTAAGGCACCTCACCCCAAATTTTGGCTAGGCTTAGAGCCCCCAATCCAGAATCTTTTTAGTTGAATTTTGGCCAGCAGTAAGTCTGCCTTTACCAGGGTAAGGAGGTCACTGGGCGGGGTGTGCTAGGAGAGGGGACCTAGGGGTCTAACCACTTCTTTCAACCAATACTATTATTGTTATTGTTGTTGTTTTAATTGTCAGAGGGTGCATGCACTTTCCAGAGAGAAAGATGGATAGGGTTGGGTCAGGGGAGAGGGAGAAACTGAACTGGGGCCTAATGGAGCATGGCCATGCCACAATCCTTTCTCCTCCATTTTCCTCTCGGGATCTTGGGCACACACACACACATGTGCCCGGCGTGAGGTTGAAACTGCCAGGTCTGGGACTCAAACCGCAGTCAACTATGTGTGAGTCAAGCAACACCATCCGCTGGTCCTCCCATGTGGGATTTTTTTTTTTTTTGGAACGGGTTTTATCAAACGGGAAGCGTGCGCTTGCCAGAAGGACAAAGAGAGACAGAGAGATAGAAAGCGAGAAATCACCCCCCAGGGGGGATGGCCACGCTGCAATCCCTTCTCCTCCATTCTCTTCTCAGGATCGTAGGCATGCACACACATGCGCCCGGCGTGAGTTTAAGCCGCCAGGTCCAGGACTCAAACTGTGGTCGACTACACAGGATTCCAGCGACATAGCCATTACGCTAACTGCTGGTCCCCTCCCATGTGGTGGTCAAGCTGTCAGGGCCAGGATTCACACTGTAGCTGGCCATGTTGGATGTGGCTTCCTTAACCCCTAGGCCATGGGGCTGTCCCATCAACCAACACTATTTTTCGACTCATCCTGAACTTCCACCTTAGGGAAACCTGGTCCCTCCAAGTTCTGAGCGTGTGGGGGATTCTGCAGAGCAAATGGGTTTTTCTTGGTGGGCTTCCTCCCTTGTAGACATTCTGGGGAGTGAGGCGGGCACTGCCTCTAAACGAATCACACCACTCCATCCCCAGTCGTTCTGCCGCTCTCCTCCACTGCCGTCCTCTCCCCACTCCTTTGTCTCTGTGGCTCTTGCCATGTTCAGTCCTTTATGTCATTCCAGTGGGGTTTGCAGGGACAGAGAATACAAATGTATTCAGCCCACTGTACGTGCCCAGAAGTCCTCATCCATTTAAAACCACTTTTATGGGCCAGCAGATGATGTAGAAGTTAAGGCGACTAAATCCCACATGGCCGATGGCTTGAATCCCAGACGTGGAGACCTGAAAATTATGCTGGGCGTGTGTGTGTGTGTGTGTGTGTGTGTGTGTGTGTGTGTGTGCCCAAAATTCTGAGAGGAGAGTGGGAGAAGGGATTGTGGTGTGGTCGATGCCACTGGGAGCGATTTTTCTCTTTTTCTCTCTCTTTCTAGCAAGTACACATGCCCTATTACAAACCAAAACACCAAACGTTTTTCACCTGAGTACCTATCAGTCTGTATAGCTCATTTGGAGTATTCATACGTTTCCTTGCAGGCTGCTGGCTTTACATCGATGGCCTTGGCTTTGCCAGTCAGCGCTGGGTTTGTGAGCTCTGGTAACACGCGGGGCCCAGGCTGTTCCTTTTAGGGGCTTTGGAAGCCTGCCAGCATATCAACACATCGGATTTTCCCCATCCATCTCCCTATGGCTGCGTCTCAGAAACACTGGCGGCTGTGGCTCTTTGATCAACACGCTGGCTCGATGCAAATGCTAATCTTTATTGTCTCAATTCTGAAGTGTGGGGTGACGCAGGGAAACTGGGAGTGCCTTTACCTTCCGCCAGAGGCAAGGGCAGAAAAGTGGACGGTGGGGGCTGAGAGGGCAGAGGGAAGGCCCTGGGAGGACTGACACGGGGCAGGCGGCAGGAAGGTTGGGAGAGCGGGGACACTAACGCGCACACAAACGCACTTCTTTCTCTTCAGGGAAGGGTTTTTCCAGAAGCTTTTGACCACACTTGGAATGAATATTTTTCATGCCAAACTGAAGCTACTGAAGAGAAGTGAATTAACGGCTTAGGGGAGCCACGTGGCCTGGCTGGGGACCACTTAGCAGAAGGTGAGCGAATGGTATTTAGCAGAGCAGTTCATGGCTCCTCGGGCAGTGAGGCAGGAAGGCGTGGGCAATGCAGGGGTTCAGAGAGGCCTAAGGAAGACCAGCCAGCTGTCTGCCTGGCTCCTGGGCCAGCCCTGTGGGAGGCAGGGCGCTGCTGGGAAGGGGCCAGATCTCTCGGCCACCTGCTCCACAGCCACCTACCTCAAGGGTCCGAGTTCACTCTGAAGGGTGATGTTCAGGGGTATGCCTCTTCTGGTCATTAATACAGATCTGGAGAAGCCCCGCCTGGTGGCCCCACGGAGATTGCAGTGCATGTGGGAAGGCCCCAGGAGGAGGGTCTGAGGCCCTAACAGCCCAACCCCAACCGAGTGAGCTAGGCGGTGGGGACTGGGCTAGAGGCAGGGGGAGGGCAATAAATAAAGGCCAGTGACTGAGTGGGATGGCTGGGAGGTGGGGAGGGCTTGCTGGGAGACAAGGGGTGCAGAAGGCACTGGGTGGGGGCAGGCAGATGCAGCCCCCAAACACTGGTTCATCGAATCAGGGGTCACAGCCAGCAGCGCGGCTGCGAGGGCTCAAGGACTGGTCAGGAAGGCGTGGGGAGGGTCCGGCTCTGCTTTCTCTCTCTCTGTGTCTCAGAATCTTCTGGAGAGTCAGCTCCACATGCCACTTGCCTCCATCCAAGGCCAGTTGGGGACCACGAGGCCTCATCAGCAGCGGGAACTAGCCCAGGTGTGTCTTTTGCCTTTGAAAGGGAGAGAGAAAGGCCACCCCACAGTGAGCACAGGGGCAGGTCCCTGCTCCTCGGTGCCACTCGATCTCCGGGGATGAAGTGGAGGTGACGGCAGGGAAGGGGCTCCTTGTGGGACAGCCCCACAGATGAGGCCACTGCCCTGTCAGACACCAACCATGGGCTGCCCTGAGGGCTGGGGCCGCTGTGGGGAGGGGCAGCCTGCGGCCAGGCCAGCACTGTCTGCCTCACCGTGGGATCACAGACAGGTTGCCCGCCTCACCGTGGGATCACAGACAGGTCTGCCCGCCCTCACTCGGGGCACCCCACATGGTGGGAGGACACGAGAAGGACCTGGACACAGGAAAAAACCCTCCTGTGGGTCAACCTCTTCCAAGTTGTTTTTTTTTTTTTTTTTTTTTTTTTTTTTTTATTTTT
>NW_006204759.1:1065076-1074630 GCF_000334495.1 Tupaia belangeri chinensis | reverse complement strand
TGCCATAGGGCATGTGTGCTTGCCAGAGACAGAGAGAGGGAAAGTGAGAAATCATTCCCCAGGGGCAATGGCCACACTACAATCCTTTCTCCTCCATTCTCCCCTTGGGACTTTGGGCACGCACATGCACCTGCTCTGATTTTCAAGCTGCTGGGTCTGGGACTCGAATTGCAGTCTACTGTGTGGGAGTCCAGAGCCACCTGCTGGCCCCTCCAAGTCATTTCTTAAGCCCCGCACCCCCTCTCCGCACTGGGCTACGTGGCCTCCCCCACTGATTCCTTGAGGACTGACTCAGGGTGGGCAGTACATGGGACATGGATTTTACTGTCTCCTACGGCTAGGGACAAGCTAGCCACAGCAGGACGGGGACAGGGAGGTCCAATGTTAGGTCCAACCATATCAAACCTACGAGAATGCAATTTCATATGGTTCGGCCTGATAGTCTGCCCAAGGTCTCATGCCCTTGGGTACTAGGGCCAGGACTGGCATGGGGCCTACCTGATTCCAATCGCTCTGCTTGGAGGACTTCAGGAGGCTGCAGGGAGAGGACTGGGCCCACCCCAAGGTCACAGACGCCTCCCACTCCTCAGACCTGCCGCCTCCCTCCTAGGTGCCCTGCAGTTTCTGGGGAACCATCAAGACGGGGACCAGAATGGGGGAGGAGGTGGGTGGCAGCCGGGGTGCCCTCCCCAGTCCAAGGCAGGAAATGAGCTGCTGTTCCAATCCAAATGGGCACGGCTGGGGAGATGCCCTGTCCAACCAGGGTTTCTTTCCTAGGGAGACTGGGGGCCAGTCTGTGTGTGCCTGGTGTCCCTTGGGTCAGGTCCCTCTCTCTGTCCATTGCTGGCAGGGATGAGGCCTGGCTCCCCTCTGTCCCCCAGCGCCTTTCCCAGAGCTCGATATCCAGGGACCATTGAAAACGTCCCCTGCCACTCTCCAATTCTGGGCGGGGTGGGAGGCGGCAGGGAGGGAGGCGAGCAGAAGAGAAGGCGGGTGGGCCGGAGGGCAGCTGCGTACTCACCTGGGCCCTGTGGGTCAGGCCGGGGCAGGGTGCCTCTCTGTGGGTCTGCAGAGCTGGCCCCAGTCTCACTGGCCAGGCTGCTCTGGCTTCCTGAGAGGTGGCTGGGTGGGTAGGTGAACCCCGTCCTGGGGGACCCTGCACTGCCACCTGTAAGAGACCACATGTGGGGGACCAGCAGTTAGCGTAATGGTCATATCACTGGACTCCCACATAGTCCACCGTGGTTCGAGTCCCGAACCTGGTGGCTTAAAACTCATGCCAGGAATGTGCGCCCGTGCCCAAGATCCCGAGAGGAGGATGGAGAGAGGATTGTGGCATGGCCATCCCCCCCAGGGCTGTAGCTGTGCAGGGGGAGGGTACAGGGAGGTTGGCCTGCCTCCCTCCCACCCCGCACCTGCAGAGAAGCCTGTCTTCAGTGATGCTAAGGCTCTGCATCTGTTTTCCCCCTTTCCTAGACAGGCACGTTTCTGCTCCTGGGTCTAGAGAACTCAAGATGTGTGGGGGCCGCGATTCTGCCGCTCACCCGGCCCGTGTTACTTCCCGCACTTACCGGGTTCCCCGCAGGGTTTGTCACCTCTCAGGTCCTTGACCTCGGCAGGTGGGAGTCTGTCTTCCATGCTGGAGGAACTGAGGTCCGAGTCACTGTCACTATCGCTGGAAACCACTGGAAAAGACAGATGCCGGCGGCACAGGCGGTCATCCCGGGCAGCCTCTGCCAGCTGGCGTCTTGGACAGAGGGTCCCAGGGCTGGCCTCGCTCCTGCTCTGACAAAGTGGCATAGGACCTCAGCTGGCCCTTTGGTTCTGTGCACAAGAAACACAGGGCCAGGAGGGTATTCATTTTTGCCAGGCAAAGAGGTGAGTCCGGGTGAGGAGGCGGGCGCTTAGGCTCCGTGTGACCAGCACCAGCAGAGAGGGCTCACGTGGCCACCATCTCCACACCTCACCTGCTCTCTCGGGCAGAACCCGAACCCCGAAGCACCTTTGGTGCAGGTGCATTGGCCCTGAGGCCTCCACCTGGCAATGCTCAAAGGCAAAAGGCAGTGCTCTGCAGTGATGCGGGTTCTAGTCCCAGCTGGCCCTCATGGCACCTTCCAGGCCCCATGTACGACTACGACACTGCCCAATGTCCTTGTATGAAATGGCATCACCCCCGCTTCAGAAGCGAGGAAACTGGGGCACGTGCCCAAGGCAGCAGTGGAGGAGCCGATTCTAACCCTGCAGGCCAGCTCCTCAGCCAGAGCTCCTACCGCTCCGGTCCCACTGAAGGCGGGGCTCTCTCCCAGCCCACCAGGCACCTCACAGTGGGGCTTGTGAGTGTAGCAGGGAGCCAGATCCATGGGCTGGAACCCCAGAAAGGGCAGGGAGGGGAGTGCTCCCAGTGAACACCCACCCCAGAAGAAATCCTCTTTTCTGGGACCACATTTGTCTGGCTAATCAATGGTGAGAGTCCCCATTCAGGAGAGATCCATCTTTCTTCTTTTTCTTTAGAGGTTTTCGCGTGCACTCACCAGAAAGAGAGACAGAGAGACAGAGAGACAGAAAGCCAGAAATCACCCCCCCTCCAGGGGGGATGGCCACGCCGCAATCCCTTCTCCTCCATTCTCCTTCTGGGATCTTGGGCACACATACATGCCCAGCGTGAGTTTTAAGCCACCGGGTTCAGGACTTAAACCGCGGTCGACTACGTGGGAGTCCAGCGACACAGCCATTACGCTAACTGCTGTTCCCTATATCCATCTTTTCAACATCCTACTCCAATTTTAAACATAGACACGTACATTTATTTGCCAGTCCTTTGCTACAGCGCCTCGGCACTGCTTAGAGATAGGGCCCCATGGGCTCTCGCGTATGAACTGCACCCGTACTGCGTGTCTGAGTGCGGTTTCTGTTCCCCCTGAACTGGAGCAGGAGCATAAAGATACTGACAAAGCGAAGGGATGAACAATCTGTCTATATTTTTCCTTTTCTTCTTCTTCTTCTTTTTTTTAAAGGTTTTTGCCATAGGGTGCCTGTGCTCGCTGGAGAAAGAGAAAGACAAGAGGGCCGGCAGGTGGCGTGGTGGTTAAGGTGCTGGACTCCCACATGGCTGACCACAGTTCAAGTCCTGGACCTGGCGGCTTGCTTTCTTACTTTCTCTCTCTTTCTCTCTGTATCTTTCTGTCTCTGATGAATGCATGTGGCCTATTACAAATTTTAAAATAATGGCAATATTAAATAGAATTATTATGATTTGTTTTAAAGAGAGAGAGAGAGACATGACCAGCAGGTGGCATGGTGGTTGAGGTGGTGGATACTCCCACATGGTTGACCACAGTTTGAGTCCCGGACCTGGTGGCTTGCTTTCTCATTTTCTCTCTCTCCCCCAATCTCTCTCTCTCTCTGGTCAAATTAAAAAATAAATGAGTGGATAAATAAAGAAATACTTTTTTAAAAAAGAGAGAGAGACAGAGACAGTGAGAGGGAAAGTGAGAAATCACCCCCAGAGGGATGGCCACACTGTAATCCCTTCTCCTCCATTCTCTCCTGGGATCTTGGGGATGCATGCACACGTACCCAGCATGAGTTTCAAGTCACTGAGTCCAGAACTCTAATCACGGTTGGTCAGGTGGGAGTTCAGCACCTTTATATATATTTTTTTTTTTTTCCCCCTGAGTTATGCTATAGGACACATGGGCGTACCAGAGAGAGAGGGAAAGTGAGAAATCACCCCCAGGGGGATGGTCACATCACAATCCCTTCTCCTCAGTTCTACTCATGGGATTCTGGACACACGTACACATACACCTGGCACGTTTCTCAAGCCACTGGGTCTGGGACTCGAACTGCATGGTCTGCTACATGAGATCCAGCTGCTTTAACCACTATGCCACTGGCTGACCTGTACCCGATTTTTTAAAAAGCAAATTGCTTCCATCAAGGCTTTCCAAGGTCTTGGTTATAATGAGACAACTGTCTCTTTGCCTCTTTCCATTGACTTACATAATAATGAAACGACACAACCACAGTTACAAGTGCCACTTACAGAAAGGTTTGGGGTCAAAGGTGACCAGCTCTCACAGGTGACTCAGGATGGGCCAGGAGTCTGAGCACCGAGGTGTGTTTAATTTAGGGCATGCAAAACGCTGGTTATGGAGGAGGTTCAGGAAGTCCTGAGCTCTTGGTTCCAGTCCTGTGCTGGGTGCTTAGTGATCTGTGTTAACCAGTCCTTTGAACAAGCCTGAGCCATAGGTACCCATGAGGTGGGAGATGAGATTGGAAACAGTGGGAGGACGCACCTGGCCAGTCATGTGAATCCCTATGGGTACAGGAGAGAGCATAGTATCTTCCACCCAGATCTAGAACTTTCTAGAAAGGCTTCATGCTTTTGGCCTATGTCCCCTTTTGGCTACAGGATTCACAGGTCACAGAACCAAGCAACCAGAGGGCAGGAGCTGGCCGACTGTGTCGGCTCTAAGAGGCTTTCAACCCTATGCTTCCATTGCCAGACACGGTGCCAGCACGCACTAGGTACTTCAGGGAGGACGAGTGGTTTTGTCTCTCTTTTTGTCCTCATGTCCTGCGACTTCATCACCTAAATGGTTCTTTGAAAAACAAACAGGGAACAGCAAATGGTGTAATGGTTATGTTGCTGGACTCCCATGTGCAGTTCGAGTCCCAGACCAGGGGGGTTAAAACTCACGCTGGGCACACGTGCATGTGTGCCCAAGATCCTGAGAGAAGAATGGAGGAGAAGGGATTGCGGCGTGGCCATCCCCCCCGGAGACTGATTTCTCGCTTTCTGTCTCTGTCTCTCCAGCGAGCACACGTGCCCTGATAGTAAAAATCTCCCTCAAAAAACAAACAAGTACGCAAACAAACAAACAACAGAAACACAGGGTCTTGAGCCACCTGATAGCCTGGTGTTTGGGGGAACTGGATCCCACATGGCTGATTATAGTTCAAATCCTGAGCCCGGAGGCCTGAAAAACATGCAGGGCACATAAATGTGCATGCCCCACATCCTGACGGGATAGAGAAAAGGAGGGATTGCAGAGTGACCACGCCCCATTGGAAGGTGCTTTCTCACTGTCTGTTTCTGGTCAGACATGTATCCTCTGGCTAAAAACAAACAAAACAAAACAAAACAAACAAACAAAAAACCCCAGGTGTGGTGTGGTGGTTAAGGCACTGGATTTCCACCTGGCCGACCACGGTTTGAGTCCCAGGCTTAGTGGCTTGAAAATCACGCTGTGGGGGGGGGGTCCAAATCCCAAGAGGAGAATGGACAAGAAGGGACTGCAGCACTGCCATCCTTCCTGGGGGATGATTTCTCACTTTCCCTCTGTTTCTCTAAGGTGAGCGCACATGCCCTATGACAAAAACCTAAAATAAATAAGAAAAAAAGAAAGCAAACAGCACCCTGTCTTCTTGGGATCTCCCGGCCTCAGCCTTCCAGCTGGGGCTACAGATACCTGCCACCACAGGCTGCTCTTTTCCAGACATGGTCTTGCTATCAGTCCGGGCCAACCTTGGACTTGTGACCTCCTGCCTCAACTTCCCCGAGTTGCTAGGGCTGCAGGCCTGGGCCTATGAATTGAACCTGGGGCTCCCATGTGGCCTCAGCCTGTAGAGCCCAGCACCTGAGTATGCACACTGCCTCGGGTGTTTGAATCGGTCGCCTCCTTGACTCTGGTCTTGCCTAGCCCGAAGCCTTGTGTGCCCTAGCCTGACTCCTGTGGTAGTGTCTCAGCTGGGCCCCACCTGCAGGCACGGCCCTCTCTCTTCCCTCCGCACCACCGGGGATGCTCCAGCCAAAGCCTCTGTAGAGGCTCCCTGTACCCAGAGAGCCACACCCAGCCTCTGCCCTTTGCCCGGTTCTCTAGCTTCACCCCTCACCACCCCTGCCCTCCTACTCCAGGATCCTTCAGTCCCACACAGCTTGTAGCTGCTGCCAAACTGCCAGTCATTGCCCCTGCCACGACTTACATCCTTCTACCCAGAATGCTCTGCCTGCCCCTCTTCTCCTGGCTCAGGTTGGGTGCCACCTCCTCTAGGAAGCCCTCCCTATTGTGGGTGCCCTGGTTGCTATGCATTCTGCCACAATCGTACCACTACGTGCCTGGAATCTGCAGAGGTGGGACTTCATGGCAGTTCTGTGAGCGTTTATGTAGTTCTGACTCACGGGTTGACTAGCCGCCAGCAGGGAGGGTCCCCAGATGAAGGGGTGGGATGAGGTGGGAGGGTGCAGAAATTCCCCTCAGACACCAGGAGCGAGGCGCTCCCTCGGTCTCCCTTGAGGACACTGCGAAGGAGTCAGGAAGGATCATGGCTAATCTGCCCCAGGAGCAAGGGAAGGCCCAGCAGCCAGGCCACACGCGTGCTAAGGAGCGGGACAGTCCCTGAGCAGGGCTTCCCCGTGCCTCTGGCAAGACACTATGGATGACCTAGTCATGCCTCCGTCCCCCCATCCTGGCTGAAATGCAGGACCCACGTAGTTTGGGGCTGGAGGTGGGCCTTATGGTCTGATGGGGGAAACCAACACACACATGCACACACACACTCAGGGTGGGAGATGGTTGGCGAGCTCTAACCGGTGGGGCCTCAAATGATACACCCAGGCCCCTCGGTGCCAATGGGCAGGTGCTCGGAAGGAGACGATGGGGTGGGGTTTCCCCGGACCAGTTACAGCGGCACGCTCACTTACCCACTGCTCCACCCTCTGCCCCCCGGCCCTCTGTTGCACACGTGCTGGCCCAGGAGCAGGCTGGCAGTGCAGGACGGCGGTGCATGGTGAGCTGGGAGATCAGGGTCTTGGCCAAAACGGCAACCCTGCCCCCCCCCCCCATGCGGCCTAGTCCAAGAACCCAGGGCCCTGCCACCACGACCACCAAGCACTTGGCTTGCTCTCTGTCTCCTTTTTTTTTGGAGAGGTTTTTGCTATAGGGCGTGTGCGCTCGCCAGAGAACTAAGAGAGACAGAGAGAAAGAAAGTGAGAAATCACCCCCCAGGGGGGATGGCCACGCCGCAATCCCTTCTCCTCCATTCTCCTCTCAGGATCTTGGGCACGCACGCACACGCGCCTGGCGTGAGTTTAAGCTGCTGGGTCCGAGACTCAAACCCTGGTCGACTACAGGGGAGTCCAGCGACTTAGCCATTACGCTAACTGCTGGTCCCTCTGTCTCCTTTTATGGACTCCAAAGGGCCTAGTTGTGGAAAAAGGGGAGCAGCCTCAAATGATCACCGAGGTCATAAAAGTGTCGTGGTGCAAGGAGCTGCCAGTCACCAAGACCAACTTCTTTCAGAAGCACCTCCCCTGGTTCAAACACCTTTGTTCACTGTCTGGGGCTTCAAGCTGGGGGTCAGGCCTCAGCTGACAGGTCTTGGTGGGATCAACCCAAATCTCATTTCTTCTTTTTTTTTTTTAAAGTTTGCCAGAGGGCATGTGCTTTCACTAGAGAGAGAGGCAGAGGGAGAAGTCACCCCTGTGGAGAGTGGTCAATCCCTTTTCCTCCAGTTTTTTCTCTTTCTGTGATTTGGGGCATGTATGCACATGTGCCCATCATATTTTTCAAGCTGCCGGGTCTAGGACTTGAACTGTAGTTGGCCATGTGGGATGCGGCTCCCTTAATCACCGGGCCACAGGCCAGCTCTCAAATCCCATTTCGAATCCACTCTAATAAAGCCCACTCAAAATAAACAAACCGGGGGAAGTTGGCATGTCCACGCCCGGCCTTGGCACCGCCAGTGGGAAGTGGGGCACTGAGAAGACGCTGCCGACAGGGCCCTGGCCCAAAGCTAGCGCCCTTTACCTATCAGCCCCCACTCCCTCTGGCCGCAAGAGAAACAGCCTTTCCTTCTTCCTGGCCCTGAATCCACCGTAAAACCCAAACCTTGGCTAATCGGCCGTCCGATTGCCGTGGCCACCTTCCTCCCGGCACAGCAGCTGCGACTGCACCTCTTCCAGGCCTATTAACAAAGCTTTGAGGCTCATCAATCTTTTGGCCCTTGCTCTTCCATCCTCAGCAAAGCACTGTGTGTCTGAGACTGGATTTTTTTTCCTGTTCCTTTAATTCCCCAAAGGCCGAGTCTGGGACGGCTCGGTGACGAGTACTTGTATTCTGCCCACGCCTGATTTTCAGATTGAAGATGGGAGAACACCGGGGAGCAGGCTGTCCCAATAGCCTTCTGGGGAAGGAAGGAGCACCACATGGATTCGCCCGGGCTCTGAGGCAGGGAGGGGCGAGGTCCTCCTGCACAGTGGCCGGAGCTCCGGGACCACTTGCAGGGGACCTGGCGTCCCCACGATTTCCCCATCATACCCCAGAAGGGCTGCCCCACTCTGCCCAGCATGCGTCCTCAGCCATGCCCACTTCTCTGGGCATAGGCCAGCTTTTTCATTTTTTATTTTCTTCCTAGCTCACTCTTGGATGGATTTGCAATTTGACTGTCACCATGGAAACTCGGAGTTTGGGTACATGAAGTGGGGGGAAGAGTCTTCTCTTTTGGAAAGTCTTTCTGGACCGCCTTGAAGGATACATGTGGCGGCTGCTGGCCTGTGGAGACACCTTGCCTGGGACAGACCAGAGGACAGATGGGATGCTGGCCTTTCAGCCTTATGCTGGGACTCGGGGACGTGCCTTCTTGCCTCTGCCTGGCCACTGCCTCTCGCCACGACCCCAGGCATGTTCCAGGTTTCACTACAAGAACAGAGGGCATCCTGGGCAGTGACTTTGGGTCTGAGTCCTGGGACCCCACTTTGGGTTATCCCAGCAGTGGAGAGACCCCGATGCCCCTCCCTGGTCCAGCAGTGGGTCAGAAGGTGCCCCTCGAGGGCCACAGACATCTGCCTGCCTGGCACAGGGACAGCCACAGCCCGTGAGCTGGGAGGCACTTATGAGCCATGGCTGCTCTGCTTGGAGGCTCCCAAAGCCCCCAGAAATTATGGGAATTAGAGAGGAAGAGAGATATTTTCAGCAAACATTCTGCCAAGGCAAAGCAGATGGTGGAAAATTTTGCAAACTAAAAACAAAAAAAAAATTTTTTTTTCAACATAAAGGAAAGACGATAAGGCCCTGGGGAGCACATAGATGTTCCCAACTGGCCCGCCCCAGCCCACCAGGCTGCCATGGCTGCAGACAGAGCGGTGTCCCCGGGGACAGGTGACAGCTGGCCCACCCACACACAGGGCTGAGTCTGCGGCCTGCAATCCCACTGAGATGACTCCTGAGTCGGGCCTCCGGTCTGGAGGCAGCAGGAGGGAAGTGTGGGGTGGTGCAGAGGTACCAGCTCTGAGTCAGACAGACTTGGGTCTGTGTCCTGCCTCGGCCACTGCCAGCCGGGAGACTTTGGGCCGGTTTCTGTACCTCTCTGCTCAGCTGGCTATGCATGGCCTGGGGGGATGCTGGCTCCCTCCCTGGGTTGTTATGAGCATTAAAAGAGGTGGCATGGGAACCAGCAGTTAGCATAATGGCTATGTTGCTGGACTCCCACGTAGTTGACTGCGGTTCACGTCCCGGACCCGGTGGCTTAAACTCACACCGGGCGCGTGTGCG
>NW_006204759.1:1050782-1064139 GCF_000334495.1 Tupaia belangeri chinensis | reverse complement strand
CCTTTCTGTTGGGCGAGTGCCCGCGCCCTATAAAAAAAACCCCTCCAAAAAAAAAAAAAAAAAAGACTAAAGAAAGAAAAAAAAAGAGGTGGCACATGAGCAGAGTTGAGCACATGGCAGGTGCATCATAGAACGGGGCTGTTTTATTTGGGGGAGCACCTGAGCTCAGGCCCAGTCTACTGAGGGCCAGAATCATTGGTTTCCCACCTTGCCAGCACAAGGGCACCCAGGGCCCTGCCTCACCCCAGTGGCTCCCTCCCTCAGAGACTGCCACCTCTGGGGGCCAGGGCCCTCTCTGTCTCCCTGTGCCTGATGCCCTGCCCTGGTCCAGCAGTGGGTCAGAAGATGCCCTCTGAGGGCCACAGACATCTGCCCTCTGGTGTGTGCCCTTTCCTGCCAGAGCCCGAGGCGTGGTATGGGAGAGACTTCTGGCTCACTCTCAGCAGCTAGCATCGAGCTTTGCCTCTGCCTTGGCCGCTCTCGGGCAAATACCGGAATCTCGCTGAGCCTCAGTCTTCTCATCTGCAACAGCGAGACAAGTAGCTACTAACTAAAAATAAGATCAGGAAGGACAAAAGGCTTTGCAAGTTTCAAAAGCTAGATAAGCCTGGAAATATTTATGCATGCACACACACACACACACACACACGCACACGCACACGCGTACATACAGCCATCCGTGACAGTGAATCCATGAGCAAGAGGGAGAGAGAGAAGAGGACACCCTCCACAGGGCTCAGTCATGCTGCCATCTCCTGCCAGTCCTCCAGGGTTCCAGCACGTCCACCAGCCTGGTGCGTTTTCAGGCTGACTGGCCTGGGGACGCAAACCAGTCAGCATGTGGCTTCCAGCTCTGCAGTCCAGCCCCCTACTGACCCTGCCGCCAAGGCTGGGCCTACTTTCTAACAATCAGAATTCACTCATCCCCCAGGGACCAGCAGTTAGCGTAATGGCTATGTTGCTGAACTCCCATGTAGTTGACTGCGGTTTGAGTCCCGGACCCGGTGGCTTAAACTCACATGGGGCGCGTGTGCGTGCGTGCCCAAGATCCTGAAAGGAGAATGGAGGAGAAGGGATTGCAGCGTGACCATCCCCCCTGGGGAGTGATTTCTCGTTTTCTGTCTGTCTCTCTGTCTCTCTCTGTCTGTCTGGTGAGTGCCCTACAGCAAACACCTCTCCAAAAAAAAAGAATTCGCTCATCCTCCAAGAACCAGCTCAAGTCCCCCCTCTCCTGAAAAGCCTCCTCAGCCCCCAGGGAGAGAGGGAAGGAAGGAAGGAAACCTGCCTCCTCTCTCTACTAGGCACCCTCTGGCTTTGTGCATCTTTTCCTACTAACACCTTCCTGGACTCCCTCACCTGTGCCGGGGGAGGGCGGAGCCACACGTGGTCCCACCTGCCCCCTTCCCGACCAGGAGAGGAAGCGGCACTGCGCAGACAGTGGGGCCAGATGGAGGTGCCATCCAGGGAAAAGGACCCCGGAGCCCTATCGGTCGTCTCCACGGAAGAGCCGGGCTCCCCATCAGGCAGTGCCTCTCACAGCCTCCCCCTCCAAGGACACTCAAGCCAGACAGCCTGTGGCCTCGGCCAGGGCTGGGGAAAGACCAGTGGGGGAGGAGCTGTTGGAGCTGGTTGCCATGGACACGGCATGGGGGATGCCCTGAAGCCACAGCTCTGCTCTTTGAGAACCAGTGCCTGGACCAGAACTAGCGCAGGGAAGGTGGCTTCGGCCCCACCCAAGCTGTCCTCACTGGGTCCCCACAGCCAGAGAAGGCATGGGGCCTGCCTCTGTCTCCCGCTCCCTCCCCGGCCCTGGAGTCTGGGTGTGCTTCCAGCCACCAGCCTGGCCCCCCTGAGCCTCGCTTCCTCATCTGTGGCAAGGGGATATCAGAGGGCCCAGGGTAATGATGTGGCATCTGGGGAGCCCTGGTCCCGACTACCCTGAGGATGGCCTCAGGCACGGCGGCCCAGGCTGGGGACTCAGACCTGGCAAGGGGAGGGTTTCTGCACTTGCACATCCATCCACTATCGATTTTAATTCACTCCCTCCTTCAGCTCGCAGACAGACAGGAGGCGCTGGGTAATGAAGATGAATCCTCAAATCAATAGCGACATGGTCACCAGCATTGAAATCCCGTGGTCCCTGTGCTGGCTTGAGCTCCACACAGAACGGGGAGGTGGATGGGTGGGAAGTAAGAACAGCTCCCCCCACAGAGACCATGAGACCTGAAGGGTGAGGCAGGCGTGTCCACAGAGAGGAGCAGGCAGAGAGGGCTTCCTGGAAGAGGTGGAATTTAAATGAGCATGACCTAGAAGATACAAAAGCTGGGGATGGAGCATCCCCCAGGCATCCCAGAGAACAGAAGGGAAGGCCAGGTATTGGGCTCCTCTGAAGCCAGGAAGGCCTCGCTCCAGCTCAGACACTTAGGGGACAAGGGCTAGGGTCTGTCGTGGTATGCCCTGCACTGTTTGGGGACAGCTGGTGGCTTCTGGGCTGTGGCAGAGAAAACACAGCGAGCCCGTGCCCCTGCTCGCTCCTTCATCCACTGCATTGTGGGCCTTTGGCTGCTTCCTGGCTTCGGCTCCAGCTCTGTGTCTCTGGGTTTCTGTCTTTCTTTCACTTCATCTCCTCATGCCACTCTTGCTCATATTTTTTTATTTCTTGGTTTGCTATAGGTGTATACATTCACGCATGCACGTACGAGAGGGAGGGAGGGAGAGAGAGCGAGCGAGCGAGCTCGTCCCTTGTGGGGATGACCAGGCTGCAACGCTGCAATCCTTTCTTCTCCATTCTCTCCTTGGGATTTTAGGCGCACATGCACACAGACCCAGCGTGATTTTCAAGCTGCCAGGTCTGGGATTCAAACTGCGAAGCTGGCCATGTGAGACCCAGTCACCTTAACCTCCTTGCCAGCTGCTGGTCCAGTGTTTATCACCCCAGCCTTGGATGACGGGCACATGCACACCTGTACTCAGGGAGGGCCGACCTTGAGCTGGGGACGGCCTACGCGGACCGCCATGCACAGCGTGGGGCTTCTCAGAAATCTCTGCCTTCCCCTCTCTGTACTGCCTTCTCTTCCGCTCGCTCGCTTCTCCTTTCTCCGACCCTGACAGTTTCTCTCACCCTCCAGTCTCTGAGTCTCTGCCTGTCTCACTCCTAGGTCCCTCTGCCACGCTGCTCAGGGCCAGGCTCTCTTGGCCCTCACCTGGGCTGGACTCTCCCCAGCTTCCAGCACAAGGAGTCTGCTCAGAGCTCAGGAATGGGGATGAGCTGCCTGCTTGGCCTGGAGTAGACTTGGGGCCTTTGAGGCTAGGGAGGCCCCCCTCCTTCTTGTGTGGGGACTCAGAGCACGTGGTCCTGGACTGGCAGTGAGAAATCAGCTCAGCCCCCTCAGCAAGGTCCCCCCCACCTCCCTCCCCATGATGGACAGGGGCCGGGGCGGAGGGGGGGCTGGCTGCCGGGGAGAGCGGAGCAGCACTGCTGCCTCCCAGGGCTTTACTGAAGACAGAGCAGGCAGGCCTAGATTTACTCACTTCTCCCAGGTCCCCAAAGGCTGCTAAATCTAGAGTGGGCAGAATTAACTTGTCAGTTCACCTGGCGGGACAGGTGAGCAGCTGGAGAGGGGTGTGCTTTACTGCGGAGGGCAGAGCCCGCACTGGCCCGGCACCGGTGGGAGCTTGTGCGCCCCGCTGAACTGAAGCCAACTGGCTTTCAGCGGCTGGACTTGCTTTCTTAATCGGCTGAGGCTGTTGCTGTCACCAGGTCTGGGCAAATTACAGGCAACAGCAATGGCCCTGATCTCTGTGGTGTGGCCCAGGAGGGCCTGCTGCTCTTGGGACTTTCATCTCCCAGCCCATGAGGCCCCAGAACAGGCAGACGGGCTGCTGGCGGTAGGGGCTGGGGCACAGCAGTGGGGCAACAGCAGCCCGTTCAAGCTCAGGACTTCCGATCTGGGGCGGCCCCTCCAGTCCAGTCGTGCCCACCAACACGAGTTCCAGAGGGCCAGGCGTTCATATGCATGAGCTCCCCGTCAAAACATGGCCACACAGACCCCGCAGGCACTACTCGGCTCGGATTTAGGGAAGGCAGAGCTCCCTGAGGGCTGCAGAATGTCTCTTCCTTTGCGTGCAGAAGTTTCAGTGCAAGGGACCCAACCACGCCATGCCTTGGCTTCTTCTTTCGTAAAATGGGACAACAGGGCCAGGCTGGTGACCTAGTGATTGAGCGAGAGCTAGATCCCACATGGCTCACTGCGTGGTTTGAATCCTGGCCCCAGGAGCTTGAAAAACATCCTGTGTGTGTGTCCAAAATCCTGCTAGGATGGAGCAATGGAGAAAAGATTGGGGTGTGAGCACGCCCCACTGGGGAGATACGTCCTCCCCTCCACTCTGGTGCTCACACATGCTGTCTGCCACAAACAAACAAGCAAGGAACCAGAGTGCCCCAGCACAGGTGGTTGGAGGCGTATGTGTAATGAAGGCACCGCGCCCAGCGGGGCAGGGACGGGGCTGGTCTGCACAGTCAGGATGTCCGCTTTTGGGGGTGGCAGGGAGAAAGCAGCAGTGTTTCCTCCCGCCCAGCCTCCGCGGGTGCAGTGAGCAACCATGTAAGCCGGGGCAGCTTCAGCCTTCCTGGTTTCATCTGACTACCGGGCACTGAGGCCCGAAGCCTGTGCCCGCTGTTTGCAGAGACCAGCGGCAAATAGTACCCAGGCCCTCGGCGGAGCCCTGCTCCCCTGCCCTGTCTCTGGAGGGTAGATGACATTCAACTCCCCAATGGCCGGTGGGAGCCAGACAGGACCGTGTCACCACGACGCTGTTTGATTCTTTTCTTGACTCAAATGGCAGACCTCCACCGGGATGCCCCGTGGGACCCAGAGCACCCTCCTCAGACAGTTGAGGGGGGCCTCCGCCTCCCTAAACAGTCCTTTGTCCTGCCTCATGTGTCTCTGTGCGTGTCTGGTGGCTTCTATTATCTCATACATATTTAAAAGATCTGGGCACTGCCAGCTCCGCAGGACTGCGGAGCCCATGCAGGGAATACACTGAGCAGAAATGGAGGGGGCCCTGGTGGCTCCGGGGAGAGGGCCTGGGAGGAAGACTCAGTTATTTCTCGGCATGAGGTGAACGCTTAGCACAGCCCAGGGTGTGGGGGTGCCAGGGCGGGTTCGATGGGCTTGCCCTGGCAGCACGTGCCCGGATGCTTGTGCGTGTGAGGAGGGCAGGGCCTAGGTGGGACGGGGGTGTCTTTTAGGTAGGGGTGGCCTCAGTGGATTGTCCGAGAGCTGCTTCATTGGCCACGGCCTGGTGCCCTGCCTGTGATTCCTCTGTAAGGTCCACTCCCTTGGACTTGGGACTGTAAGATACGAAAGCTGGACATGAAGCATCTGCCCCAGCCCCTCACCCATCGCTTCCCGGGGAAACCAATCCCCAGGGAGGGAAGAGGGCTTGTACAAAACAGGGCTTGCCTACCCAGGAGGTGTCCATTAAAACACATGAGCCGGCGCTGGCTCCTTCCTGGCCAGGCTGTGGAGGGGACGTGTGGGTCACAGAGCCGGGGTGGGCAGGGCCGTGGGGTCAGGACAGGAGGAGGGACATGCTGATGTGACAGGCCCAGGCCCCTGCTTTTCACCGGCCAGGAGGAACGCTCAGTGAATGGAGTGGTCTGGATGGGAGAATGCTTCGCTTCCAGAGAAACATGCCAATTTTTCTTTTTTTTGGGAGAGGTTTTTGCTATAGGGTGCGTGCACTCACCAGACAGACAGAAAGACAGAAAGCAAAAAACCCCCCCCCCCCCCGGGTGGATGGCCATGCTGCAATCCCTTCTCCTCCATTCTCCTCTC
This sequence comes from Tupaia belangeri chinensis, assembly GCF_000334495.1. Taxonomy (NCBI): domain Eukaryota; kingdom Metazoa; phylum Chordata; class Mammalia; order Scandentia; family Tupaiidae; genus Tupaia; species Tupaia belangeri. The sequence continues at coordinate 1,058,299 of NW_006204759.1, read as the reverse complement.
TGGATCTTGGGCATGCACTCACACGCGCCCAGCGTGAGTTTAAGCCACAGCATCCGGGACTCAAACTGTGGTCGACTCTATGGGAGTCCAGCAACATAGCCATTATGCCAACTGCTGGTCCCTAGCATGCCTATTTTTCTTACAACTGTTCCTGTCAGTCTCTCTTCTACTCTCTCTTTTTGCACAGGGACATGGAAACAAGCACGATTTTCCTTCCTTCTTAATAACCTTGTAAATGCAATGTTAAGAAAGTGTTAGAGACAACAGGGATGGGTAGGGAGTGCAGCAAACCAGAGAGAAACATGAGCATTCTCAGGGCCTGACACAGCAGTAAACTGCAATAAGCTAGGGGCTGACCCACATGGGAAGGTTCTGGGTCTGCATCCCAAGACCTCTGTCAGTGTTCCAACACAAGCACCCCATGACCCAGGGCTGGCTGAGGCAGAGGGTGGATCGCAGCATCAAGACCCTGTTGGGGGTACCTGTTTCTTTGTCTCTCTTACTCCTAGAAGAAATTAATTAATTTTTTAAAAAGAATTTAAAAATGAGAATTCTCCTCATTAAAAATAGTTGACAGGACCAGCAGTTAGTGTAATGGCTATGTCACTGGACTCCCACGTAGTCAACTGCGGTTGGAGTCCCAGACCTGGTGGCTTAAAACTCACGCCGGGCGTGTGTGCGTGCGTGCCCAAGATCCCGAGAGGAGAATGGAGGAGAAGGGATTGCGGCGTGGCCATCCCTTCTGGGGGGTGATTTCTCACTTTCTGTCTCTCTGTCTGTCTCTCTCTCTGTCTGGCGAGCGCACGCGCCGTATAGCAAAAACCTCTCCAAAAAAAAAAAAGTTGACACATTTTAAGCAGTAAGCCAGATTGAGTCACTTTCTCTTCCAGTTTGTGACCCCTCACACTGGTGAATGTCTGACCCTCCAAGGACAGATGGCACCCCATCTCCCAGCACGGAAGCCCTCCCGCTCCACCCCGCCTCCTTTCGAAAGCTTCAGCCACCCCGGCCTCCTGCACACAGCACCCAGCACCCAAGCCCCGCTGCTCTGGAGGCTGCAGGAAATTTGCCAACCACGGCCGTCCCTGTGACTAAAATGCAAGTCCAGAATCCCCTGGAGAGACACTGGGGCAGGGGCTGGAGGGCATGAGGTGAGGAGAGGGTAGCTGACTGCTCCCAGAAGCTTCCGAACTGCTAGTTTCTCAGGCCTAGAGAAGGCAGGCGGGAGGCATAGCAACAGCTGGCTCTGGGCAGTGAGCAATCCTGTCTGAAAATAAAACATTTTACAATCCACAACCGCGCTCATTAAGAATGAATGGGTCTGCGGGTATAAATAGCACGCTGCGTTAAGAAGTCAGGAAACAGCATATGCATTTGATGGGAAAACGGCTGCCATGGAACTGCTTATCAGCTCTGTCATTGTGGCTCTGCACAGAGGAGACCGAGGTCTCGGGTTCAAAACTTGGGCAGGCCACATGGCTTTCCTAATCTGGGCCCATAGAACGTATCCTCTGCCCCAGCCGTGGTCCCAGCATGAGGCCAGAATATACAGTAACAGCCTCTAGTGAGCTCTCCCGGCTTCTGGCCCACAGGCTCCCCACTGTAATATCCAGCCTCTGCTGGAATGCTCCGAGTGCCAGGGAGCTCACTACCCTATCAGATACAAAACATTTAATTTTGTGGCTGGGTGGCTATTGATAGAAGAAACACCAATTTCTCTGTTCTGCCCCAGATCCACACCGGGAGAGCAACCCTAACCCACCATGCCATCCAGCATGGGGGACTGTGGGAAGGGTGTGAAGTTCCGCTGAGTAGAAATGAGTTAGGCCAAGCACCTCCTCTCCTGAGGGTTCTGAGAGTGGGGTGGGGGTGGGGGGGCAGCCGCTGGGACTAGAGGGCATGCAGGCCCGGGAACAGCCCAGGCTGCAGAAGGCGCAGTCAGAGGACAGGGATGGAGCAGGCAGAGGCAGGAACAGCCGGATCCCTCCCCCATTTCTGAGTGGCCTCAGTGCCCTGTTCTTGTGTCTGGGACACCCTTACTCAGCAGCCTAGCAGCAACCCCTTTGCTCAAGCCGGTCTCTGAGGACTCTGTTCCTGGAAACCAGTGCTCCTCCGACCGTGTCAGGAGTAAAGCCAGTGTGGGTGGCCATTTGGGCAGGAGCTTTACTGCTCTCTCCATCACAGTTAGCGTGGGTCTAGAGTCCTGGTGCCCGGGGCCCAGGCCCTCTCCATGCCGCCTAGTAGCCCATGTGACCTCATGACCTTAGGTAGGGACCCCTCCCAGTCCCATCCACCAGGAAGAGTCCCTCTCACTGTCCCTAGCTGCCCCGCAGGCTTTCCTGAGCATCCAATGAGATAATGACCGTGAGTCACAGCGCTCTGGCTGAGGCCAGCCAGCACCAGAGGACTGCGGCTTCTCCAGGAGGAACACTCAGAGCCTGAGCCAGCCTGGGCTGCCCAGCCCCACGGGAAACGCAGAGCCGGCTTCCTTGCACTGCACGCAGGTCCCAGTGCGGGGGTTTGCAGAATGGTTTAAAACCAGAGAGCCTGTTATGTGGTGATGAAACTCCCCTTTTTCTTAAAACTACCCAACTGGAACAAAATCCCAAACCTCGAAGTTCTGTTCTGGAACAGACCTTGGTGGAAACCAGCGAGACATTCTGCTCCACTACCCGGGAACTCTGTGCTCTGGTGGACGAGGGCCGGTGGGAGGAGGAAGGGGACCCGCGGGGTGCTCTGGGGACAGGCTGTGGTTCAGCTGCAGAGAAGGGAGGATTTGCCCCATAGCTGCCGGCGTCCCGGCCAGGGGCTTTTTGGTTTCTCTTTTTCTCTGGAGGGTGGGGGTGGGGAAGAAAATAGGGTCTGGGGTGGAGGGCAAGGTCAGGTCAGAGGGCAGCGGCAAAGGCTTTAGATGATGGGCCCCTTCCTGCCACCCAGCCGTGCTGACCCGGGGCCAGTCTCCCAGGAACTCGGCTCCCCGGCTGCCATGTGAGAGGACACTGGCACCACAAGCCCTCTGCACACAGTGTGGGCTCTGCTCGGAGCTCCAGGCCCTCTGATTCAGGGGTCCAGCCACAGCGGAGCGAGGTGGGCAGACAAACCGCAGAGCAGACCCCGGCCAGCAGCACTAGGTGGCCAGGGCACTAGAGACTGAAAACAAGCCACGTCCTATTTAGTCCTCAGCGGTAGAGAAGCATAACATTCTGCCTGAAGGTAATGTTCGCACCTAGTGACAGTCAGAAAGGTCTGCAGTCCTACTTTCTGAAGGAAGCAGATGACCGCCCCGTGGATGGCTCGTGTGGTGCTAGTTCTAGTGTCTGTCCTTTGCCTGTTTCCATTAGTAGGGTTGCAGAAGTCAATGGCTTGATTTTCCTGCTTTTCCCTTTATCTCCTTCCCTTTAGGGTAATGGCTGGAACTGCAGCAACTATCTTGTGACCATGAGGGGAAGAGCAAGAATTATAAAGATATCTGTTCTGAGATCATTGAGCCACTCACTGAACCATTTCTCTACGATTCCTATATTATGAGGGGGAAAAAAGTAACCTCATTACTCGAATACGCCATATTAATATAGCACTCCCTACCCCTAGCAAATATCTCCCCTACACAGCCCTAGCTGTAAAGGGATTATGGCCTAAGAGCCAACCTGGATCTCCCACGTGGTCTCGGGTTGGTGTGCACCACTGCAACTGAGCCTTGACTTGCATTTTGACTGGACATGGCTTCAGTGCTTTCAGTTAATATGTTATTTGCTGTTAGATTTTCTCTTTTGTAATATTTTATTATATTAAATGGTTCCTTTTTTACTGTCATCTTACTTAAAATTTATTTAGCAGTTTTTTTTTTTTAAAACCTTGGGGTGAGGAAGGGATTTCAAAGCAAGACAAAAAAACCTAGACACCAGAAAGCAAAAGACAAATATACTTGATCTCATGAACTTTCCAAAAACTTGTTTTTGAATAGTAAAAAATAGTCAAACTGAGGCTGCCATTAAAGAAATGTAAAGTCAAACAAGGGAAAAAAAAATCTTGCAACCTAGTTAATACCCCTAACATATAAGAAGCACCTATAAACTAAGAAGCGAGGGGCCAGCAGGTGGTCTGGTGGTTAGGGCACTAGAGTCTCACATGGCCGACTGTGGTTCAAGTCCCAGACCTGATGGCTTGCTTTCTCACCTTCTAGTTTTCTCTGTCTCTCTCTGGTAAACACGTGTGCCCTACAGTAAATTAAAACAATAACAACGACAACAATAACTGGAACATTTCTGGAATACAACGTGGCAAGGTTTTTTGCAACAGAAAACACAAGAGCCCACTTTTGCAAACCTAGCCCACAGAAAGAGAAGTACCAGGATGTAGAGCGACACGTAACAGCCTTTCAGTGCTACTGGCAGTGACAGCGAGGTAAACACAGTGGGGACATCCACTGACAGGTGAATGATTAAATCATAGCACAGTGCCACGCGCTTTCACTCGGTCATTAAAATGAATACAGTAAAATCTCCATCTATTGGCCAGGAGGGATGCACAGGACATTTGCTTAAGTGAAAAAGGCAACATGCAGAGGGGTGGGTAAGAACCTATTTTTGTTGTTAAAACAACAGAGAAAAAAAAACAAACAAAGAAAAGGCACATCAAATACGTGTTTTTGTTGTTAAAACAACAGAGAAAAAAAAAACAAAGAAAAGGCACATCAAATACGTGTTTCTTTTTTTCTTTTCTTTCTTTTGAGAGTTGTTTGTTTGTTTGTTTGCTATAGGGCGTGTGTGCTTGCCAGAAAGACAGAGAGAGACAGAGAGACAGAAAGTGAGAAATCACCCCCCAGGGGGGATGGTCACGCCGCAATCCCTTCTCCTCCATTCTCTTCTCGGGATCTTGGGCACGCACGCACACGCGCCCGGTGTGAGTTTAAGCCACTGGGTCCGAGACTTGAAACGTGGTCGACCACGGGGGAGTCCAGCGACATAGCCATTATGCCAGCTGCTGGTCCTTCAAATATGTGTTTCTAGGCACAAAGAGAAACGGGTTGGGGATAATGGCAAGCAGAAGAGGAAGAGGCTTTTTCTGTTCATGTACCTTTGAATGAACTTGCTAAAACATAACACTTTTTTTTTTTTTAACTTTGCTATAGGGCATGTGCACTTGCCAAAGAGAGATAGAAAGAGAGAGAGGCAGAGAAAGTGAGAAATCACCCCCAGGGTGGAGGGAAGATGGCCATGCCACAATCCCTTCTCCTCCATTCTCCTCTCGGGATCTTGGGTGTGCACCACATGCGCCCAGTGTGATTTTCAAGCCACTGGGTTCGTGATTCAAAGTGCGCAGCCAGCCAGGTGGTGGAGTGGCGCTGCGCGGTACTGAGTGCACGTCTATGATCCTGGCTGGCTGGGAGGCTGAGGGGAGGACTGTAGTGTGGCAAGACCTTGTCAAAGGTACCTCTCTCTCTCATAAAATACATAAATAAACTTAAAAAAATTAGCGTAGAGATTTAGTGGAAGAAAAGGAACCTGTCTTAGAGACATCAGTCCACTCCCCTTGGTCGCCAGGAGGACTGAAACGGTCAAGGCTTCGATCCGTGGATCGCCCTTCCTCTCCCCACAGGGCATGAGAGAGAAAAGAGGGGTGGGCTGGGCCTGGGGAGAAGCTGGGAGCCACAGGTGGGGGAGCCCGAAGGTTGAAAGAGGAGAGCGAGAGTGTGCGTGTGCATTATGTAATGGGGGTGGGGAGAGGGTCAGAGAGAGGAACAGAGAGAGGCAGTGAGTGAGCGAGCGGGTGCTGAGGTCAGCTCCATGCCCGCAAGAGGGATTGCAGGGCAGGAGGACGACACAGGCCTTGGGGTCCCCGGGGCAGGGCTGTCTCACGACGAGGTAGCTTCAGTAGTCTCCAAGTACCTACCAGGGCTGTCCACAGACCCTGGACCCGGATGAAAACCCATCCACAGGCCTTTCGAACGTCCACCCACCCACTCACCCACCCACCCACTAAGCACCTGTCCTGCGCCTCCCCCAACGACGTGCTGGCATCGGTCTGCTCAGCACAGACACAGCCCTGTGCGTGGGGAGCTTTGTGTGATGGGGGAGCCCACACCTCGGTTTCCACCCTGGCTCCGTGTGGGCAGAACTTGGTACTAGCAGGGCTGTGCTTAGCAGGCAGGCTCTGACTCGGACACCATTGCAGCCCTGAGCCTGCCAGCTGCCTGGCACCAGGCACTGTGAATGGCGAGGCTGGGAGTGAAGAGGGGAAGCCACTCTCAGGACTAGAAAAACACCAACCAGGTCCCACTGGCAGGAGACTGGAAAGGCCCCATGATGGCCCTGTGCCAGGCTTCCAGGGTAGTCACTGAGGGCTGTCTGCTCCCTGGAGCCTGGCAGCTTCGAGGAGACTGGCCTAAGGAGGGACAGGGACCAAGGCAGCAGCCCCAGTAGCCTAAGTGGCTTCCCAGAGGGAGCAGGGCCGGCCGGCCGAGCCCTCCCCAGAGGCTGCCAGGACTTTGCTGCAAGGCTTAAAGGGGCTGGCTTAGGGTTGGCCCCCTGGAGTCTCACCTGCAGGGACAGGCTGATGCAGTTCAGGCATGATGGGCTCTGTGTGGCTCTCCAGGGCCCCCTGGAAACCCGGCACCTCAGCTCTCTGGGATGGGAACTCTGCCTTCCCACCTCCAAGGCAGTACCTCCTTAACTTCTTCCACCTCCCCCCTCCCACAGCACCGTGGATCTTCCCAGGTCAGTCCTGCCTACCACACCGTGCCCCCAGGCCCTGGCGTACCCTCTTCTAGGTGTGGGCACAGATGCCTCCCAGGCTCCCACAACCAGTCCAGCCCCAGCCCTCGCCATCCTGCTGCTGTGAGCTGCCACACGACAGGTCCCTGGACAGTCCCAAGACCAGGACACACCTGACACGGGGGAGCCTGACAGGGTGTGCGGCCTGTACCTAGGAGGAGGAGCCAGTTCACACGGGGAGCTGCAGGGTGCATGGCCCGGCCTCACTGTAAACTCAGTTATTCGGAGGTGGCGAGCCCCAGTGTGTGGGGCCACTGGCCTCCTCGCTCATGCAATTAAAAGGCCATCTGTGTCTGCATGGCCAAGGAGGGGCAGGGCTCTGCTCCTCCCAGGGTATGTGTGCGTGCATGCGTGTGTATGTGTGCACACGTGCATGCGGTACTGATCTGGAGCAGGCATGGCAGTGACAGCCCCGAGGGGCAGGGCCTCAAGTCACAGCTGCTCACACAGCCAGCTCACAGGGCCTCTCCTCAACCCACTTGCAGCAGAGTTCTAAACCCGCTAGCACCCCACTTCTGTTTCCATGGCCACACCTCTTCCCTCAGGCTGAGCGACAGGGGTACACCCAGGCAGGACTCAGCAGAGAAAGCCCCAGCCCTGAGGGTGGGAATGACCACTGTGGAAGGTGGCTTCTCCATGGCCACCCAGCCATTGTGCCCTGTTCAGGCCAGTGTCTGAGCTAGGCCCACTCCCCTCCTTCCACCTACTAGGACTCTACCTGCGTCCGCCCCCGCCCCCGCCCCC
>NW_006204759.1:1047112-1050627 GCF_000334495.1 Tupaia belangeri chinensis | reverse complement strand
CGTGCCGGGCCGGCCGAGCCCTCCCCAGAGGCTGCCAGGACTTTGCTGCAAGGCTTAAAGGGGCTGGCTTAGGGTTGGCCCCCTGGAGTCTCACCTGCAGGGACAGGCTGATGCAGTTCAGGCATGATGGGCTCTGTGTGGCTCTCCAGGGCCCCCTGGAAACCCGGCACCTCAGCTCTCTGGGATGGGAACTCTGCCTTCCCACCTCCAAGGCAGTACCTCCTTAACTTCTTCCACCTCCCCCCTCCCACAGCACCGTGGATCTTCCCAGGTCAGTCCTGCCTACCACACCGTGCCCCCAGGCCCTGGCGTACCCTCTTCTAGGTGTGGGCACAGATGCCTCCCAGGCTCCCACAACCAGTCCAGCCCCAGCCCTCGCCATCCTGCTGCTGTGAGCTGCCACACGACAGGTCCCTGGACAGTCCCAAGACCGGGACACACCTGACACGGGGGAGCCTGACGGGGTGTGCGGCCTGTACCTAGGAGGAGGAGCCAGTTCACACGGGGAGCTGCAGGGTGCATGGCCCGGCCTCACTGTAAACTCAGTTATTCGGAGGTGGCGAGCCCCAGTGTGTGGGGCCACTGGCCTCCTCGCTCATGCAATTAAAAGGCCATCTGTGTCTGCATGGCCAAGGAGGGGCAGGGCTCTGCTCCTCCCAGGGTATGTGTGCGTGCATGCGTGTGTATGTGTGCACACGTGCATGCGGTACTGATCTGGAGCAGGCATGGCAGTGACAGCCCCGAGGGGCAGGGCCTCAAGTCACAGCTGCTCACACAGCCAGCTCACAGGGCCTCTCCTCAACCCACTTGCAGCAGAGTTCTAAACCCGCTAGCACCCCACTTCTGTTTCCATGGCCACACCTCTTCCCTCAGGCTGAGCGACAGGGGTACACCCAGGCAGGACTCAGCAGAGAAAGCCCCAGCCCTGAGGGTGGGAATGACCACTGTGGAAGGTGGCTTCTCCATGGCCACCCAGCCATTGTGCCCCGTTCAGGCCAGTGTCTGAGCTAGGCCCACTCCCCTCCTTCCACCTACTAGGACTCTACCTGCGTCCGCCCCCGCCCCCGCCCCCATCCTAATCCTTCCAAATAAGAACTCGGGAATTAGCTGAGCACACAGAGCCCGTGCAGTTAGCAAGGTGAGGCTGCTGCCGAGAAAAAGAAGGGGTAATGGGAACCCCCCGCCAAAGCTTCCCCGCCAGAGCGCAGACCCCAAGGTGCTGACGCCATTCTGCATGGAAGGGGCCCGTCCTCTCTGGCTTCTGTCTCCCTGAGAACCCCTAGACTCTGAGTCTTGGATGGCCATGTGGGCATGTCAGGGCTGAAGGACCCAGACCTTGCCCTTCGGATCGCAGCTCTGCCGTACACCCGTGAGGGCACCGTCTCTGAGCCTCGGTCCTCCCGTCTGCGCACTGGGGCTACTAAACACCAGCCCTGCCCACCTGCTGCGCCTTCTGTGGCACCCCGATGGCAGCGGTGGAGACACATCTCCCACACGTGGCACCACCGTCATGGCCGATGGGCAGAGCTCACTTTCGAGGGGTGACCAGCTGGGACACAGTCACCTCAGGACAGCCACTGCAAACACCAAGGGGCACAAAGTCGCCTCGCTCACCAGGACCAGGAAAGCCAGTGTCCTCCCTTTGAGAGACACTCGACAGCACAGGAAGAGAGGGTCTAAGCCTGCCTGGGAAAGATGCGTGTTTTTAAAGTTTGTTTATCTCTTCCGTGAGTGAGAAAGACAGAGGGGGAGAGCAGCCCCAACAGGCTCTCCGTGTAGCTCCAGCCCCGGCCTCAGCCGGCCGCAGCTCATGACCCGTGCGCACCAGGGCACTCAGGGAGGTCTCCAGTCACGAACCCGGGACCTTCCTCCACGCCAGCCTTGCAGAGCATCGCACTTCACTGCCGCGTCACCATCTGGGCCAGAAAGATGTGTTTCTACATTTTTCAAAAACTCCATTTCACCACCGTTCTGCAGAGATCTACGGTGCTGTCGCGGCGTCCCTGCCTCACTTGAGCACTCGTCTGTGAAATTGCCACTACGGGACCCTCACGCGCTGCCCACTGGCTGACAGCCTGGAGAGAGCTTGTCCTGGGAGACGGGCGACAGGGACTTACCTTTCCCACGAGCCCACGTGTAGATGCGACTGGTCTCAGTGCTTCTGGGCTCTCGCTCTGCCGGCTCCACAGGCAAAGGACGGAGGTGGGGGTCATCAGCCCGGCCGGGGGTCTTCAGGGGCAAGATATACTTGGGGAGCCCTTTGTAGAACCAGGCCCCTGACCTCTTCCAGACCTGGGTGGGGGGACACCTGCTTAGAGCCCAGGGAACAGAGAGCCCTGGAGCTGTGCAGCAGCCTGCCCGCCCTCCCTCCTTCCCCGCAGCGGAGAGCAGACAGCGGAGTCCAGAGTGCGACGTGGACTCCAGCTCTGCCCTCCCCGGCTGATGAGCGCCGTCACCTCCTGCGGACCTAGGCCAGCCGGCAGCTAGGGCCAGTGAGCTCTCTACACCTGCCCTAAAGGCCTCCTGGCACTCTCTGGTTTCTTGCAAAGCAGGGCCCTCAGTGGGTTACACACACGGAAAGCCCTTGAGATGGACCAGACGCGTGGGAGGTGCTTAACCCGGCCACCGATACACTGTCACCGTCTCGGTCCTCGGCGACTCTGACTCCTGGAGCTCGCCATGTCAGAGCCCCCGCCCATTGCCAAACCTCTCTGCTGTCCGGGTCCTGCTGGGAAACATCCAGTGACAGAAGCCCACGAGCCATAGGCCCTGCCGAGTTTCTGCCTGTGACCGGCCCCTCCTCCCCCCACCTGCTGACTTCCCCTGACCTCCCCTGCACCTGCTCTCACTGGCTGAGCCTGGAACCACACAGGACGGGCCCTCGCCCCACAGGGTAGGACACCCAGTCCCTTAGACTCATTCTTTCCCCACCTCCCACGCCCAGCATGGGCACCCAGGCTCACCCTCCCATTCTTTCCAGGAAGCAAAACAGAATCAACAGCAGCTTCTATACATACTTGCTGTGTGGCTTTGGGTGAGCTACTGAACCTCTCTGAGCCTGAGTTTCCCCTTTGTGAAGCATAACGATGCTTACCCAGCAGGGCTGCTGAGGAGTTAGAAGAGCCCAGCACAGTGCCTGGTACCTGAAGGTGCCACGAGACGCTGTATGCCTCCTCCTGCCTGCCCCTCCCCCTCCAGGTCCTGGGCAGAGCAACGTGGTGTGAGGAAGGGCCAGGTTGGGCCACATCAGAATCACTGGCAGCTCTTTTCAGAAGCCTTCTTGGATGCCACGGTCTCTGAAGCAGGCACAGGAAGGCCATGCCTCTCGGAGAGCCACGGATTAGAATTCAGAGCAGCTCCTGAGATCAGGCCCCTGGAGTCTTAATGCCCACTTCAAAAACCACTAGGCGCTCCCCAATCTCTTTTCGGATAAAGGAAACACCATTAGGGTGTCTGCAAGGAGGAGTGGGAGTGTGTGAGGGAGTGCTGTCAGCTTTTCAGAGCTCAGCAGGCCC
>NW_006204759.1:1023431-1046750 GCF_000334495.1 Tupaia belangeri chinensis | reverse complement strand
GAGAAAGCACCTCCATGGGGAATGGTCCTGCCCAGTCCCTTCTCCATCTCTCTCCCCCACAGTGGTGTGTCTGCTTACTCCCTTTTCTGGGCATATACACGATTCTGTGTTTTGTTTTTTGGTTTTGTTTTGCTTTGTGGCTTTTGCTATTGAGTGTGAGCACTCACCAGAGAGAGAGACAGAGAGACAGAAAGTGAGAAATCACCCCCTCAGGGGATGACCACATTGCAATTCCTCTCCTCTATTTTCCTCTGGGGATTTTGGGCGTGCATACACATAATTCTGGCATGATTTCAGACCACCAAGTCCAGGACCTGAACTGTGGTAGGTCATGTGGGAATCCAGGGCCTTAACCTCCATGCCACCTGCTGACCCTCCTGCTTTTTACGATGTAGCTATAACTGCCTTCCTCCCCTACCTTATCACACATCATAACAATTGTTCTGAATTAATAAGTCATGGTTCTCTATCATTATTTTTTAATGGCCCCATAGTTTGGATTTATTAAACTTAATTAATCCAGCTTCCCATGGATGGACATTTAAACTGCTTCCAATTTTTCACTCTTACGAGCAGCCATCAACTCTGTGCATGTATCATCAGACAGCTGTCAGTCCTGGCCTCGGGAAGTACTCCAAGGAGTGGAACCGCTGGGCCGAGGGCTGTAAGCAGTGTGGATGAGGACCTATACCGTCAGACCGCCCTCCGGGGAGGAAAGTCCGAGCCCCACTGTGGCACGCACGGGTCTCCAGGGCAGGACCTCCATCTCTTCCTGGTGGAACCCAGGGTCTGGTGTGCGGATCTTGCTCAGAAGCTCCCACAGGTTGGTGGGCTTGAGGGAAGGGCTTCTGTCAGGTCCCAGTGACACCAGAGTTAGGGGCTGCAGGAGGGACAGAGGGGTTCCCCCGCCGCCCTAGGATACAGCTTCAAGGATGGGTGAGCTCTCCCCCCTTCACTCCCAGCCAGCAGAGGCCCTGTCTGAAGGGGAGTGTACCAGGCAGTGCGGAGGGTGACTCAGCAATGTGCCCAGCGCCTCCTGGCCACAAGGCTTAGCGGGGAGACTAAGGAAGCCCACAGAGCTGCATCTGCGGATTCTCCAGGCCAGGAGCAGCGCCCATGCCCACTGAGGCCTCGTCCCACAGCCTCCTGTGCTTTCCCTTTGCACACTGGATCCTGGTTCTGTCTCACCAGTGTGCACAATCCTTCCTTAAAAAATTTTAAAGGGACCAGCCGGTGGTGCAGAGGTTAAGACAGCTAGATCCCACACGGCCGACTACATGGTTCGAGTCCCAGACCCAGCAGCTTGAAAATCACACTGAGTGACTGTGTGTGTGGCCAAAATCCCAAGAGGAGGGTAGAGGAGAGGGAACTGCAGCATGGCCATTCCCCCTGGGGAGTGATTTCTTGCTTTCCCTCTCTCTGCCTCTCTCAGGTGAGTGTACACACCCTATAGCAGAACTAAAAAAAAAAAATTTTTTTGGAGAGGTTTTTGCTATAGGATGTGTGCACTTGCCAGAGAGACAGAGACAGAGAGACAGAAAGCGAGAAATCACCCCCCAGGGGGGATGGCCACACCACAATCCCTTCTCCATTCTCTTCTTGGGATCTTGGGCACACATGCACATGCGCGTGGCGTGAGTTTAAGCCACTGAGTCCAGGACTTGAACTGCAGTTGACTACATGGGAGTCCAGCAACATAGCCATTACACCAACTACTGGCCCCAATTTTAAAAAAATATATTCAGGATGTTAATATGTATGTAACCTGAAATTTACTCTCCTTAAAAAGTTTACCCTTAAAATTTTTACCCACCTTTTAAAAAGTTTATTTATTTATACATTCTTTTTAAAATTATTTTTATTTAACTTTATTTATTCATGATTTTAATTTGATCAGAGAGGGATAGAGTAAGAGAGAGAGAGAAAGTGAGAAAATAAGCTGCTAAGTCCGGGACTTGAACTGCGGTTGGCCATGTGGGAGTCTAGTGCCCTTAACCATCATGCCACTCACCAGCCCCTACTTATTTATATATTCTGAAAGACACTGAGAGACAGCCACCCCCGACAGGGTCGGTCGTTCCCTATGTCTGTTGTAATAGGGCTTTAGTCGGTCTGATTCTCTTCTTGTCGCTGTGGTCCAGGTGGAGGTCTGAGGGCTCACCCTGATGACCCAGAACAGCGGGTGGTGCTGGACCACGCCAGGAGCAGCGGTTCCCTCCTCCCCACATCGCAGGACGGGAGCACGCAAGTGCATCCCCGATCCGGGGACTGGGTGTGCATCTGTAGACGTACATGGGACTCTGTCGGTGTTCTGGAAAACGCCTTCCACATGGGAGAGCAGGTGAGGTGAGGCGTGAGGGATCCCAGCTGGGTGAGCTCAGAGCGGCGCCCCTCCTCCCTCCATGCCAATCCATGCACACCGGCAGACCTCTCTGCCTCACTGCCCAGTCCTACTGCAGGTAACTTCTGTGAATCCAGGCTCCTCACCCGCTATGGGGGCATCACGGCCTGCCCCCTCTGTGGGGATTAACCCCCACCTCCCCCGGGGCCAGGACCCCCGACTGAACAACATGCACTTTCTGAAGACACCGAGCCACTGTGCGACACTCCACTCTGCAAGCCACGTGTGGTTCACTGTGATAAGGCCAGCAAAGCAGCCAGCCTTGAAAATGCCATTTAATGAAAGAGACCCGCACGGCCGCCATGGCACTTGTAGGAGCCATCAGCACGAACTGCACCCTGGTCCCGCTGCTTCGTGCTCTGCTTCGAGGTTTTCATTAGGATTTCAGCTCACGCCAACGGGAGTGCGAATCCTGATGGATACTAGCCAGGCTGTTCCCAGGGAATGTTAATGACCATGATAACCATCGCTAATCACTGGCATTTCCTAAATGGTCAGGCTGGAGAAGCTGGTAATCGTAAGGCCCAGCTGGGAGAAGGGGAGCCTAGGGGACAGAGAGGATGGGGAGGGGAAGGCTGGAGACCCCTGTCTGCCATCACCCACTCCCTCCCCCTGCATCCCATGCATCCCAGTGCACCTGGATTGACACAGGTCGTGTCTTCACTGGCTCAGTGTCCACCATCTCCGCCTTCACCCCACGGGTCAGAGCAGGGGGACAGTCGTGGCCTCCGTGTATGCTGCCCTTTCCCCCTGGAGTGCCTTTCACCGGAGTGTCCGTTAGGCAGCCACACTTTCCCGATGCCTCTGGGACACTGCAGGACTGGCCTCCTCTAGTGTACAGGGGCACGTGGTCCCACCATAGTGGTCCGCACCTGGGCTGGAGCTCGGGCTCTCCCATCCTTCCGACGAGGAAGCTGTGAGCTCTTCAAGGGCAGGGCAGGGCCCGAGTTATCCCCACGTTCCCAGGACCCAGCGAGGCGCCTGCAACATGGCTGAATGGCCGAAGGAACAAAGAACGAAGGCAAAGGGGCCCCCCCGGGGGCAGATCGCAGGGCTCCCCTCTGCCAAGCAGGCTCCAGCTGACCCAGCCTGGACAAGCCACGGGCAAAGCCAGTTACAGAACCTCCTCTCCTTTACACTGGGGTCACTTTGAGGTTCTCTTAAAGGCCCAATGCACCCCGGCAGAGGAGACGCAGTAACCTCTCCCCACCCTATTACCTGCACCCTCACACAGGACTGGCCTCCTGGGAGCCCTAACAGGCAGGCTAACGCCCCAGTACAGCCAACGAGACCCCAGAACCCTGCCTCCCTCCCCGGCCTCGTCTTCCACTTCCTCCTGCTCAACACCCGGGACCCATAGACAAAGCCACCTTCTCCCCTTTCCCACATTCAGCTCTCGCTTGCCTTCAGGACTCTGTACATGCTACTCCGTCTCTCTTCCCTGGACTCGCTCCCACCCAGTGTTCAGGAGACTGCTTTTATTCAGAAGCTCCCGCAGGCAGAACCTTGCACAGCTCCCACTACAGCACATGCCCGGGCTGGGTTACGGCTGGCTGCGTATTGATGGAGAGATCCGGGAAGCAGGAGCCACGGCCCTGGCCCTGGCCAGCACGCAGTAGGTACCCAACAAGCACGTCAGCTGACTAAGGACTGCAAGTCCAAATTTCAAGACTTTTTCTTTTTCTTTTTGGAGAGGTTTTTGCTATAGGGCATGTGTGCTCGCCAGACAGACAGAGAGACAAAGAGACAGAGAGACAGAAAGTGAGAAATCACCCCCCAGGGGGGATGGCCATGCCGCAATCCCTTCTCCTCCATTCTCCTCTCAGGATCTTGGGCATGCACACACATGCGCCCGACGTGAGTTTAAGCCACCAGGTCTGGGACTCAAACCGCGGTTGACTATGTGGGAGTCCAGCGACATAGCCATTAAGCTAACTGCTGGTCCCCAAATTTCAAGGCTTTAAGTAGCTCAGTTTACTCAGGAGAAGGTATGGACTGAATTTTGAGGGTGCTATGGACTGAATTTTGTCCCCTCAAATGCATATGTTGAAACTGCCCCCAGTTTGATGCTAGGTAGAGAAGGGAACTCTGGGAACCAACTATGTTTAAGTAAGGCCACGAGGGCGGGGTCCACAGCGGGGGATTAGCACCCTGACAAGAAGACACCAGATCTTGCTTCCTGTCTCCGCCATGTGAGGGCACAAGAAAACAGCCACGTGCAAGCCAGAAAGAGCCCACGCAGGGAACTGAGCCAGGTACCTCGCCCCGGGCCCCCTGTCTCTCTTCTGCTGTTGAAGCCACCCAGTCTATGGTATTTTGCTGTGATAGCTGGAGCTGACTAATCCAGAGGAAGAAGGTGCCTCAAGGGTGATAGTAGACGAAGCACGGCCCCAAATTGCTCTCCACTCTTCTCTTCAAGAAGTGTCTATTTGCCCACTCCTTTCCTATAGTAGGCATTACGACTCACTGTGACCAATAGAAGGTGATGAAAATATCACGTGATTTCTGACCAGGCCTCGAGAGGTAGACAACGACCATAGTATGTGACAGAGCCTAGTCTGGTGTCCTGAAGGACGACAGCCACGTGGTGGGTGCGTGGACACCAGCCCGCACCCACTGCACACTGGTGAGCCAGCCTTTCCGCATCTCCACTCCTGGCGACTGTCGGACAATCCGGCTGCATCGCGATCCCTGGGGCGATCAGCAAAAGAACGCCCCGCGAAGCCCAGCCCAAATTGAGAATCATGAGCAAATAAGTGACCGCCATTTAAGCCATCCTTTGCCTTTTAAAGGTTTTTGCCATAGGGTGTGTATACTCCTCGGGGAGAGACAGACAGTGAGAGGCTGGGCCACACTACAGTCTCTTCTCCTCCATTCTTCTCCTGGGATTTTGGGCACACATGCATACACACCTAGTGTGAGTTTCAAGCTGTCAGGTCTGGGACTTGAACCGTGGTCAGCTGTGTGGGAGTCTAGAGCCTTAATCACTATGTTACCTGTTGGCTGCATTTGCCATTTTTAAAAAAGAATTATTCAACTTTATTTATTGATTTAAATTTGACCAGAGAGGGACAGAGTGAGAGAGAAAGAGAGAAAGGGGTGGAGGTAGTGAGAAAGCAAGCCGCCAGGTCCGGAACTCGAACCATGGTTGGCCATGTGGGAGTTCAGCGCACCCAACCATCATGCCACCTGTTGGACTCTCCATTTACCACTTTTTTTTTTTTTTTTGGAGAGGTTTTTGTTATAGGGCTCGTGCACTCGCCAGAGAGAGAGACAGAGAGACAGAGACAGAAAGCGAGACATTAATTGGTATTGGGTTGTCGGAAAAGTCATGACACCTTTTGCATAGAAAAATATAGAAAAATATGTCATGACTTTTCCGATGACAAAATGCGTACTGATTTTGAACTCTTAGAACTCATTGAGAGAGAGTGTTCAGTGTTCTCTTTGACTCTTTGTCTCTCCGGCATCCACTAATCACAGGGCCAAACAGCCAAAGTGGCTGACATCTCTCCTATGATCGGCCTTCGCAGTCATGCAGCAATCATACCACGACCCCTTCAATGAATCCCGAGTTCATACCCACAACCGTCTCTTTCATCTAATGCTCAGAAATCAAGCCAGTATTTCCCCTGCCCTACATCCATCCAGGGCCCAGTACCAGACACGTAGCGAGAGCCCCTGTGCCCCCAAAATGATTCCAACTAGCCAGTCCTAACGCACACACCCTGTCCTGCCTGCCTTTCCTACAGGACCCCCAGTAAAGGCTGTGGCTTGCGCTTTCCCCTCACTCCTTTCTGCTTCCTGTTGAAACCTGTTGTTTCCCGACATGGGTGTGCATGGTGGGCTGAGCCCCTGTCCCCAGGAACCTTATACTATAATATACCTTTTAGTGGCATTAGCCTCTTCACACCATCATTCAGTCACTTTTATCAATTAAGACCCAGGGACCAGCAGATAGCATAATGGTTACGTTGCTGGACTCCCACATAGTCGACTATGGTTTGAGTCTCAGACTTGGTGGCCTAAACCTCACACCAGGCGTGTGTGCGTGCATGCCCCAAATCCCAAGAGGATAATAGAGGAGAAGGGATTATGGCGTGGCCATCCCCCTGGGGGGTGATTTCTCGCTTTCCGTCTCTCTGTCTCTCCAGTGAGTGCACACACCATATAGTAAAATCTCTCAAAAAAAAAAAAATTAAGACCCAGGCATAGATCACAAAGCATGGAAGAATTAATTCTGGCTAAAAACCAGGATCTAAATGTACAGTTCTGCAAAGTAGTAAAAGCACAATCTCGAAAAGGGGGAGTGGGAGAGGGGAGGACAGGGGCGTTCCTACCCCACAACTCACTCCGAGGGAGTTGGGCCGAGTGCTAAAGCTGATGGAAGCAAAAAGAGGAAAGTACTGGGTTGTCAGGAAAGTCACGATGTATTTTTCTGTTTTTTTTTTTTTTCTATGCAAAAATGTGTCATGACTTTCCCAACGACCCAATAGCACAGAAAGTTACAAATTTAATCAGAATGCTAAAAATAATAAAACGTAAAAGATCAGGAGGGACGAGAGGAAGCAGAGCAACCTGAGCTGGCCGGTTCCTTCCTGTTCCCAGCACGGAGTCAGCAGAGACTATCTGGAGCTGGCGAATCAAGAGACAGGGCAGGAGCCAGGATCAGCACAGGCGGCAGTCTGCGGTGACCGGCTGGCCGAGGGAGGAGCCCGGCAGGCGACTGATGTTCTCCAGCGTAAGCTCCTCCGAGCGATTTCAGTTTTTCAAAACCACATGCACGCATTACTTTGATTAAAATTAAAATAGAACACATCGTCGATTGGCTGTCGCTGTTTCTAAGTCCTCGGGCCGCCTGGCAGCGACAGGTGGGGCGCTGGCACAGTCTGTCTGGTACATTGAATCTGGATGTGGCTTAAGGGAGAAAAGCTGGTCGTTCAGAAAGGGTAAGAAAAGCAGTAATTAAAATATTTTTGTAGTGCCCTGGCCACAGGTGTGAGTGTCGAAGAGTTGCAGGCTGGCAGATTGGAGGAAGGGGACGGGGCATGACCAGCTCCTGTGGAGAGGAAAAAAAAAATTCTACAGTGGAGCAAGATAGAAAAAGAGTAAAGTTATGGTTAGCTTGAAAAGTTAAGACACAACCAAGTAGTGCCTAGAAATAAAAGCACTGGTTTCCTCATTTTTCAGGAGGAGATATAATGAACAGATTTTTTTTCTATAATATAAGCATAAGACTTTTTTTTTTTTTGCCACAGGGTATGTGTGCTTATCAGAGACAGACAGACGGAAAATGAGAAATCACTTCCCAGAGGGGATGCCCACACTGCAATTTCTTCTCCTCCATTCTCTTTGGTGTGGTTTTCAAGTTGCCAGGGCTGGGATTTGACCCGCAGTCGGCCATGTGGGAATCCAGCGCCTTAACCACTATATCACCAGATGGCTCCCAGCACAAGTTCTTAACACTGACTCCTTTCTTTTTAATTAAAAAAAAAAAAATTTAGAGAGATTTTTTGCACTTGCCAGAGAGACAGAGAGAGACGGAAAGTGAGAAATCATCCCCCAGGGGCATGGTCACACCCTTCTCCTCCATTCTCTTCTCGGGATTTTGGGCATGCATGCACACATGCCCAGTGTGAATTTTAAGCTTCCGGGTTTGGGTCTCAAACTGCTGTCAACTATGTGGGAGTCTAACGATGTAACCATCAAGTCATCTGCTGGTCCCTTTTTAAAATTTTTGCTACAGGGTGTGAAAAGAGACAGAGACGGGGCATGTGGGCATGAGAACTCAGCCCCCCAAGGGGATGACCATACTATTATCCCTTCTCCTCTATTCTTCTTTCATAATTTTGGGCACACATGCACATGCACCCGGTTATTCTTCATGCTATTAGTTCTAGGACTCAAACCACAGTCAGCCATGTGGGATCCACTGCCTTAACCTCCACGTCATCTGCTGGCCCCAAACTGACTTTTATTAAAGCCATGGTTTTGCTGTGTCACCATCCTCCTGCCTCAGCCTCCCACCTGGGACGATAGGCACATACCACCAGGCCCAGCTCCTCTTCTCTCTCTCTCTTTTAAGTTTTGCTTTAGGGCATGTGAGCTCCTCAGAGAGAGACAGAGAGAGAGGGAAAGTGAGAAATCATCTCCCAGAGGGGAAGGTCACACCACAATTCTTTCTCCATTCAACTCTCGGGATTTGGGGGCATACATATGCCTGGTGTGATCTTCAAGCCATTGGGTCTGAAATTCAAACTGCAGAGTCAGCCATGTGGGAGCCACACCTCCACCCCTATGCCACCTGCTGACCAGATCTAGCTTTTTTTAGACAGAATCTCGCTATCTCCCGAGACAGCTTACACTGAGTCGCTGGGACTACGATCACATGCCACAGCCCCAGCCTTTAGGTTGGATGGAGACTCGAACCCAGGCCTCCTCTGTGTTGCCAGCCTGAGTACGGTACCATAGCAATACATGCCATGGCAGCCAGACCCTCAACACTGACATTGCCACTCCTGAAGAAAGCCACCATACCCACCTAACCTAACCAGCAGGATTCAGAAATTTGGTAGTGGGCACTCTGACAGTTTTTCAAAGGGAACCAGGGGTTGATTGCAGAGATAGGAAAGGCTGGATCTGGTGGAAAACAGGAAGGGCCTGGGGCATCGTACTTTTGCTTCAAGTGGTGTCTTCATTTTCTGCTGCCGTGACAGGATATCTGAGACTGAGTAATTTATAATACACGGAGGTGTGTTCGGCTCACGGTTCTGGGGGCTGGGAAGTCTAAGAGTATGGTGCTGGCATCTGGCTGAGGCCTGGGGTAGACTGTGGCGGTGGGACCCTGTTGGGGCTCTCTCCATCTCTCCTGCCATTGAAGAAATTCGTAACTAAATGTTTTGAAAAAGCAGCTACAAAAGCAGCAGAGAGGTACAGGTTCAGTTCCTGGGCCGACATTCTAGGTGTGGCTGCAGCCACCTGTAATCTTAGCTAACTAGGCTGTCAGTGGCATGAAGTCTGCGGCACTGAAGATCCACTGAAGATCTCGGGCCAGCAGGTGATGCAGAGGTCAAGGCAGCTGGCTCCCACACGGCTGGCTGTACAGTTCGAGTCTCAGACCCGGTAGTCTGAAACACATACCAGGTGCATGTGCATGCATGCCCCAAATCCCGAGAGGAGCATGGAGGAGGAGGAAGGGCAGCATGGCCATCACTCTTGGGGGGTGATTTCTCACTTTTCCTCTCTCTCTCTCAATCTTCCTCTGTCTCTGGCACATGCTTGGCTCCCACACGGCTGGCTGTACAGTTCGAGTCTCAGACCCGGTAGTCTGAAACACATACCAGGTGCATGTGCATGCATGCCCCAAATCCCGAGAGGAGCATGGAGGAGGAGGAAGGGCAGCATGGCCATCACTCTTGGGGGGTGATTTCTCACTTTTCCTCTCTCTCTCTCAATCTTCCTCTGTCTCTGGCACATGCTCTAAAGCAAATTTCTCACTTTTCCTCTCTCTCTCTCAATCTCCCTCTGTCTGTCGCACATGCCCTAAAGCAAACTTAAAAAAAAAAAAAGTACCCACCTTTTCTGTCTCTCTCCCTTTCTCTATTTTCCTCATAAAGAAAAAAAAATCATTTAACACTAATAATTTGATCTAAACTTTCAGACTGTCTCAATGAAAACCAAGCAGTGTCTGGAAATAAAAGCACCGGTTTCCT
This sequence comes from Tupaia belangeri chinensis, assembly GCF_000334495.1. Lineage (NCBI taxonomy): Eukaryota > Metazoa > Chordata > Mammalia > Scandentia > Tupaiidae > Tupaia > Tupaia belangeri. The sequence continues at coordinate 1,036,637 of NW_006204759.1, read as the reverse complement.
CATTTTTCAGGAGGAGATATAATGAGCAGATTTTTTTTCTATTAAAATATAAGCAATTAGGCAAAAATTGCTTCAAATATTCAAAAAGTTTATATAAATATAAGCGTATATATGCATATATATGTTCGTATGTATATGTATATATCAGGTTGTCAAAAAAGTCCTGACACATTTTTTCTGTGTTTTTCTATGAAAACATGCATCATGACTTTTCCGGCAACCCAATCTATATCTACACACACATATATACATGCGAACCTGTCTGTCTAAGCCAACCAGCAGCACGAAAACTAGGAAAAAAGCTTTGTCATCCTGAAATCTTTGATTTTCTGACAGCTAACTTCCTCCCTCCTTTCCTTTCCTTCTTTCTGTTTGGGTCTATTTTTCCCCCGGTCGCTGCCTTTTTTCTGCTAGGAGGAGTCGAGTTCAGAGTAGCCATCCCTCCTCGTTTCTTGCTTCGCCTACCTCAGATGCTCACCAACGGCTGCCGATCCGGGAGTGAGTGGCTATGAACTCGTTCAAATAATAGCGTTCACCTCCCTCCTACGTGCTGAGACTGAGCGAGGGAGACCAGAATCGAATGTTCCTGCAGATGGGCAGCCGGAGGCAGAAACCCACGAGGGGCTGCTTTTCTCTACCACGTGCGTGCACACTCGGCCTCCACGGCTGTTCTGAGGTGCTTCGCTGGCATCCATTCTCCCTGTCCGTTCACGGCAGACATTGAGTGAACGCCCGGGGTTAAGGCATCCATCCGCAGCCTCACCCTGGGCTCCCCTCCCAGCCTTGGATCCACACTGTTCTGGTCCCTCTAAAGCCTGACTTCTAATTCAGGTGTGAGCTGAAAGCTAAGTGAGACTCCTCCCCAGGGCGTTTAAAGTAGAATACTTTAGAACCTCAGGGATGGCTCGTGTGTGTGTGTGTGTGTGTGTGTGTGTGTGTGTGTGTGTGTTGGAGAGTTCAGGAGAAAGCCCACTCTCAACCAGCAGGAGTACCCACATTCATCTGCCCTGCCAAGCCCCCAGCTCCAGGGAGCTGCTGGTGGACGGCTAGCTCTCCGCACCGGGGCCATGCCGGAACCTCACCAGGACACAGGCTGGACATTAAGCCCTCACAAAGGCAGAGCACGCACCTGCCCTTTCTTCCAAATCCCCGAGGGCAGGAAAGCTCCTGGCTCAGTCCAGCAGAGCAAAGCTCTTACTCGGGCCTGAGCGAGTTTCCTCTTCATTTCAAGTGGGTTTTTGAGCAACCAGGTCAGTCTGGGAGGCAGGCAATTGCCAGCACAGGGAAAGAAAAAATGCAGTGAGAAAAAATATTCCGAGGTGCTATCTGTTTTCTTGACAGATAATTTAAACACTTTGGCTAGATTATTTCAGAGCCAGAGGAAATACTTTGGCTTCCATTAACCCCTGGTGAGGGGCTTGCTCCTGTGAAGCTTCTGCACAGTTACAGTGGGGCACGCTTGCCAGCTTCAGAGGGGGTGGACCCCAAAGCTAGCTTCCACAGCTGCGGGGCTGTGCACCCCTGGAGCTCGGCTGTGTGTCCCTAGACCTCAGAGTGTGCCTGAGGTGGGCCGGCCAACCTTCGACTGTGGCCTCACCCCCTCCTTGCAGGGGGTAAGTGCTGCACCTTATCCTTGCAGCCCTGGGCTAAGCCCCACCTTTGGGGTCTGTGTCCCCCTTTAGAGCCTCAGGGAGGGCTCGTGTGTGTGTGTGTGTGTGTGTGTGTGTGTGTGTGTGTGTGTTGGAGAGTTCAGGAGAAAGCCCACTCTCAACCAGCAGGAGTACCCACATTCATCTGCCCTGCCAAGCCCCCAGCTCCAGGGAGCTGCTGATGGACAGCTAGCTCTCCGCACCGGGGCCATGCCGGAACCTCACCAGGACACAGGCTGGACATTAAGCCCTCACAAAGGCAGAGCACGCACCTGCCCTTTCTTCCAAATCCCCGAGGGCAGGAAAGCTCCTGGCTCAGTCCAGCAGAGCAAAGCTCTTACTCGGGCCTGAGCGAGTTTCCTCTTCATTTCAAGTGGGTTTTTGAGCAACCAGGTCAGTCTGGGAGGCAGGCAATTGCCAGCACAGGGAAAGAAAAAATGCAGTGAGAAAAAATATTCCGAGGTGCTATCTGTTTTCTTGACAGATAATTTAAACACTTTGGCTAGATTATTTCAGAGCCAGAGGAAATACTTTGGCTTCCATTAACCCCTGGTGAGGGGCTTGCTCCTGTGAAGCTTCTGCACAGTTACAGTGGGGCACGCTTGCCAGCTTCAGAGGGGGTGGACCCCAAAGCTAGCTTCCACAGCTGCGGGGCTGTGCACCCCTGGAGCTCGGCTGTGTGTCCCTAGACCTCAGAGTGTGCCTGAGGTGGGCCGGCCAACCTTCGACTGTGGCCTCACCCCCTCCTTGCAGGGGGTAAGTGCTGCACCTTATCCTTGCAGCCCTGGGCTAAGCCCCACCTTTGGGGTCTGTGTCCCCGTTATCTGTAACATGGAAAGTTCCCCATGGCAGGGCCTGGGGTAGGGGTGGGGGGCTGCCTCTGTGCCTGTTTCTCTCCCCTCTCCCTGGCCCAGTACAAGCAGGGACTTCAGGGAGCTGCTCTGGGCTGAGAGACCCTGGCTCTACCTCACCCAGTTTATAAAAGATCCCTAGGCCTAAGCCCCTAACACCCATGGAACAGGGTGGTCCTAAGAGCTGGAAACTCAGGAAGCCCCAGGTGCTCAGTGCCTTGTCTCAGGAGCTCCCTGGGGGAAGACCCCCATTAATAACACAGTTCCCCTCCCCCACCTCTTCTCTCGGCTTGGTCACTTATTCCACTGCCCATTCCAGGTCGCAATGTGTGGTCCTCTGGTCTCTATGCTCTTGATGTACATATATAAAGAGATCTTTTTAAAAAATGTGTATTTGTAAAGAAAAAAAAGAAGTCCTTGTCTTCTCTCGGGCCCCAGGCACTGTCTTTTCCTTTGTCCAGAATGGCCTAGCAAGTTAAGGAACCCATGGAGGCTAACGACACTTCAGCTGCGGGTCTTAACCTCTGCACTGTCAACCTTTCACACCCCCTCTTCCTCTTGACCTGCAGGCAGCATGAAGTCCCTGTGAAGCCGGTGTTCACGCTCCCCTGTTCCAACAGGCAGGACGCAGGCTGGCGAGGGCAGCCCCTTAGCGCCGTTGCCGTGAAGCCCTGCTCCGTTCCCAGATGGCGCGGGCAGCACACAGGAAATGAATAGGGCTGGCAGCAGAAAATTGGACAGGCCAATTACACCGAGCCAGGTCTTTTCAGAGGAGCTTCATGATTTTGATTCAATTCCCAGAACAACAAATATGCCTCTGTTTAAACACAATCTCAGAAATGCGTTCCACTGCCAAAGTGAAGCCACTGCGGGGCTGACCCCTGCTGGCGGGGCTGGCGGGTGCTGCAGTGTGGGGTCTTGAATCCAGTCATGCTGTCCTCAATTATGTATTTGATTACTGCTGTTTGCAATGGGTCCTGTGCCCTTTTGGGGCGCAAACTTCTCATTCTGAGGCACCATCACCTTCTCTGTCCTCCGTATTTGCCAGTCTCCGTTATCGCATTCAGCTCTGAATATTTTACCCTCTGCATTCTGGCAGATCTTACAGGTTTCCCCCGTATCACTTGATTTCATACTATATTTTTTTGGTCTGGTTTCAGTGATTTCCTGCTACCTTTTGGGTGTATGCGTGTGACATCTACCACATGTGCAAGTGTGTATTTTTTTTTTTTTGAGAGATTTTCACTGTAGGGCGCGTGCGCTCGCCAGACAGACAGAGAGAGACATAGAGACAGAAAGCGAGAAATCACCCCCCAGGGGGGATGGTCACGCCGCAATCCCTTCTCCTCCATTCTCTCGGGATCTTGGGCACGCACGCACACGCGCCCGGCGTGAGTTTTAAGCCACCGGGTCCGGGACACGAACCGCGGTCGACTACGTGGGAGTCCAGCGACATAGCCATTACGCTAACTGCTGGTTCCCTGCAAGTGTGTATTTGTATACAGTACATGTCAAGGAATTATATTCAAGTAAACACCTCTGAGCTCATCAAAAAATTACATATGGGCTAAGTCCATGGAAAGCAGGTGACACACTGCTCAAGACAAGCTGGGTCCCACGTGGCTAGTGTGGCCCAAGTGCCTGGCCCAGTAAGCCCGAAACCCACTGGCCACACACACGAATGCCCTGCATTTGATGGGCTAGAGCCCTAGAAGAAGGGGACGGCGGTGTGACCAGACCCTGAGGAGGTGCCCATCTCTCTTGCTTTCTCGCACTCTTGTGTGCACACACATGCTCTATCATGAATAAAGAAAAACCTTAAAAAAAATAGAAACCGGGGCCAGCAGTTGGCATGGTGGCGAACGTGCTAGACTCCCACATGTTGTCCATGGTTCGAGTCCTGAACCTGGCAGCTTGAAAATCACACTGGGCACCTGTGCACACACACACCCAAAATCCCGAGGGAGAATGGTTGAGAGGGATTGCAGCGTGGCCATCTCTCCCCTGGAGGGGGTGATTTCTCATTTCCCTCTCTCCAACGAGTGCATGCACCCTACAGCAAAAACCTAAAAAGAATAAAATATTACAAGAACTGAGAAGCTCCTATCAGCCAGAAATAACTATCATCTATAATTTTGTGTTTAGCGAACTTATGCTTTTCTGTATATAAAAAAAGTATGTTTATTTCTAAATAAATATTTATCAAGACCTGTTTTTAAGTATCACATTTCCAAATCATTGTATTTTATTGTGGCTTACTATTTTTTGCTCGTATGTTTGATTCATTGTTTGGTGAGTATAGTGGCAGTTCTTTTTTTTAAAGGAATTATTAATTAATTAATGAAAATTTGATCAGAGAGGAACAGAGTGAGAGAGAGAGAGGGAAAGTGAGAAAGCAAGCCACCAGATTTGGGACTTGAACCGTGGTTGGCTATGTGGGAGTCCAGTGCCCTTTATCACCATGCCACCTGTCGACCTCCTATATTCTTTCCTTCTTTTATTATATTAAACTTTATTTATTTATTTTATTTATCAGAGAAGGACGGGGAGGGGGGTGCAGTGAGAAAGTAAGCTGCCAGGTCCGGGACTCAAACCACAGTCAGCCATAGGGAATCCAGCACCCTTAACCACCACACCACTTGCTGACCTCCTATATTATTTCATAACAAAGTTTATCCATTCTACTGTGAAAGACATTTGGGTTGTTACCAGTACTTTGGATATTATAAAAAAAATGCTGCTATGTGCATTCTTGGCATGCTTCTTGGGGAGTGCATGTGTACCCCACTTGTAGGGTCAAGTTCCATGCACAGGAGATGATGCTTACAAGGAGCTCCCAAGGTGCCCAGTGCAACATGCAGTGAACCAGCTGCAATTCCTGCGGAAGAGGCCTTAGTTTACCCGCAGCTGGACCAGGACCATGACTGACCCTCCTGGTGATGTAGGTTTGGAAATAGCAGGCAAAGTTCAAGGGTCGAGGGGACAACCAGGTCCCAGGACCCAACGCTGAGTTCAGAGATGCAAATAGCTAGGTATGGGTCAGGGCCAGGTTGGGCTTTAGTGTGGATGTGGGAGCTCGGACAGAATGCGGCAACCTAGAGCCAGAGCAGGAGAGGAGTGGCAGGGACCCGGGAGTCCCAGCGGGGCAATTACTGCACTGGCAACCCGGGGGAAGAAAGGGAAGCTGAAGGGGCACCTCTGTCCATGTGTCCTGTCCTCCTTCTCCCCACAGTCCCGGCCTGCAGTGGGATGGGCCTGAGGGCTCATTACTGAAGGCAGTGGGCACTGGCATGGTAGAAGTCAGGAGGAAGAGGCCCTTGTGGAAAGAGCCCATGAGGTAGCCCAGCTCTGGGGCCCTGGCACTGCCACCTTGGCCTTATTATCTGAGGTCCCAGAGCTTCTGCTTAGCTGGAAAACGGGGACATTAAAGTTCACCTCACCGAGCCTCATCCCCGGCCCAGAGGAGAATCTCAACAAAAGCCATTTTTCTCCTGCTTCCCTTTTTCATCAGAAGAATTTTCTGGCATTTCCGCAGGATGTGAGTCTGGAGTTATTTCTTTAGGAGGGGCTGGGTGTATTTTTCCAGGGCTGGGCACCACCCAGGAGCTTAATAAATACTTCTCAAAGGACGGAGCCACCCTCTGCTTCCCAGTCTCCATCTGGGAGACAGCTGGCTGGGGGAGGGGCACAACCGTGCCAGCCAATGTCACTTGGCATCTGAAGAACGGGCAGAGAAATTGGATCATCTAGATTTTTATTCCAATTAATGCAAGAAAAATGCCAAATTCAGATGCTTCCTCCTTAGCTTTTCGCCCACCTTCCCAGGGGCACGTGCTGCAGGGCCTCACACCGGTAAAACCAGAGGGAAGGTGGGACAAGGGGGGCTGTGCTCTTGGACGAAATCACATCAGTGACCCACAGTAGGGAGGAGCGTCTTGCACCTGGTATGGACAAGGTTGGGCCCATGGACCATGAGGCTCCCAGCCCTGCCGGCCTCTGAGCACAGAAAGCAGAGGTCTGGCAGGAAGTAGAAGACACCCAGCGGCCTGACAGAGCCAGACCCTAGGAGCTGTGGGCCACATTCCTGGTGGCCAAGGCACTACACAGAGGACCCTATATTTGCATGGCCAAAGAGCCTTCTGGGCCTGGCCCCTAGCACCTGGCCCAGGGGAACCCAGGACCCAGCGCTGAGAATGTGGGGAGCCTCACTGGCCTCCTCGTTGCTCTAGAAACATGCTGGGCATTAGGGTGTCTTCTCTTTCTTGGGTCCATTTCCCCCCAGATGGCCGCTGGCCTCTCCACTATACTTTCAGGTCTTGGCTGAAATGGAGCCCCCTCAAAGTGGCCCACCCTCAGTCCACTGTTTCAAGGTTTTTCCTGAATTTATGATAGAACACGTGCACGTGCGGTAATGTGTGAGAGTGAGAGTGAGTGTGAGGGAGAGAGAGAAGCGCCCTCCCAGGGTCTGATCACGTGAGAGCCCCTCCTGCAGCCCTCCTGCCGACGGGATCCTGCGCACTCACACACGCGCCTGGTATGCTCCAGGCTGACCAGGCCAGGGATTTGAATCATGGCAGCTACCATGTGGGATCCAGCTTCTCATGAGCAGAGCATTACTGCTATGCCATGGAGTTGGCCTTTTTTAAAAAACTGTGGTGAGAGACCAGCAGTTGGCATAATGGTTACATCGCCGCTGGACTCCCACGTAGTCGACCGTGGTTCGAGTCCCAGACCTGGCCGCTTAAGATTCACACTGGGCACGTATATGTGTATGCCCAAAACCCCAAGAGGAGACTGGAGGAGGTGGGATTGCGGCATGGCCATCCCCCATGGGGGGTGATTTCTTGCTTTCTATCTCTCTGGCAAGTGCATGCACCCTATAGCAACAATCTCTTACTATGGTGAAATATACATAACATACAATTTGCCATTTTTGACTTATTTGTTTATTTGTTTGTTATACAGTGCATGTGCTTACCAGAGAGAGAGAGACAGAGAGAGAGAGAGAGATGAAAGCAAAGTGAGTCATCACCCCTGAGGGATGGCCACACTGCAATCCTCCTCCTCCAGTCTCCTCTCAGGATTTGGACATACACGTGGGCTCGCTGTGATTTTCGAGCTACCAGGTTTGACTGTGGAGTCGGCCACATGGGATCCAGTACTTTACCCTCCACACCACCTGCTGGCCTGTGATTCTAGCTACTTGTTAGAGTACAGCTCAGTGCTATTACGCCTCAGCACGCTGTTGCGCAACCATCGCTGCCACCCTTCTCGGAACTTCCTCATCTTCCCAAACGGAAACTCTGTGCCATTGAACGGTCATGCCCCATCCTCCTCCTCCCCCCGGGCCCTGGGAGCCACCATTCTACTTCCTGTCTCTGAGCTGGACTACCCTAGCTGCCTCATACACGTGGACTCCTACGGTATCTGTCCTTCGGAACCTGGCGAGTTTCACTCTGTACGTCTTCGAGGTCCCCCGTGTTGTAGCATGTGGCAGAACTGCATTCTTTGCTGAGGCTAAATAATATGACTTATGTTACGTACATGCCTCTTCGTTTATCCATTCATCTGACGGCAGACACGTGGGTTACTTCCGCGTTTTGGCTGTAGTGAATAATGCGGCTGTGAACGCGGGTGTACAAGTATCCGTCTGACTCCCCGAGTTCAATGCTCTGGGGTATATACTCAGAAGCGGAGTTACTGGATCATACGGTAATCCCATGGTTTTTCTGAGGAGCTGCTGTGCTGTTTCCCATCAGCTGCACCGTCTGACATTCCCAGCAGCAGCGCATAAGGGTTCCAGGTTCTCCACATCTTCAGTCCCACTTGTCATTTTTTGCCTTTTTTTTTTTTTTTTTTAAATACTAGTCACTGTAATGGACCTGCCATGGTAGCTGGTCTACTTAAACACTGCGACCTCTCCCTGCCTGTGTCACTCACATTCCTGATCTATTACCCACTTTTCCTTTCCCCATTCGGCATCTAACACATTATGTAATATGTTTATCAGCTTATAGCTTTTTATTTTTATTAATTAAATTTTTTTAGAGGTTTTTGCTATAGGGCGTGTGTACTCACCAGACAGACAGAGACAGAGAGACAGAAAGCGAGAAATCACCCCCCAGTGGGGATGGCCACGCCGCAATCCCTTCTCCTCTCGGGATCTTGGGCATGCACACACATGCTCCCAGCGTGAGTTTAAGTCACCGGGTCTGGGACACGAACCGCAGTCGACTACGGGGGAGTCCAGCGACATAGCCATTACGCTAACTGTTGGTCCCTCAGCTTATAGCTTTTTTAGTTTGATTTATTTTGGTTCATAACAGAGAGCTTGTGCGTGCACACATGCATGTGAGAGAGAAACGGAGGGCTCATCACACCCCATCCCCTTCCCCTGACCCCTCTGGCTTGTCGGGATCCCGGGCGCCTATGTGCTCAGTGTGTTTCAGGTTGACCAGGGGGATCTGAGCCTGGGATCTGAGTCCAGAGTAGCCCAAGTGGCTTCTGTGCTGTAGTTCAGTATGCTGACTGCACCCCACCAAGGCTGGATCAGTTTAAGTTTTATTATCGGTTTCCCACCCCTCACCTGCTGGCCCCTGCTAGAATGCAAGTTCGACGCAGAAATACTTGGTCGTTTGGTTCAGCGCTGTTTTTGATGAGCCTAAAACAATGCCTAGCACGTAGCAGATACTCAGCAAATATTAGGCGAATAAATGGATGAATGAATGAAAGTAGAGCTGTTAAGCATTTTGTAGAAGATATACCCCTGGCTTCGGCCCTTGGCTCCATCAGTTACAACCTGGTGTCTTTGGGCAAGAGCCCCCTTTCTCTAAGCCTGGCCTGTCACAGGGGAACAGATTCATCTGAGTGTCTCCCTGAGCTCTTGTGCGCATGAGGGTAGACTGTGCACGGCCTGGCCAGCTGTGGACCCTCAGCCCACCTGTGCTATAAATGACAGACTCCAGTGTGAGGGGAAGGGACGAAGAGCTTGGGGGAGACAAAATCAACTCCCTCTTGAATCTGCCAGAATCTCATAAAGCAAAATCCATTGTAAAAATAATAATAAAGTGTATTTATTTCCTCCACAAGTGGTTGAGAAAGAGTGAGCAAACACTCCCAAACGGGGCTTTGATGCTGGGATCCCAGTCAACCCCAGACCCGGGCACGCGCATGCTCAGCATACTCAGGGAGGTCAGTGGACTTGAACAGGGAACCTTCCCACATGGGTCAACCTCGCAGTTTTGTGTTTTACCACTGTGCTAAGTGAGACTCTTTCTCCAGTGCACAGATGCAGGCTCAAACAAGAAGCAGGGGGAGAAGGGGGTGGGGCTGATTCAGTCCCTGTGCAGGAGGGGGCAGTGTCCACCCTGCTGGGCAGACCACTGGGGGCTGGTGGAGACCAGGAACCACCTTCCCCTGCCACACGTGTGGGAGGCCTGTAGGCTGTACTGATAGTGGGTCTGTTTGGCCGAGCCAAGGCAATGTGGGAGGCGACTGACACTCTGAGGAAGTGTGACCATCCAGGTCTCCTGGGGACGACACGCCAACAGCTCGGAGTGAGCTGGGCACAGATGGCAGGGTGCTCAGGCAGCCACCCACCCCAGCACCAGCCGCCCACTCCTGAGCCTGTTCACGGGCCTCCAGAGGGGCCCTTGGGCCAAGCTGTTTGCAGCAAAAATCCAAACTGCAAATAACAGCAGGACCAGGAGAGAGTCAGGGTGGGAAAGCAGATGGCCGCTTATGGTGAGCACGGGCTGCCTGCCCAGAAGGCAGGGGTCCCAAAGATGCGGGCCGCTGGCTGTGGCTGGTCCCCATGGTGGCAACTGGCTGGGAATGAAGGAGGTGCTGATTCTCCAGACCTGCAAGCCTGTGAAGGAGACTCTCTAGGAGGAAGACCCCAACTCAGCTACGGGCCACCTCAGGCGGGGTAGACTGGAGATGATCTAAAGACCACCCCAGGAGGCCACTTTCCTGCTTCACAAACCCCTCTCCGGATCACCAAGCATGGGGGAGGAGTGCTGGGGGAAGAGAATGCAGACCCAGAATCAGTGGGAGTAGTGGGACCCCAGCCAGAGCTGCCCAGGATAAGATTCAGGGAAATCAAAAGCACCCTGCTGGGAGAAGGTTCTCAAGTGATCCGAATTAAGAAATTTCTCTGCAAATTTCTCTTTCAACCAACAAACATTTCCTGAGCACCTTTATATGCAAAACACTGCAGGAGACACACGGAGTGTTGGCTGCAGTCCGGCCTCTGCTGCGTTATAATCAGGATGCGGTGTGAAATTGGGAATGCAAAGCAGAGCTGAACAGAGGAGAACGCTCTAATTGTATTAATCAGTTTTCAATTATTTACAAATTGGTCTTCACCCCTTTCTAACATCCCCCTTGGATAATGACTGCATCCTCAAAAAGCTTTCTGAGGCCAAAGGTATGTTTTAGAGGCTGGAGGAATGATTTATAGAATTCTGGGGAATCTAGATGCCAATTAACTTTTCTACTGATTACAGAAAAACTTTGAGTGAGTCACTCTGTTGTTTTAAACAGATAGGGCTTAAAGGCTAAACGAAACTAAATGGATTTCCGGTTTGCAACAGCAATGCAGTTCCTCCCAACCCCGGCAACACACCCAGGAGAGCACAGTACGGAAGAATCACAAAATGCCAGTGCAGGAGGGTCGTCCACAGCCAGGCTCCTCCACAACAGGTGAATGGATGGGACGAGTGTGCGGTGGCCCACCCTGGCCTTGTCTGCCTTGGTAGGGATCGGGCAGCAGGGGCTGAGGCCACCTGGGCAGCCTCCCTGGCATGGCATGGCAAGGCTGTGGGTTTCTGGTGCTGCTCTGGGACCATCCTCCTCTCCTGACACTGTGGTCACCCCCAGGAGGTATACAGCCAGGCGGGCAGTATGAGCTGTATCCGGGAAGGTGTCTAAGCCAGACTCATGAAAGAGCAGAGAGGTGAGGAGAGCCGAGGAAATGGCTTGTCCCCTCTGAGTTCCAACAGCCTTCAAGGGTCATGTAACAGTCAAAGGTGCCTCCTGGTAGGGCAGAAAGTCACGGGCAAAATCCCAGACAAAGAAAAGGGCGCTAAGAGGCTGCCTCGGGGTCAACCCTGGGTCTGCAGAGTTGGCTGCATGGGAAGATGGATGAACAGGAGGAAAAGTGGGGAATGGGGTGATCTGCTATGCAGAGAGAAACAGAGCATTTGGAAGTCCCAAGAAAGGGGGCCATCTCTAAAAGGCTCAGGGCAGGGGACTATGGCAGCCTGGGTTCCAGGAAAAAATGAGTCAACTAGTGTCTTGGAAAGATAAGAGACTGGCCTTCTATGAAACAGAGAAGCCACAGAGCCCAGGGAAGCGAGCAGGGAACCGAGGGAAATGAGGAGGACTGCAGGGCAGCCAGAGAAGGGCAGAGCCACAGCTCACAGGGGAGCAGGAAAGGGCAGTATGGGGGTCCATGGTGGGTGGCACGGTGGTAAAATGCAACACTGTGAGGCAGTCCACATAGGACCAGGGAAGGCTGCCAGTGCAAGTCCAGAGACCTCTCTGGGGCATGGTGGTTAGGGTGGCTAGATCCCATATGGTTGACCACATGGTTTGAATCCCAAACCTGGTGATTTGAAAAACATGCCAGATGTGTGTGCATGTGTTCCCATACTCCCCAAAGGAGGGAGAAATAGAGAAGAGATTGCAGCGTGACCATCCCCCGTGGGGGATGCTCTCACTTTCCTCTCTCTCAATATCTCTTTCTCTTTCCAGGAAGCATAAGCATCCTCTGGTAAGTTAAAATACACACACACACACAGCCCTCCCTGAATGTGCTGGGGACATGCGCGTTCATGATCTGGGCCAGTTGAGGCTGGGATGATGATAGCATCAAGACCCTGTTGGGATGCTCTCACTTTCCTCTCTCTCAATATCCCTTTCTCTTTCCAGGAAGCATAAGCATCCTCTGGTAAGTTAAAATACACACACACACACACAGAGCCCTCCCTGAATGTGCTGGGTACATGCGCGTTCATGATCTGGGCCGGTTGAGGCTGGGATGATGATAGCATCAAGACCCTGTTGGGGGCCAGCTGGTGGCATGGTGCTCGAAGCAGCTGGGTGCCACACGGCTGGCTGTGCAGTTGAGTCCTAGGACTTGGCAGCTTGAAGAACATGCCAGGCGCATGCATGTGTGTGCCCAAAAATCCCAAGAGGAAAATGGAAGAGAGAGAACTGAGGCCTGGGGAGTGATTTCTCATGCCCACCCCGCATCTCTCTCCAGTGAGCACATGTGTCCTAAAGCAAAACTATAGGAAAAAAAAAAAAAAAAAAAAAAGACCTTGTTGGGAGTGTTCTCTCTCTTACTCATTAAAGAAAGAACTAGGGGCCGGCAGGTGGTATAGTGGTTGAACCACTAGACTCCCACATGACCTCCTGTGGTTCAAGTCTCGGACCTGGAGGCTTCCTTTCTCACTTTCTCTCTGGCCAAAATAAAAAGTAATAATAATAAATAGAATTAAATAAAATAATTCTGGGACTAGCAGCTGGCATAATGGCTATGTCACTGAACTCCCATATACTTGACCACAGTTCGAGTCCCAGACCCGGTGACTTAAACTCATGCCAGTGCGTGTGCGTGCGTGCCCAAGATCCCGAGAGGAGAATGGAGGAGAAGGGATTGCGGAGTGGCCATCCCCCCTGGGGGTGATTTCTCGCTTTCT
>NW_006204759.1:996845-1023415 GCF_000334495.1 Tupaia belangeri chinensis | reverse complement strand
AAAATAAAATAAAATAAAATAAAATAAAATAAAATAAAATAATTCCAAAAAAGAAAGAGCTAAATACACTAAAAAAAGAGAAACAAAAAGCAGAAATGTCCTCGTGGACGTGGGAATTGGCTGCAATGGGAACTCTTGTCGACCTGGAGCACCAGCTGATATGACTACTTTGAAGATGACTGGGAATTACCTACTAAAGTTGAACACAGATGTACCTCACAGCCCAACAGAAGCCCTCTGAAGTATTAACTCTGGAGACACTCTTATTAAATAAGTTTTATAGGAGCCACTGATTTGGACCAGATGCCTGCACCCGGCCCCAGCGGACCAGACCACAGAATCCAACTGAACTCTGAATAGGCCACTTTTCCAAAACACAAGACATTCACAGCCACCAATCAAAAGGGGCGCAGCATCCTGGGGCCAGCACGCTAAGCAAGCCCACTGTTCCGATTCTAATAGGAAAGTAACTCGGAAATGGCCGATCTGGCGTTCCCGGTTTCCGCTCCCTCAGCCCTCTGCAGTCTATTAAAGCCAAACCCTGCTGCTCAGCTCACTGGACCACTCGCTCTATTTTACGGAATTAAGTGTTGCTGAATTCTAGAATTGTGAACAAATGCCAATTAAGTCCTTTAACCTAAATTGGTTGTAATTTTGCCTTTTGATGCTCTTGTGCACGTTGCTCTGGGAGACATACATGTACGCTGTAGAGTTACTCATAACAGCAAAAGGCCTGAGAGTGACTGAGATGACCACGTATGTGGAATGGGTAAGTAGGCAGCAATGTATTCATGACTGGAATATGGACGGCAGTGCACGGAAGGGAAACATGACATGCATCAGTACGGGTGAATTTTAAAAGTATAATGCTGAATAAAAGAAGCAATGCAGAGAGAAATACACATGGTTCCATGACGCACAGGCAAAACCCCTCGTGGGGGCTTCTGCAGAGCGGTAATGACCTATTTCTTGGCATAGGTAGAAGTTAGGTTTATTATTCATATTTTTTAAGAATTATTTTATTAAACTTTATTTATTTATTTTAGTTTGACCATTGAGGGACAGAGAGAGAGAGAGAGAGAGAGAGAGAGGGAAAGTGAGAAAGCAAGTCGCCAGGTCTGGGACTCGAAATATATGTAGGTGGCCATGCGGAAGTCCAGTGTCCTTAGCCACACCACACTACCTGCTGGCCCCTATTAATATTATTTTTAATTTACTTATTTATTGAGTGAATGAGAGGAGAGAGTGAAAGACACACACAGACAGGGAACCCTGGCAGGGTCCTGCCATGCCATAATCCTCCCCTTACCCTTCTAGCCACCAGGGTTGCAGGTGTGCCTCACATGCTCAGGTCAACCTGGGATCCGAACCCTGGGCCTTCCTCTACGGCTCCAGCATTGTCTCAGAATGAACAGTATTTCCTGCTGTTCATTATCTGTTTTATTACGGTTCTTTAAATTGTACACAGATGGTTTTGAAGGCTTATTTCTAGTATACTTAGGTTATTCATGCATGCACATGCACCAAGACAAACCCAGGAAACTACCTAAATCAGACCAAAAAAAAAAGCAATCAGTTGTTTGGAAGAAAAGTTTTAAGATTTTCCAGAATGGAGGGGAAATCAAAGGAGTTAAAAAATAATGAAGGAGGGCCAGGAAGTGGTGTGGTAGTTAAGGCACTGGACTGCCACACGGTTCAAGTCCTGGACCTAGAGGCTTGCTTTCTCACATTCTCTCTCTGTCTTTCTCTGGCGAGTGCACATGCCCTATAGCAAATTTTAAAATAATTTTAAAAATAATTTTTACCAGAATGGAGGGGAAATCAAAGGAGTTAAAAAATAATGAAGGAGGGCCAGGAAGTGGTGTGGTAGTTAAGGCACTGGACTGCCACACGGTTCAAGTCCTGGACCTAGAGGCTTGCTTTCTCACATTCTCTCTCTGTCTTTCTCTGGCGAGTGCACATGCCCTATAGCAAATTTTAAAATAATTTTAAAAATAATTTTTAAATAAGCCTTTCTTTCTCTCTTTCTTTCTTTTGAGAGATTTTTGTTATAGGGCACGTGCTCTCACTAGAGAGACAGAGAGACAGAAACAAGATATCACCCCCTAGAGGGAAGGCCATGCCGCAATACCTTCTCCTCCATTCTCCTCTCGGGATTTTGGGCACACATGCACACATGCCTGGTGTGTTTCAAGCCACCAGGCCCAAGACCTGAACTGTGGTTGGCCATGTGGGAGTCCGGCGATTGCTGGATTCCCATCTGCTGGTCCCAATAAATAATTCTTTTTTAAAAAATGAAGGATATAATGGAAGAATACAATGAATACGGAAGACCGAGAACATTAACACAAACTTCAGAGCCAGCTGGTAGCATGGTACTAGGTCACCTGAAAAGTCATGACACACTTTTTTTTTTTTGGAGAGGTTTTTGCTATAGGGCACATGCACTCACCAGACAGAGACATAGAGACAGAAAGCGAGAAATCACCTCCCAGGGGGGATGGTCACGCCACAATCCCTTCTCCTCCATTCTCCTCTTGGGATCTTGGGCACGCACGCACACGCGCCTGGCATGAGTATTAAGCTACCGAGTCTGGGACGTGAACCGCAGTTGACTACGTGGGAGTCCAGCGGCATAGTCATTATGCTAACTGCTGGTTCCCTAAAAGTCATGACACACTTTTGCATAGAAAAATATGTCATGACTTTTCTGACCACCTGATAGTTAAGGTGGGCTAGATCCCACATGGCTGACTGCATGGTTTGAGTCCTAGACTTGGTGGTTTGAAAAACACATTGGGGGAGGGACCAGCAGTTAGTGTAATGGCTATGTTGCTGGACTCCCATGTAGTCAACCACGGTTCGAGTCCCGGACCTGGTGGCTTAAACTCGCCAGGCACGTGTACGTGCGTGCCCAAGATCCCAAGAGGAGAATGGAGGAGAAAGGATTGCGGCATGGCCATCCCCTCTGGGGGGTGATTTGTCACTTTCTGTCTCTCTGTCTCTCTCTGTCTTTCTGGCGAGCACACACACCCTATAGCAAAAAAAAAAAAAAAAAAAAGGAGGGGGATTGTGGTGTGGCCATCCCCCATTGAGCGGAGAGGTGCTTTATCTCTCTCTCTCTCTTTCTCTCTGGTGAGTGCAGTGCCCTATGGAAAAAAGAAAAGAAAAGAAATGCAGCCTTTGAATTAACAAGTGCTTCCAAGAAGAAATTGGAATAGCTGAGAACAAAGCAATAAGCAAAAACATACTTGACAGACTTTCTTGAATTGAAGAAACCAAATAGGTTTGCTCTAGACAAAAATCAATGAAAATGACCTAGTCATACCCAGACAAATTTTTTAATTTCTAAAACAATACCCCGTAAAACCAACAGGTTACATAAAAGGGAATGGAGTCTGGCTTCTAGCTCTTCCCTATGCCTGTTCCACCCTAATGATGACTTTACGCCGTGCATACCTGCCTTTCTCCCAGCTGTGACTTCGTGGCTCCATGTCCGTGTCTCATTATGATACATCCTTGAAACTGTCTTAGCCACACATTCCCTTCTGGGTAATTCAGGTGAGCTTGTTGTGCTATTTGTCCTCAAGATTCTCTTTTCCCACTTGCTCACTCCCTCCCTCTCTGTCTTTCATGAGAGGAGGAGAGATAGGGACTCCCAGTGGGGTCTCCATGCTGTAATCCACCCCCAGCCTCAGCTGGCTCCGACCGTGGGTGCACGCACACACAGCCAGCGTGCTCAGGGAGGACCCAGGTTGTAAACCCAGGACCTTTCCACTGAGGGCTGTTTCAGTCCCTTTTTTGTCCCTTTAAACCTTGAACACATGTCAGAGTTCAATAATTTGTCAGCGAGGACACCAGGCAAGTGACTAAAGCGTGTGCCAGCCCACAAGTGCACAGGATGAACGGACATGTCTAGGTTCGGGAGGGGGATGCTCACCCAAGCAGCTAGCTTAAAAAGGCAAGCAGCTAATTAGGTAAACTCCTCAGTTTCATGCGATCACAAAGACATCATATTCATGACACTTGGTATAGAGGAAATCAGGGACCAGGTAGGTGGAAGTACTAACTAGGAACCCAAAATAAAAAACCAATTCATAGGAAGCAAATGATAAGAAAACATCTGGGACTGTTCATGGAAATGACAAGGCTCATTGCTCTAAGAAATGACTGAAGTATAGTTCAATTGAGTTGTTAAATTCGTTTTGTTTTTTCTTTTTTTGAAGAGGTTTTTGCTACAGGGCATGTGCGCTCGCCAGACAGATAGAGAGAGACAGAGAGACAGAAAGCAAGAAATCACCCCCCAGGGGGGATGGTCACGCTGCAATCCCTTCTCCTCCATTCTCCTCTCAGGATCTTGGGCATGCACACACACGCACCCAGCGTGAGTTTAAGCCACCGGGTCCGGGACGTGAACTGTGGTCGACTACACGGGAGTCCAGCAACATAGCCATTACACTAACTGCTGGTCCCTGTTAAATTCGTTATTAACACTTTTCATTTAAAAAATAAAAATGGCTTCTTTGGTTCTTTTTTTCAAATTTGTTTATACTTTGTTCAAAGTCCTGTTTGTCTGAGTTCTTTGAGTTCCTTCTTTTATATATCTTAAATTTTTTTCAATTGCCAAAGGGTGTGTGTGCTCATCAGAGAGAAACAGAGAGAGATAGAGACAGAGAGACAGAGAGAAAATCCCCCAGTAGAATGTGGACATACCACAATCTCTTCTCCTTCATTTCTCCACCCTGTTGTGATTTGGGGCACATATGCACACATGCCTCGTGAATTTTCCAAGCTGTGGGGGCCAGAATTCAAACTGTGATTGGCCATAAGGGATCCAACTCCCTTAACCACCAGGTTATGGGGCTGGTTCTAATCAATTAACTTTTCAAAAAGTTTTTCCAGAGGATGTATGCATTCACTGAAGAGAGACAGAGAGAGAGAGAAATTGAGAAAGCCCCCTCCCATGGGGAATGGTCATGCCACAATCCCTTATCTGTTTCTCCCTCATTTTTGGGATTTTGAACACATATGCGTGTTTGCCAACCCTCCCTGATGACAATTCTTTTCTTCATGCAGGTCGCAGAAAACATAGGTAAAATTCACATAATTTTGAGTGAGAAAGATTATGATTAGTTGTATTATTGGTCAGGTTTTCTTTTTTGTATAAAGGCGACAATTATCAGAGAGAAAATAGACCATCTATGTGCCCTAGTTTTCTTTTAATTTTTTTTAATAATCAATTTACTTAACTTTATTTGTTTGTTTGTTTTAATTTGACCAGAGAGGGACAGAGCGAGAAAGAGACGAAGGGAAAATGAGAAAGTAAACTGCCAGGCCTGGGACTCAAACCAGGGTCAGCCATGTGGGATCCCGTCTAGCATCCCTAACCGCCACGCCACCTGCCTGTCCTATTTTCTTTTAAATTGTATAAAACTGTCCTCTGACTAATTAAGGAACAGATAAAAATAATAACTCAAGGGTCTATAATAAAAGAGGGAATATAAATGCTGATGCTTATTTCTTCCTTTTAGGAATCTATTCTGAGTCTATGATCTAAAATGCAAAGAGCTAGCATACAGTTACTAGTATAAGAACCAGAGGAAACAGCTGAAGTCCTAAACTAAGAGAATAACCACGCAATAGTGTACCGCTAAGAATGTTTCTAGAGAATCCCTGATTACACTGAGCAAGTCTTGTGATGTAATATTAATAGTAGGTTCAATGATACCAAGAACAAAGGCACAGAAAAAAGACTGGAAATAAATTTGCTAGAATGTTAACAGTGGTGGTCTCTGGACAGTAAGATTATGGATTATGTGTATTTCTTTATGTTCTTCTTCTTAAAATTTAATTGTATTTGTTATTATTATTTATGTTTTCATTTTACCAAAGACAGAGAGAGAGAGAGAGAAAGGGAAAAAGAGAAAGCAAGTCACCAGGTCCAGGACTCAAACTGTAGTTGGCTACGTGGGAATCCAACACCTTAACCATCATGCCACCTGCCTGCCTTCTTTATGCTCTTCTACACATTGTAGATGTCCTTCAATGATCCATATTAATCTTATGATCAGAAAAGACTAAATTGTGTTTTTTTAATAAATAAAAATGTCTAAGGGTAATAACAGACTAGAACTTAGATATCTAGACAGTATTAAATAAGAAAAACAAGACACCCTGTGCTTCTAGCTCTAGTGTACAGTCTACAATTTGTTCTTAACCCAGTGTTGGCATAATGGTTATGTCACTGGACTCTCACATAGTCGGCCCTGGTTCAAATCCCAAACCCCATGGCTTGAAACACACCAGGTGCATGTGCGTGCCCAAGATCCCAAGAGGAGAATGGAGGAGAAGGGAATGTGGCATGGCCATCCCCCCTGGGGAGTGAGTTCTCGCTTTCTGTCTCTCTGTCTCTGTCTCTCCAATAAGCACATGTACCCTATAACAAAAATCTCTCTTAAAAAAAATGAACCCCTGGGTGGGCCAGCAGGTGGCGGGAAAGTCAGGTGGCTGGATCCCACAAGGCCAACCACATTGGTGGCTTGAAAAATCACGTGGCTTGTGTGTGATTGCATGCCTAAAAATCCTGAGAGGAGAATAAATGAGAAGGGATTGTGGCATGGCCATCCACCCCGGAGGGTGATTTCTTACTTTCCTTTTCTCTTTATCTCTTTCTCTCTCTGTGAGTGATTGCATCCTTTAGTAAAAAAAACCTGAAGATAAAAAAAAAAGGAGCAGGGGAGTTGGAGTGTGTTGTTCCTCTACGCGAGATCCTCCAAGGCAAAGTCCTACAATGGTCCATGAGGACCAACAGGCCCAGACAGGACTCCTGCCCCGGGTCCACATCTCTGGCTCCCTCTCTCCAGGCTGGGCTTTGCTGTAGTCATACCAGTCTCCTTGCTGTGGCTTAAACCCACCGAGCACAAACCTGCCACAGGGCCTTTGCACCTGCTGTGCCCGTTACTGGGAATGTCTTTTCTCCGCAGCATTTTAGTGTGTGTCAGATCTCAGCACAAATGCCCTTTCATCGGTGAGCTCCTCCCGGACCCCCATATAAAACAACTACTCCCCCACCATTCCCAGTCTCTCTGCCCTGGATCATTGTCTGTGACACTGCAGAATTTGCCATGTCTGTGGTCTCTTCACCCCTAGAAGAGCTATTTTGCTTGGCACACAGAAGCCACTCAATCAATGTGTGTCAAAAGACCAAATAAATAAATAAATGCATCACACTGTAAACTGCTCCCGAGCAGCGGGGCTGAGCCTTCCAATGCCACACAGCTGGAGTGTGAACATGCCCACAGCACGCAGCGAGGCCAGCCCCACAGCCCTGGGAACAGCTCACCAGCATTTGGTGCACTCCAGAAAAATACTTAAAATGACGGCCGGAGATGTCAGAAGGAAAGTACAAAAAGGCACAGAGATAAGAGTGCCTAAGCAGAGTGGTGCAAGAGTGTCCATCAGAAAATTCAAGTTCTTCCATTAAGATTTGGCTTTTTTATCACAGACTCAGAACCAGTTTTATGCGGCACTTAAAATCTGACATTTTCAATGCCCTTTCTATTTAGCTATCTCTTTGTTATGATTCGATTTTTTTCTAAGAAAAGATGGCATTAGCAAACCAATTACCCTGGCCCTCTCCCATCCCCAAGCAAGCAGGTAAGTTCAGTACGCGGGGACGGGACCCCCGGGCACCCAGAGCCATATCCTGCAAACGTGTCGGCGGCCCCACCCGGCCTCTTGTATGCCCAGCACTGCAGAGAGGGAAGGAACCGTCTTGATCTTGCTAAGTTTTATCGGCCTCTAAAAATTCAAGGACGAACTGATAGCATAATGCACAGCCTCATAGACTTTGCCTTTGGAAAGATAAGAAAATTCATCCTAAGCTCTTGCAGACTTTTCTGGGCACTGGCGTGCTCTGGAGATTAGAATGGGCTGGGGGCAGGCCTTCCCTGCAGGTGGTGGCTCAGGATTGTTAAGGAGTGTGAAGGGAACACGTGGTAAGGCTGGACGGGGCAGCAGCCTTGGCAGCCCTCCGTTAAATTAAGTTTGCTAAATTCAGTTTTCTTTCCATCGCCAGTTTTTTTTTTTTTTTTTTTTTTTAATGCCAGAGGATGATGTGACTGTACGGGAGGGGGAGGCACCCGTCAGCAGGGCCAGGTCATGCTGCGGTCCTATTTCCTGCAATCTTCTATCTATCAGGATCCTTGGGCATGTCTGGGTGACTGATGTGTTTTTCAAGTCGGTGGGGCTGGAACCTGAAACCTGAAACCTGGTCAACCACATGAATGGGGCTTCTTCTGCATCTTTATTTTTAATTAAACATTTTAAATATATATGTATTGTAGGGACCAGCAGGTGGCGTGGTGGTTAAGGTGCTGGACACTCCCACATAGCTGACCACAGTTCGAGTCCTGGGCCTGGTGGCTTGCTTTCTCACTTTCCCTCTCTTTCTCTCTCTCTGTCTCTCTCTCTGGTCCAGTTAAAATAAATGAATGGATAAATAAAATTAAATAATTCTTAAAAATATATTGTGTGCTATTTTTAAAAAATTGATTTACCTCTGTCTTCTAGGAGAGAGAGAGTCAGAGAAAAAGGGAGACAGAGAAATGAGCCCCTTAACAGGGTCCTCACGCCAAGACCCAGCCCTAATCTGCGCTGGCCCAGATCGTGGGCACACGTATGTGTCCGCTGTGTGAAGAGAGGTCCCGGATGCAAACCCAGGGCCTCTCTCATCACCTGGCCCTTGACATCTGCATTTTAAAGGGGGTTCCCTGAAGACCAGAAGAACCTCAAATTCAAAGGGCTTTTTGGCTAGGAGAAAAGGAAGCCTCTACTATTTAGGGAGTGCTAGCCTGTGGCAGACGTTTTATATGCATTAATGATCCTGCTGAGTTCTCACAGCACCTCTGTGAAGTGGGAATTACCATTCCTACCTTGGAATGGGGAATCAGGGACTTCCAGGCAAGGCATGATTCTAGTTCACACTCTGAGGCCCTGATTGCCGCCTTCTCTGTACCAAAGACGCAGCAACAACAGATGAAAATATTTTAAGAACAACTAGTAAACTCATTTGTGCTTAAATATGAGACATACATCTCAATGAATCAGGAACTAAAAATATTTACTATTTTGAGAGGCTGAAGGCATAGCCTGCTGAGCTCGGGGTCCAAATGCAGGGGGAGGCAGCTGGGAGCTTGATGTTCCAGGGTACAGGGACTAAATGTCCCACAGGAGGTGAGGAACCAGAGCTGCAGGCCTGGCGGGAGGAAAGCGAGCTGTAAAAAAGCAGGGATGCACCTCAAGCCTAGAGCCTGTATGAGGAAGTGAGCTTGGAGGAGAGCCGGCAGAAGCACACACAGCAGGGGCTGGTCGGCCGCCATGGCTTGGATGACTGGCTCAGGGATAATCCCATTATCACTGTGGAGAGCAGCCCATCGTTAACCCAGGGCACCTGGCTCTGCCCGGGGGACCTGAGACCCAGCCACAAGACCATGCAGCAAAGAGCTGAAAAGCTGCGAGAGAAAAGAGAGAAACCAACTCCCACTCAAGAGGAGTGAACAAACCAAAATTCCACAACACCCTAGGAAAACTCATGTTAACGAAGACAACCAACAGGCCCAGCTGTGCAGGTGGAAGTGGGAGGACACTGCTTTATGATGCTGGTGTCACACAGGAGGCCTGGGTTCAATTCCCTGGTCAGCCTGGACAAGTCAGGTGATCCTAGCTAATCGGGAAGCTGGGCCAGGAGGGTCATGACTTGGCAGGACCTTGTCAAAATACCTAACTTGGGGCCAGCAGGTGGTGTGGGAGTTAAGGTGCTAGATTCCCACATGGTTCAAATCCCAGACCTGGCAGCTTGAAAATCACACCGGATATGTATGCACGTGCCCAAAATCCCAAGAGGAGAATAGAGAAGAAGGGACTATGGTGTGGCCATTCCCTCCCTCTGTCTGTCTCTGATGAGCACACACACCCTATGGCAGAAATCTAAAAAAAAAAAAAAAAAGCTTCTCTCTAGGACTTGCTGTGGCCTGAGGGTTAAGGCAGCTGCATCTCACATGGTGAGCTACGTGGTTTGAGTCTCAGACTCAGTGGCATGTGTGTCATGCACAAAATCCTGAAAGGATGGAGAGATGAAGAAGAGACTGGTGTGACCATGCCCCAGGGTGGGTGCTTTTTCCTCTCTCTCTGGCAAGTACATGTGCCCTCTAGCAAGAAAAAAGAAAGGAAGGAAGGAAGGAAGGAAGGAAGGAAGGAAGGAAGGAAGGAAGGAAGGAGAAATCTACCTCTTTACCTCCTCCTCCTTCCCTCTCTTCTTCCCTCTCTCAAAAAATAATAATAAAAAGAAAGGCAACCAACAGATTTAAAAAGCAGGAAATAGCCTCAAAGAAAAATGGGATGAGCTGGAATGCAGTCCTGAAGAATTCACCCAGAAAGTATTGTAGAAAGATAAAGCCATAAACAGGGAAGGGCAGTTGGGAGCTATGAAGAATGAACCAAGAGGCTCGAAAATATTTCTGTGCGATTTCTAGAGAGAAGAGATGAAATGGCAGAATAGCAGTATTTAAGAATGTCATGGTTGAGAATTTTCCGGCACTGAAGACGTTTTAGGGATCCTCAGACGAGAAGCACGGATCAAGCACCAAGCAAGATAAAAATAAATAATCAGTCCTGTATCTGAAGAGGCATGCACCCTCGGCGGGCTCGATTTGCCCCCGCTGCCTCCCCAGGCCCTCCCAGGCTACCTGCCAGGTCCTGCAGTTTTGGCTCCATTCTGACCCAGGAAAGCCCGGGGCCCAGAGTCAGACATGCTTCTGGCCCTCCTCTACTGCTGCCTCTGAGTCCTTGCCGAGCCTCAACTTGCTTCTCTGAGCCAGGGCTGGAACTGATAGCAGAGGGACTTGGGGGTGGCATTGTCACAGTGACCACGGCTGCACGAGACTTCCAGCTCCCACTAGCTTGGCGCCCACAGGACTTAACCCTCTGTGTCTGTTTCCCCACCAGGAGAAGGGGATTGGAGTCGCGCCCCCGTGGGGCTGTGTTGGGATGAAGTGAATTCATACACGCGAGGGACTTAGCACGGAGCCAGGCACGCAGTCAACGAACACGTCCAACCTGGGGCAGCTTTCCCATTCCCAAAACAGCAGCCCCCATCCAGCGTCCCAGGCACACACACGTGCGGCGGGCTTCCACTGAGACCACAGACCCAGGGCAGAGCAGAACCAGGGCGATTTGCCACCGCTGCACAGGGGAGACAGGCAAGCCAGCAGGCTGCTCCTCCCCACCTGCCCCCCTGGAAACCTCTGCAAGTGCCTCCTTGACCTCCAGAGAAGCCCCAGCAGCAACCACCACCCACTGTCCGTGTGTGAGTGCACCCAGCTCCCACCCCCAACTCCAGGGGCCGTACCTCTCTTTGCTCACTGCAGATCTTACACAGCCACAGGGGCCGCTTCTGGCCGGGGGAGGCCTCGATCCCACATTTGGTGCAGACTTTCTACAAGAGAGAGAGGGTATAGGAGCATAAATACTTCAGCTACTTTCTCCCTGGCTGAGGGGCCACAGCGACTGTAACCAAGGGACACTTGGGCATCCTCTAAGAGGCTGGCTCTTCTTCCAGGCTAGAAGGGCAGCTTCCCTCAAAGGCACAATCAGGCTGGCCCATTGGTCTAGTGGTTAAAAGAGCCAGATTCCCCGTGGGTGACTATGGGACTCAAGTCCTCCCTTGAGAAACATGCTGAGAGAGAGAGAGAGAGAGAGAGAGAGTGTGTGTGTGTGTGTGTGTGTGTGTGCTCAAAATCCTGAAAAGATGGGAGAATGGAAGAGAAGGGGTTGTGGCATAGCCATGCTTTCTCCCTCTTCCTCTCCCTGTCTCTCTGTCTCTCTCTGGAGAGTGCACATACCTTCTGCTAAAAAAATTAAATTAAATTAAAATGGCACAGATCATCTAAAAATTCTTAGCTGGCTTTGGGGTACAAAGATGTTCCCATTTCCATAAAGCTCCATGACGCAGACTTTCACCACCTCTATAATTATGTTCTGTTAGGATCCCCTCAAAAATTAAGCCTGTGGGTCAGCAGGTGATGTGGAGGTTAGGGTGGCTAGATCCCACAGAGCTGACTATGCAGTTTGAATCCCAGATCTAGCAGCTTGAAAACATGCCGGGGGTGTGTGTGCATGCATGCCCAAAAATCCCAAGAGGAGAATGGAGAAGAGATTATGGTGTGGCCATCTCTTGGGGAGTGGAGGGGGGTGATTTCTCTCTCGCTTTCTCTCTCGCTTTCTCTCTCTCTCTCTGTCTTTCTCTGGCATGCATGCACCCTATAACAAACTGAACAATGACAAGCTTGCTGATAGTCACAGCTGCCTTGTTTGTAATAGCAAAGACCCAGAGTCGACCCAAATGCCCAACACCAGGAGAAGAGCCACGCAAACACAGCACAATGTGACGAGGCCTTAACAGAGCAGATCGTGCTGGAAATGTGGGCAGGAAGTAATGGGATTCAATGGAGAACACAAACATTTGTATATTTGCAAAAAACTCACATATGTGCCAGGCAGGTTAGAAGACATGATGGAAATACTCTTGACTATCTGAGCACTTTCATTATGCTGCACCCCTTCTTTTAACAATCCTAATTCTCACCCCCCTTATGGAAAGGTTAGGGCCACTTTACAGATGAGGAATTTGAGGCTCAGAGGAGCTTGAGAATGGACCCGAGTTCGCACAGTGAGAATTGGAGTTATGTCTGGCTCTAGAGCCACGGTATCATTTTCTCTGGAGGCGTAAAGAGCCAGCACCTAGATTCTGCAGTGTTTTTCCTTGTACAGAGTTGTTTAAGCTCCTGCATTCTAAACACATATTTTGCTTCCCCTAAATGCACAGCAATAAGAGTGGTGGAAAAGGCCAGAAGAAACACCCTGGGAGGCAGAGGTGAATTTGTTGGAGCTGAGATGCGTTGCCCGATAGGCGGAGTCTGAATCAGCGAGCGACCGCGTCTCCTCCTCAGAGGACTGTCGCACCGGCGTGCAGGGAATCAATCTTTCTGCCACGTGGAAGTGGCCCAGATCCCGTGGGGTGGGGGCCCTCTCCAGCCCCCTGCCGAGGGAAGGCTGGATCTGTTGCTTGGCCTTTTCCACAGGCTGCCAACTGAGCAAGGAGCACACCTCTCCGTGGAGAGGGAAATGTCACTAGCTTGGCTTCCCAAAGCATGTCGTCACCACCTGATTGGGGCTGAGCCCAGCCTGCGGGAGGGGCGGGGGCAGCTCACACGGAAAGGAAGCTCTGAGACCTTTGCCCAGGGTATGAATCTGCTACCATCCAACTGCTCAGGCACAAGAAATGTCACCACCTTTTATTTCTCCAAATAAAACGGCAGCGAGTCCCTCCAGGTCCCAGACATGGTTGGAGCCCCTCTCCGGCTCTTGTGAAGGTCCTAGATTTAGGTCTTTGATGGTCCAGTACATCTGGGTGCTGCCCACTGCTGTCTGCTTGTCTGCCAAGCTCTCATGTCCCCTAGCACAGAGGGGCCACTGTGCCAGCCTTGGCTTTGGGATCGCTGCCAGGCTGGAGTTGAGCCTTGCAGGGACCAGCAGCTTGTTTTCCCGGGGCTGCAGGCTACCATTCCTGGTGGGGCTGGAGGCTCTCCCCTCACCCTCACCCTTTACCCCGATCATCCTATCTCTAGGGCAGGGTCCCCCATAAGTCCACGAGGTGGCCTTTCCTCCCTGGGTGAAGGAGAGCAGGAGCCCAGAAGCTGATTGGCTGCTTTCCTTGCTCAGTGCCACCATCCTATAGCGAGGCTAGACAGTGCCCGTGAGAAGGCGAGTGTGGCCCTGTCAGGGAGGTGAGGTCTCCCGAATGCATGCTGTGCGCACTTAGAGGGTTCAATGGCGGCTCACCCTACAAATATGTTGGGTGCTCTGCTCCCCCCCCTCAAGGCTACTGGATGAGATGATGGTTTTGGGAACAGCACACTACAGCTACCGTTTGTGGGCCAATGCTGCGTGTCAGACAATGCGACCTGGTGACAAAGAATGAAGGAGGCTGTTACCTTCCCCACGATGTGGACGTGGAAATGAAGGCTCAGAGACGTTACAGACTGTCTGAAATCACAGACTAGTGGGTGGCAAGGCAGGGTTGTCTTCCAGACCTCAAGAGAGCCAACCGAGTCTGCCCCTTCTCTGGAGCCAGGCAGGGTCCCACAGCCTTCTGGGGAGCTGGGTCTGCTCAGGTGGGTCCCTGGGAATGTGGCTGGTGGCTCTCAAGTGAATGCACAGAGAAGGTAACATGGGGTGATCAGGGCACAAGCCTTTGCTGGGCATGTGGGTGTGGCCAGCCCATGCTCATCGGCTTCTAATGTTGGTTCCAGGCTGGGGAGTCTGGCTCAGCCCTCCAGGTTCGCTTGGCAGAGAGGAGAGGCTTGTAGCCACAGGCAGGAAGCTCAGCAGGCTTAAACCCTGGCCTCTCTCAGGGGGCCACCCTCTCCTACACATATAGCCAGGGAGAGGGGACAGTGCAGCCTCTCCTCATCTTAGCGCCTGCTGCTAAGACAAAATGCCATAGACCAGACAGCCTAAACAACAGAATCATACAGATATTAATATTTCTCACAGCTCTGGAGCCTGGAATACCCGATCGGAATTCTCGCATGGCCAGGGCTGGTGAGGGCTCTCTTCCTGGTTCACAGCCTTCTCACTGACTCCTCACATGGAGGAGAGAAGGCTCTGGACTCCCTCTTCTTGTAAAGTCCCGATCCCATCATGGAGGCCCCACCCTCACAGCCTCATCTAAACATAATCACTGCCCAAAGACCCACTTCCAGATGGTATCACATTAGAGGTGGGGATCCAACTTGTGGATTTGGGGGGGATATAAACATTCAGTACAGGGAACCAGCAGTGAGTGTAATGGCTATGTCGCTGGACTCCCATGTAGTCGACTGCAGTTCGAGTTCCGGACCCGGTGGCTTAAAACCCACGCCGGGCACGTGTGTGTGCGTGCCCAAGATCCCGAGAGGAGAATGGAGGAGAAGGGATTGCGGTGTGACCATCCCCCCTGGGGGGTGATTTCTCGCTTTCTGTCTCTCTGTCTCTCTCTGTCTGTCTGGCAAGCGCACGTGCCCTATAGCAAAAACCTCTCAAAAACAAAACAAAACAAAACAAAGTTCAGTCCACAGCAGCCCCCCACCAGAACTGGGTCCATCCCCTGCTTTCGCACATCAGAAGCCCTAGAAATGGGTCCCTTGCCACCTATGTCAACCCTGGAGTCATTAGAGCGGCCAGCCTCCTGGGCACTCCACCCCACACCACCCTTCCCTCTGTCGCCAAGTTCGAGTTCCTGAAACACTGTTCTCAGCTCGTTAAAGGCAATGTGGCATGGTACGAGGGACAGCTGTGGGCGAGGCAGGTCGGGGAGGCTTCTTGTACGAGCTACTCCACGCCTGCCCAAGGCTCAGATGTTCTCACCTGTAAAGTGGGAGAAGAATATTTAAACCCTTGGGTTGTTCTGACGATTAACTGAGATACACAGAAAAAGCAACCAACACGTAATAAGCACTCAATAAATGCCAGTCACTGTTATCAGTAGTGACGCCCCTGGCACCGGGGTCTGAAACCTTGTGTAAGTCTCCCTTAGACGGGCGCTGTCTAATACAAACCGGTAGCTGCAGGCGGCTATTTAACTAAATTACAATTCAATAAAATGAAGAATTCATTCTCGGTGACACACGCTAACCACATCTCGACAGCGCGTGGCGTGGGTGGCTCCCTCACGGTGGCGCAGACACGGGGCGTTTTCAGCGCTGCTGGGAAGTCTGCTGGACGTGCTGGCTGGAGGACCTCCGCTTCGGCCTCAGCACTCAGAACTCACAGTCTGCCCCACTGGCCTGTCCCCGATGTTCCCCACAACACTCACATCCAGTGCTTGCCCGCGTCAGCCCATCCTGTCTCCACTTCCGCCTGTCTGCTCTTCCCCACCCTCCGATGGTCACTAACCATGTAACCACTGCCTGCTGGGGGCCCTCAGGGAGCCTAGCCTTGCATGAGGAGAACCCAGATGAACAGGGCGAGGCCCAGGCCTCCTGGGCACCTTGCTTAGCAGTCGCCCTGCCAAGGCTGGGAGGGTGCTCGGCTGTCTTGCAGGGTGACAACCGAGTGGGTCTTCAAGGATGGGCGGCCGCATGCCCTTGATAAGTGTCATCTGACTGAGGGGGCTGGACAGTGGCGCAGTAGTAAAATGTGATGCTCTGGGAGGATGACCCCATGGGAAAGCTCTGGGTCTGTGCCTGGAGACCTCGCTGAGTACTGGGCACACGCATGCTACCATCTGGGGCTGGCTCAGGGTGGGAGTGAACCCTGCTGGGGGCTCTCTCTCTGTCTTCCTCTTCCTGTCTTTCTCACTCATAGAAGAAATTACTAAATAAACTTAAAAAAAATCCTCTGAATGATTAGATACCTATGCTGTTGGGGGCAGGGAAAGACACAGGAGAGGCTGCACCAAAACTGTCCCTGTCCTCCCCCTGCAGACCACAGGACCCCGAGCCAGCCAGCCTGGGGACAGGAACAGTGTGGGCCAGGCACCCTGGGGGTTGGGTCAAAGGCCATCAGGCAGCTCCAGTTTTGAGTGCAAGGTGGGAAGGAGGGGTGGGTGGGCTGTCCCTGCTGGAGCTGGGAGCCTCACCTCCCGCAGCAGAGGGTCCAGTGCATTCTGCTCCCTGGGACGCAGCAAGGATCCGTGGTTGGCCAGGTGGAGAGAACACTACCGCCATTCTACTTCAGGCAGAAAGGGTGCCAGCTTGGCTTCCCCAAATACCCTGCTACCCCCTTGTCCTGCAGGGTACTGCTGGGGGCTAGGTGGCATGACAGGGCACACCCACCCAGGCCCATGCATAGCCCTGTTTTCCAGCTACAAGCCCTCACTGGGGGAACCTGAGCTCACTCCCCGCTATGTTGTGGCCATCACTGCATGCCTGTAGCGTCTGTGGCTGACTGCAGGAGTGGGGGACTCCACAGGGGGTGGGGTCACAATCCGCAGGGGGCGGGGTCACAAAAAGGTAACAAGTTCCAGGTCAGGAATACGTAAGTGCTGCTCTAGTAACTCTCAGATCAAAAGAGAAAGATACTCCTTTTCCTAGTACGGGCTTGCTTTTGGTTCCTAGGTTTTAATACAGAAAATGAAGCAGGCGGTAAAAAGCTTGTAAGGGGCCAACGGGTGGTGTGGTGATTTAGGTGCTGGACTCCCACATGGCTGACCATGGTTTGAGTCCTGGACCTGGCAGCTTGCTTTCTCACTTTCCCTGTCTTTCTCTCTCTGGTGAAATTTAAAAATAAATAAATAAATAAAATAGGGCCAGCAGGTGGCATGGTGGCTAAGGGTGCTGGACTCCCACATGGCCAACCGTGGTTCGAGTACCGGACCTGGTGGCTTGGTTTCTCACTTTCACTTTCTCTCTGTGTCCCTGTCTGGTCAAATGGAAATAAATAAATAAATCTTAACAAAGAAAGAAAAAAAAAAAAGAAGGCCTGTGAGAGTGAGCCAGCCTCTATATCCGTGGGTGCAAACAGAGCACTTCACAACTGTGTCAAGGGGAGCTCTAGGCCTGGGGTGGCCACCTGCCTCCTGTCTGAGATGAGCTTCTTTTGAGTGGAATTGCCCTGGACAAGCGAGCACGGGCTTCCTGGGCCTGGCTGCCTCACATACCTGGCAGCCCGGAACCACGTCTAAGCGGTAAACAAAGCAAGCCTAGCTGTTGGGCTCGACTCAAGCAGAAGCAATGGAACGCTAGGCCGGCAGACCATGTTCTGTCGTCTCAGTCCCTGCACGCACTCCCCTGATAGCGTATATCCTACCACCCGGAACACAGGGAAGGAACGCCCCGGGGATTAGCCTGTGGGGCGGGAAAGAACAGACCGCCATTTAGAGGCAACCGTGGACTTGCTCATCTTTCTGGAGCCTCAGTTCCTCATCTGCAGACGGGTGGTCACAGCCGACCCACCTCATGGCCGGGAGGATGAAGGGAACCACAGAAAAGCCATTAGCGCAGAACATGGCGAAGAGCAGGCAGCCCGCAGGTCTGCCAGTGCAGGACGCCAACACCCACGAGCGGCACATGCCGAAAACCCAGCAGTCATCCCTGAGCCTCACTGTCCCCCGCCCCACCCAAATAACCCATCTCTAAGAACTCCAAAACTCCCCGACCAGCTGGTTCTTCCCTAGCGTCCCTTCCTGATCCATGCTGCCACACTGGCCCATGCCTGGCCTGCACTGAGACCACCACAGGCCTTCCTACTGCCCGCTTTGACTGCCTTCAGGTTGGTTCCTGACGCAGCAGCCAGAATGATCTTTTCAACACAGAAATCCAGTCACATCCTTCCTGCCTTTAGCGGCTGCCCACTGCTCCGGGATGAAGGCTGTCCCCTTCATGTGTGTGTTGAGGCTGGCCCCGCCTCCTTGCTGGCCTCAGGGCACACCTGTCTTCCCCACTCTCCACTCTGCGCTCTGTGCCTTCCACCACAGGCCCTTCCCATGCACTGCTCGCTCTGGCTGGGAGGCGCTGGGCCACACTGTCTCCCCATTAAGCTGTGTCCCTTCAGGGATCTGCAAAAGCAATACTTCACGATAACCTTCCTTCACTTCTTTCCTCGTTGGAGCTTCCACCACAGTCCCTTGTGATTCTGTCCTCAGTTGTGTGGCTACGGGACACCTGTCACTTGCTTGCGGGGCTGTCAGCTCCCCAAGGGCAGAGGCCACATCTATTTCTGTTCACCTTCCTGCCCAGAGCCTGGCACTGTGACTAATGCACAATAAATGAACAAACAAACGGTGACTGAAAAGGCAAGGCACGGTCCCTCCCAAGTGTGCCAATCCACTGGGAGACGAGACGGACACAGAGTGACATGACAAGCTCGCTCAGCAGCCTGAGGCAGCGCACGCTCAGGTCCACGGCGTGGAAACTGACCATGGATGATGGGAGGTCAGATGAGGGAGGTGGGACTGCCGGCCATGTGGGCTTCTTCTCAGGGAATGGGGCGTGAATCCAGGCTGGCCCGGCCACAGAGGAAATGACACTGAGGGTCCCTCACAAAGAGTGGGAGCACGAGGCTGCTCCTGCCTGCTTCCTGGGGGCGCGCCGGCAGCTGCCTTGCACACGTTCACGGTCTGGCCAGGTGCCGTCCATGACGGTCTCATAATCCAGCCACTATGGTTCGGCCTCCACTCCCGGAACCGCAGCGCCGTACAGTCCCCCTCTAGACCAGAGTCAGAAAGGGCGATGGAGGTCTGAGAGTCCAGGTGCACCAAAGCCCAGGCGCTTGATACCCAGGCCAGCCTCGAGTCCTCGCGGTAAGCCCCTGACCCGTTTCACGCAGAACCTCTCCCAGTGCCCCGCGTGGCTCCCAAGCTGCCGCCCATTACAGACAGAAGGAGGCGTAGAGCCGACTGGTGGGGGGAGAACGAAACAGCTGGGCGAGCAGACGCACGGTCTCAGGGACAGCAGCCTGGGATCATTTAGTCACCGGGCAAACAGTCACACACCCCTTTGGGGGCCCTGAGGGCTGTGCAAGATCGTCATTTACCACCAGAAAGCGGGTTCGTGTTGCCCAGTCAGCCACAATAGATGGAACTGTGTGCACGTGTTCTGTACAAGGAGGCCCGGAAAATGCACACTGCACTGCAGAAGTGAATACTAGGGTGGGTCATTTAAAAACATTTGGCATTTCAGTTCAACAAACATGTATTCAATACAGTACACGAGGGACTGTTCTAGGACTTCCGAGGATGAACAAGACACGACCCTTTATACTCAGTGAGCAGCCCATCAGATGGAGCCCCTTTTTTTTTTTTTTTTATAATTTACTTAGTTTAATTTGACCAGAGAAGAACAGAATGAGAGAGAAAGAGAAAGTGAGAAAGCAAGCCACCAGGTTCAGGACTTGAATCGTGGTCAGCCATGTGGGAGTCCAGTGCCCCTAGCCACCACACTACTTGTTGGCCCCCAGATGGAGCCTTTTATAAACTGGCAAAACTTATCTGGAAAATCACCTTCCTGAGAGTGCCAATGAATCGAAGTGGGTAGGTGAGATGGTTTCTCGTTAGGAACTGGGGTTGCAGAAGGTCTGTGTAGGGCACTCACCCACCTCAGTGAACTAGGGAAGAGGAACTACCAGGGACGCGTGTTCACGCACAAAGTGACGCGAACAGCGAGCCTGAGGGTGCGGATCGTCCCATGCAATGGACTGCACCCCTGATGCCAGAAATCGCATCTTTGAAAGGAAACGCTTATCTTCCTTTGCATACAGCTATGCAGGCAGCTACACAAATGATGATGATGTAAATGGGAAAAGGGACAAAAATAGTGACAAAGCTGCAGGGAGCGATATTCGCAATAAACTGTTAACTGAAAAAAAGCATGTTATAAACCGTATGCATAATACGATGCTCCCCCACGTAAGTACGTGTACCTGCCTGCACCTATTTAGCAGGCTACGTATACATGAGAGCTGGCTTGGGGTGCAGTGGTAACATACTGCTTAAGCCAAGCCGGATCCACATGGAAGACCTCAGGTTCAGTTCCCTGATCCTCCCGTACATGCCAGGCACAGGTGCCCGTGATCCTGGTTGGGAGGGCTGCTGCTGGTGGTGGTGTGAGTTGTGGCATGAGACCCTCTGAGGGTGCTTGTCTTTCTCTCCCTCTCCCTCTCTATCTCAGTCTCATGAAAGAAATAAATGAACTTAACAAAAAAATAAGTCTATAAAATAAAAATATCTGGAAGGATATTGGCCAACATATAAATCAAATCGTGCCAAGTCAAAATCTATTTGAAATGGATAAGCAGAATTCCTATTTAAAGAAAATCCATGCTAAATGCTTTGGGAAATCACTTGCTCCCACTTCATTTTTTAGCCAGATCTGGATTTTTGCAGGTCAGAATGGATTAAAGAAGCTGAAAGCACATACACAGACAGACAGGAGAGAGGGCTTAGCAGCTGGCTACGACTCAAATGAAGGGAGTCAGGCCCACGTACCCCCCCAACCCTCCCAGATGCTGTCACTGGGTCGCTGACCCCTCTGATCACAGGCTCAGAGCTGCACGACCCGAGACACCATCAGCCAGGCTTGGAGGTGTTTTGCAGTCCTACGGGTTGGCCATGGAGGGGCTGGAAACATCCTCGTTGCCATAACTCAGGAACCCAGGCCCCGCGGCCAAATGGCTTTAATTTACATCATTCTGGCCCAGCTGCAGTAGCGTGCACTAGATGATGTGCCACTCAGCAGGCTGAGGCCACGTGGGAGGCCTGAGTTCAGTTCCTAGCTCACCCTAAAAGCTCGGCACGCTGGGAACAAGCAGTTAGCGTAATGGCTATGTGGCTGGACTCCCATGTAGTCGACCGCGGTTCGTGTCCCAGACCCGGTGGCTTAAACCTCACGCCAGGCACGTGTGCGTGCATGCCCAAGGAGAATGGAGGAGAAGGGATTGCGGCGTGACCATCCCCCCTGGGGGGGGATTTCTCGCTTTCTGTCTCTATGTCTCTCTGTCTGTCTGGCGAGCGCACGCGCCCTACAGTGAAAATCTCTCTCTCAAAAAAAAAAAAAAAAAAAAAAGCTCAACACGCTGTCATGGGACTGTAGTCCTATCTACTCGAGAGACTGAGGCAGGAGGACTGCAACTTAGAGAGACGCTGTCTGAAAAACAAGCATGAATATATTTCAGATAATGATGTGCATGTTATAATACTCACTGTATCAGCTATGCATGCCAGGCCAGGCCTAGCTATCATCTTACACAGGCGCTCATTTAACTTTGACCACAACCCTATGAGCGGGTATTGCTGTCCCTACTTATGAATGAGGGAGCTGAGGCTTCAGGGTAAGTACCTTGACTCCGGGGAGCCGGACATGAACCCCACTCTGTCTAAGCCTCAGAAGTGGGTTCCTGCTGCCCTAGTCAGGCCTCAGTGCCCTCACCCTCCAGCCTGGACCCAACCTCGTCCCCTCATCCCAAGTTACGGCAGGGCTGGCTCCCTGGGTCCCAGCTCCTCCTCCAGAACTACAGAGGTCGAGGCTCACGCAGCAGAGGGCATAGTCAGGCCCCACTTCCCATTCCTTAAGACACAGTCTGGGTGGCCAGCAAAGCGGAGGGCACACGGAGTTCTGGACCTAGCCTTTACCACCTGCAAATGCTGAGCCACAAAGATGCTCACATAGGCACAGCCTTAATGTTGGCACCTGAAACAGGAGCCAGAGGTCTCTGGAGAGACATCTCAGCAGACAGACTCTCTGGACTTCCCACCGATGCCCTCTCAGCCCGAGGCTGCCAGGTGGATTGGCTGTGCAGGCCTGGCCTCCTCTCTTCACTCAGGCTTCTGGAAGGCTCCACCACCATCAGCGAGCAGAGCCCTTGCCCTCCATCAAGGAGCTGCAGACGCTGCCTGGGACCACCTGCAAACTGCAGGCCAGCGCCAGCCTCCCAGCCGCCTCCGGGGGAAGAAGGCACCCTCGTGTCCTGCTGATTTCAAGACCAGCTTCCAAAACACCTCCTCCCTCCGCTTGCCGCTCAGGCATAGGCAGTTACCACCTCCTCGAGTGGAGGGAGGGGTAAAAAAGGCAACATCACCAGCTCTTGATTATCAGCGTTCACAGAGCACACAATGGAAATCATGACTCGGACGTGGCTTTGCATCATCTGTGTTCTCGTCCGGCCGTGCGCATGTCTGACGGGAGAAATCAGCATGCTGAGACAAGATGAAGCCACCAGGCTGGCTGAGGACAGGGTGAGAGGACAGTGCCCCACCCGCCCGACCCCCACTCCGCCTCTGTTAACTCTCTCCCATTAACCTCAGCACCCTTTTCAGATCAGGACACTGCGTCCCACGGTTCTGCCTTTTTTCCAGAAGGACATGAAAAGAAAGGAGGTTTCAGCATCTCAGCTGGGCTGGGGGTACGCAGTGTGGGTGACAGGAATGCAATGGGGGGAGTGATGGCTGTCACAAGAGTCTAATGGCTTCAACCAGACCCCTAGGCATGGGAATAAAGAGCAGTTATTCAACCAGAAGCTGAGGGGGACTTAAAAACCAGAAAATTGGTGTATATTCAAAGGGGGAAGCCTGAGACATGATGCTTGATTTCAAAGAACTGATTCATTTGACAAGTATTTGTGGAGGGTCTGGTTGGTGCCAGGCATGTGCCCAGTGTGAGGTGTTAAAAAGCGTCTCTTGGGCCAGCAGGTGGTACAGAGGTTAAGGTGGCTAGATCCCCCAGAGCCCCAGATTCAGTGGCTTGAAAAATATGCCAGGTACATGTACGTGCACGCCCAAAATCCTGGGAGAGGAGTGGAGGAGAGATTGTGGAGTGGCCATTCCCCCTGGAGGGCGATTTCTCTTTCCCCTCTCTGTCTCTCTCTGGTGAGCGCACACACCCTAAAGAGAAGAAGGAAGGAAGGAAGGAAGGAAAGAAGGAAGGAAGGAAGGAAGGAAGGAAGGAAGGAAGGAAGGAAGGAAAGAAGGAAGGAAGGAAGGAAGGAAGGAAGGAAGGAAGGAAGGAAGGAAAGAAGGAAGGAAGGAAGGAAGGAAGGAAGGAAGGAAGGAAGGAAGGAAGGAAGGCAGGCAGGAAGGCAGGCAGGCAGGCAGGCAGGCAGGCAGGCAGGCAGACATGTCTATGGGGCCAGATGGTGACCTAGCAGTGATGCAACTGGACCCACTTGGGAACATCCTGTGTTTGTGTCCCAAGAACTCCCTGTGCCTCAGGCATGTACACAGCCATGATCTGGGCTGGCTAGGGCTGGGGATGGATGACAGTGTAAGGACCCTGCTAGGGATTCCCCTCTCTCTCATGAAGAAATAAACTTTAAAGAAGAGAAAGAGAGGAACCAGCAGTTAGCGTAATGGCTATGTCGCTGGACTCCCATGTAGTCGACCGCGGTTCGTGTCCCGGATCCGGTGGCTTAAATCTCACACCAGGCGTGTGTGCATGCGTGCCCAAGATCCCGAGAGGAGAATGGAGGAGAAGGGATTGTGGTGTGGCCATCCCCCCTGGGGGGTGAGTTCTCGCTTTCTGTCTCTCTGTCTCTCTCTGTCTTTCTGGGGAGCACACGCGCCCTATAGCAAAAACCTGTCCAAAAAGAAGAGAAAGAGAAAAAAGAAGAAAGAAGGGTTTAGGGCACAGCCCTGGGAGGAAGGACACACGACACTGATCCAGATGGACAGAGCACGGTGACTGGCCGAGACTGAGCAGCATCTCCACAGAAGCATGGTAATAGAGGGAGTTACACACACAAATATGGAAGGGACAAAGAACCTGTCCCCAGAGGGCTGGAGGAGATGACCCAGGACAGCTTCCTGGAGTCAGGACGATGGCCCTGGAGGCTGACAGTCTTTCGTGCTTGTGTCTGCTGATGTCCTGGCATGGCCACCAGTCTGCCACTCCATCTGGGTCCCTCTCCTCTGAAGGGGTGCCAGGACTTCCGGGTCGAGGATGGGACATGCGTAGTGGGAACAGCATGCTCAGCGTTACGTTTCCTTTTTCCAATACACAGTATCACTTTGAAATTTCAAATCGCGTGAAGAAAGGACGTGGAAGGTTTCCACAGTGATCTAAAGGGAGCCTGGGCTTTGACGAGCCGAACGACGCTGTGCTAAAGGAGAAGGACAAGGAGCCCACCAGCTCCGGCTCAGGAGGCCCCAGCAGGTAGAGGGGGACTTGCGAACTGACCCCTTCAAACATCAAGGGATAGGTCTGGGTCGGCAGGGCCTTGAGAAGGGACAGGTGATAGCACTGATTCTCCGAGGCTGAGCGGGGACAGGAATCAACACACAGAAGTACGTGCCACTGCTCCAGAACAGTTCTATTGGGGACTGTTGGACACAACCCCCAAATCTCCTGGGCCTGGTGTGCACTGCAGGGCCTGGCCCTGTCACTGAGTCATCCTGCCAAAGGCTAGGTTGATATCTATCACATGGGGACAGTTGATCAGTGCCAACTTTTTCGTTTTTAAGTTTATTTCTTTCTTTCTTCCATTAGAAAGACAGACAGAGACAGGAAACAAGTATTCCCCAATAGTGTCTGCATGCTATGATCTACCCCCGGTTCCTCCTGGTCTGTACCATGGGCACACACATGCCCAGCGTGTTCAGGGCGTTCCTGGGATACAAATCCTGGTCTTTTTCCATGTAAGCCCAGGTGCCTTACCACTGTGCCACCATGTGCCAACTGATGCCAAACTTCCTGTGAGCTCTGGCCTCAGCCTGCTCCACCCTGCTTGGCTCTGACAAATCCTCTGGGAGTCCTCCCCAGCTCCTTCCAGCACTAGAGGAAGAGCCCCCTTGTTTCTGTGCTCCACCTCCAGCCTGGGCTCAGGAACTGACGAGGCTGAGGCGTGGCCAAGTCTGGCACGCCCTGCCGACCCCAGCCCCAGGTTCATGTAGCTCCATCCAAATCACTGGGGGACTGACCCTCCAGCCATCACTGCCCAGGCCTGCCAGCTAGCTGGTGGCTCTCCGGCCCTGGTCTCCCTCTCCTTCCTGAATCGCTCCCAGGCCAGGAGGGAGTCAGGGCAGGGGACGGCCCAGGTGGTGGACACTGGCTCACTCGTCTTGCTCCCTGCCATGTGGTTACCTGGAATTACGACTCCCAGTCATGACAACAGCACTTTCAGCCCCACCCCACCACCTCCAGGGAAGAGAGAGGCCCAAGGTAAAGTTGAACACCAATGGCCAATGATTTCAGCCATCATGCTTCCACAATGAAGCCTCCATAAAAGCCCAAAAGGACAGGGTCCTGGAGTCTTCCAGACAGCAGAACACTGGAGGTTCCTAGGAGGAGGTGCACCCAGAGAGGGCATGGAAACTCAACGCCCTTCCCACACACCTTCCCTGTGCCCGCCTTCCGTCTGGCTGTTCGTCTATGGCCTTTGCAATACCCTTTATAAAAAGGCAGGAGAAAGCTAGCAAACAGAAGCAGGTAAAGGGGCTGTCTGCCCAAGTGGCTAGAAAGAAAACCAACCAGGGCCAGGCCGGCAGGTGGTGTGGTGGTGAAGGACACTGGACTCTCACGTGGCCGATCTAGGTTCAAGTCCCGGATCTGGTGGCTTGCTTTCTCACTTTCTCTCTCTTTCTTACTCTGTCCCTCTCTGGTCAAATCAAAATAAATAAGTAAAGAAAGAAAGTTAAAATAATGAAAGAAAGAATTCTTTAAAAAAAACAACCAGGGCAATACTTAAATCCTCAGAGTTCAGGAGGCACCTGGCACGTGGTTGGCTAGAAGAGGGAGGGGCTGAGTGACAAGTTCCGGGTCCTGCAGGGGCAGGGATTCCCTAGACACCTGGAGCCTATGGCGGCTTCTAAGGAGGAAGGGACAGGATCAGACCTGGGTCTGAAAAAGGGCCTTAGCACAGAATCTGGATCCAGTCACTCTCCCGGCCAATCTGACCTCCATGTTATCGGCAGAGGCCCTTTCTCCAGAACATTCCCAGATACCTGTGGAATTCTAAATCCTAGCTGGGTTTGGGAGGTGAGGGGAAGAAAGAAGGGCTCCAGGGTAGCCCTAAAACAGCCGGCCTGGGCAACAACCAGACAGGGC
>NW_006204759.1:989123-996780 GCF_000334495.1 Tupaia belangeri chinensis | reverse complement strand
GCGAGAGGGCTGTCCAGCGGCAGCTGACACACAGGACTGGACCTGGGAGTGAGTCTGGGGACAGACACCACAGGGGAAGGGGACACAGGGCATTGGCTGGAGCTTCGGGACTCAAGGGGAAGGGAGAGGCCCTGTGGGTCAGAGTCTTTGGATGGTGACCACGCACTGTTTGCTCTGGCTTCACCAGCCCTGACAGAAGCTTCTGGAGAGCAAGCCTGCCCTGCTCTCTGATGTCGCTCTGGACCCTGCCTGGACCCTGGCACGCTGCAGGTACTCAGCAAATGGAGAAGGAAGAGGCGATGGAGTGGAGGAGGGGGAGGTGGCCACTGGCAGAACCAGGGAGGCTGGCCGAGGGGCAGTGTTGGGTGGGGTACGAAAAGGCACAGGCAGCAGCTGGGCTCGGCCTTCCAGAAGGCTGGGGAGTGGGGGGCAAGCAGAGAGCCAGAGCAGGCAGTGCTGAGGCGGGGGGCTTGAGGAGGGCCTGCAGGCTGAAGGGGATGAAGGAGTGCAGTGGAGAGTGGAGGGCACGGCAAAGGAGGGGTTATCGTTGAGGCCAGGACCTGGGGAGGGGGACAGAAGGGACCCAGAACACAGTTGGGGGCCAAAGTTGGGTGCTAGCTGGCAGCATTCTAGCTGCTGGGCTCATCCCTGGGTGAGGAGTGGCATACTTGGGCGACCACAGGCCAGTCCAGGGTCCACCAGAGGCCGTCGGTTCAGACTCCCTGACCCTGGCTGAGGTCAGGAGGCCCCCTCCA
Source organism: Tupaia belangeri chinensis (assembly GCF_000334495.1). Classification (NCBI taxonomy): domain Eukaryota; kingdom Metazoa; phylum Chordata; class Mammalia; order Scandentia; family Tupaiidae; genus Tupaia; species Tupaia belangeri. Next base: position 996,025 of record NW_006204759.1, on the reverse strand, counting down.
CCCCAGCTCTGCTCTGCCAATTCACATGGGACATTGCTGCCCTGCGTAGAGCACTGGCTCCCTGGAATTCCCAGGAGTACTGTCACTCTCATACGGCCAGTCTCCCAGTCCCTGTGCCCTCTGCAGCGCCTGTCCTTCCCAGCCGGAACGCACCTGTTGGAACTGACGTTGGAGAAATATGGCAGACTAGACACGCTCTGGAACTTCTTTTTTTAGAGAGGTTTTTGCTATAGGGTACGTGCGCTCGCCAGAAAGACAGAGGGAGACAGAGAGACAGAAAGCGAGAAATCACCCCCCAGGGGGGATGGCCATGCCGCAATCCCTTCTCCTCCATTCTCCTCTCGGGATCTTGAGCACGCACGCATACATACCCGGTGTGAGTCTAAGCCACTGGGTCCAGGACTCAAACCACGGTCGACTACATGGGAGGCCAGTGACAGCCATTACACCATCTGCTGGTCCCAAGCTCTGGAACTTCTTAACATTCTAATGGCAATAGCACTACTTGACCCATTAGGGACTGCAGTAATGTCCCTAACGAGAACAGAGCTCCATGGAGAGTGATGACAGCCAGGCCAGGTGGGGTCAGGCCCAGCCCTCGGGCCTTAGAACTGCTGTCAGACATTTCATTTAAGCTGCTAAAGCCAGCAGGTTGCAGCCAGAATGGACTGAGGGCCCTGGACAGCACGTGGAGGCATTTAGATTTTTGGCTGACAGGGTGATCCTTCTGTCTCAGCCTCCTGAGTAGCTGAGACTACAGGTCTCATTACCACTCCTGCTTCTAGGGTGGGCTGGGAACCGGACTCGAGCCTCCCATGTGGCCTCAGTCTACCGGCTAGCAGCATCTCCAGTGTGCCTGTGGCTGGGAGGAGGCGCTTAGGCTTCAGCCCTCAGGCTGTAGAGAGCCACTGAAGACCTCGGGGGCAGGGAGCATGGCATGATCAGAGCGGTGCGTGAATGAGATGAACAAGAAGCGGCAAACGAGCTGGAAAAGAGACTCCACTGGCAGTCAGGAGCCTGACTGGGGGGCCCTGCAATGAATGGTAGCCCCTCCCTTGCTAGTAACCCAGGTGCCCAGACTTCACTCTTGGAGGGCCCAAATGACACTCCTGCCTGAGCCTGAATGTGGCCCTGGGCAGAAGGGTCCCTAGAAGCCTTGCAGATCACCACCCCTCTCAGCCTCAGTTTCCCCATCTCCCAGGAGAATCAACTCTCCCATGGAAGACAGGATAACAAGGGTCAGGAAAGAGCATAGAGCAGGGGGTGGTAAAGCCCAAAAGCTTCCTTATAAAAGCCTGATTCTTAGGACCAGCAGTTGGCATAATGGCTATGTTGCTGGACTCCCATGTAGTTGACCATGGTTCGTGTCCTGGACCTGGTGGCTTAAATTCATACTGGGTGCGTGTGTGTGCGTGCGTGTGCGTGCCCAAGATCCCAAGAGGAGAATGGAGGAGAAGGGATTGCGGCGTGGCCATCCCCCTGGGGGGTGATTTCTCACTTTCTGTCTCTCTGTCTCTCTCTGTCTTCCTGGTGAGTGCACGCACCCTATAGCAACCTCTCAAAAAAAAAAAAAAAAAATCCCTGGTTCTTTTTCTAAAAAAATGATTAATTTAATTTGGGGCCAGCAGGTGGAATGGTGGTTAAGGGCGCTGGACTCTCACATGGCCAACTGCGGTTCAAGTCCTGAACCTGACGGCTTGCTTTCTCACTTTCTCTCTCTCTCCCTCTCTCTGGTCAAATTAAAATAAATAAATAAAGTCAAATAAAATATTAATTTAATTTTAAAAAGATTAATCTTTTTTTTTTTGGAGAGTTTTTTGCGATAGGGTGCGTGTGCTCGCCAGACAGAGACAGAGAGACAGAAAGCGAGAAATCACCCCCCAGGGGGGATGGCCACGTCGCAATCCCTTCTCCTCCATTCTCCTCTCGGGATCTTGGGCACGCACACACATTGCACCCGGTGTGAGTTTTAAGCCACCGGGTCTGGGACTTGAACCGTGGTTGACTATGTGGGAGTCCAGCAAAAAAAGATTAATCTTTAATAAAAGATTTTTTTTTTTTCAATTTTCAGTAGAGCACAAGCACTCACCAGAGAGAGACAGGGACAGAGGGAGGGAATGTGAGAAAGCAAGCCACTAGGTCTGGGACTTGAACCATGGTTGGCCATGTGGGAGCCTAGAACCTCAACTAGCGTGCCACCTGCTGGCCCCTACAAGATTCTTGGTTTTGAGGCCTGGGTTAATGAGCAACATGAGGGGAGGAACCAGCTCCCACCTTCCTTCCTCAGCTGCCCAGTGAGCTGCCCCAGCACCTTTCAGTGAGGGAACAGGACAGGCTAAAGCCATCCTGAGTGACAGTGGACAGCAAACGGCTCTAGGGATAGGTGGCAGCCAGGAACAGAGGGGGTATCTGAGAGCGATGAACCACAGGCCTTCTGACGGGCGTCAGTTTGCAGGGTGCAGCCGGTGAGATGTGTGGCAGCAGTCATGCCATGGCTGGGAAATGTCATTATCTGTTATTTACCACAACGGAGGACCAGAGGCTGCACCAAATTACCGCTCCTGGGAGCAGCGGCTAAACAGATTTGCCGACCTCACTTCCTGCCGCTGGAGCTCTGTCCAAGCAACACTGACCAGACGTGGGGAAAAGCACTGAGCTGTGGCGGCAGGGGCCTTGGGGTGCCAGCCCAGTGTCCCCAGGGGACAGATCACTGCAGGATGGCCCAGACAAGTCTGCAGAGCCCTCACCATCCCTGCACCCCCCAATCTAGCCCTACAGAAGCTCTTACCCACTCGATGAGGAGGCTGGCCTCACAGTGACCCACAGCCATGGAGCCAGCCACATGCAACCACCCTGGAGTGTGAAAAACGAAGGTACGGTCTTGGGGGGCCCAGGGCCAGGCACCACACCTACTACGATGCTCTGCTCTAGGGGCCGAGGCTCCCCTCCCCAGCGCTGGGGACACTTAGCTATCATCCGTGGCACCCCACTTGCAGGCTGGCCCCAAACACCACCTTCCGGTGGGGGGGTATCCTCTGCATGTCCTTAACTCTCTTCACTCCCTAGAAGGTGCCTAGGCGCGGTTAGTGACGGCTGTGCCTCCAGGAGTCAGTCAGCTCTCTGAGCCTCAGTTTCTCCTTCTGGAAAATGGGATAGATACAGACACTGCCCTCACCTACCTAGCTCTGGGGGAACAAGAGGGACACAGGACAACGCAGAAGTGGCAAAGCCAGGGCGCTCAGGAGCACTCACCAGCCCCCACACTGGCTTCCTCCTTCTCGGAGGACATGAACCAAAACAGCCTGAGTCACAGCGCACCGGGACATGACCCAGTCGCTCTCTACCCTGAAGACCTTGAGGGGGAGGGGAAGGGACAGGGGACGAGTAGAGGGACAGAGATGAGCTGGGAATGGAGTGAGACTCTGCTGACAGTTGGGACCCTGTGGGGGCCATGCGATGGCATGGTAGCCCCTGCCCTGGGCTAGCGACCCAGGTGCTCGGGCCTCATGACGGCAGCAAGCCTAGCTGTGTTCCAGAGGGGCGGGGCTGCGAGCCACGGCCACTGCAAGGGCCCCCCAGCTGAGTGTCACAGGAGGAAACCACTAGCCCAACCCTTCCCTGTCCGAGAAGACCCAGGGAGGGGCAGAGATTTTCCTCCCAGGTCACATGGGGAGCTCAGGGCAGAGCTGTGACCGGGCTGATTCCCGCAGGTGTGGGGGATGAGGCAGGCTCAGATGTGTTTCATTCGTGGGTCTAAGTACTCCTGCCCCATCCCCCAATAAGCTATGTCTGTCCTCTGGCTTACAAGGGGCCTTCTGGGAAATAAACGTGAGCCATGTCCTCACCTGGGTTTCAGACATGGGCGGACAGGTCTGTGTGTGGCAGAGGTCGGGGGTGGGATACACAAGAGGGCGGCAGAAGGCAGGCCGCGGGGAGGGCTGCTGTCCCGGGAGAGTCAGACGCGGGAAGAGGCTACTTTTACAGGGAAGCAGACGGGAGGTGCGGCGGTCTGGGAGGTGGTCCAGGCACACCCTCCAGGCTTCTATTCCCAGTACCCCAGTCTTGCCCCCAACAGGGTGTGAGAGCTGCCTGGAAAAGAAGGGGCTACAGTGACATGTGAGAAACTCTCTTATATGTTACAGCCCTACAAGTGGCATTCAGTTTCTCTATCTACAGACCTGGGGCAGAGGTCTTCAATATGTTAAGTGAAAAAAAAAAAAAAAGATGAAAAAAGGAAATTATAAGTATATTATAATTAAAACACACACATGAGGCTGCCTCTGTAGCACAGCAGTAAGCGCTATGCAGGTGGAGCTGGATCCCACATGGCTATCAACAGTTTGAATCCTGGCCCCGGCAGCTTGAAAGACACAGCAGGAACAGGCATGCGTGCCCAGGATCTTGATGGGATGGAGACAGGAAGGGGAAACAGGACTGTGGCATGGCCAGACTCTGTTGGGGGGTGCTTCCTCTCTCTTTCTCTCATGTGCACATGCGTGTGCTACCTGGCAAAAAAATAAATATAAAAGTACAAAGTACATACATTTGGTATATATTTGTGTGTGTGTGTACATGGGTACAAATACCTGTGCACATTTGTATGAGCGGGAGACAGAAGGTTGTGGGAAGACAAATACGCAGACACTGAGCACAGGGGTGGGGGCTGGGCTTCTACACACACCTGTCTGACCTTTACAATGTGGGCGGTCGCTCTGTGGGGAGCACTGCTCGAGAGCTTACTGAACACTTCACGCATCTCAGCCCTCCCACTCTGAGGTGGGTACTACTATTATTCCCAATTTCCAGGTGAGAACATTGAGGCAGGGAGGTGAGGGAATTAGCCCAAGCCAGGAGAACCCAGGCAGCTGGAATCTAGCACTGAAAACCTCTACACAATAGTATAAATTACTCTTTAAAATTCCAGAAAAAGAAAATCAAAGAAGCTAATGAGACACTATCTCCTTAAATCTTTCATCCACTGGGACCCAAACAACCAACCTTGGCACCACCCTCCTGGCCCCTACCAGCAACGCCACACGGAAGGGCAGGAAGTCATGCCCTCTCCCTTCTGAGCAGCCTGCTGTCCTAGGTGGGGGCTAGGACAATGGTGGGCACACGTTTTTGGCAAAGACCCACAAAGCAAACATTTTAGGCTGTCACACCCACTCAACTGTCCTCCGTAGTGCCAATACAGCCGCAGAAAACTATCAGGGAATGAGTGTAGATGTGTCTCCATGAATCTTTACGGACACTGAAATTTAAACTCTTAATATCCACCTGTCACAGATACTCTTCTTCTGATTTTTTTTTAATGATTTACTAATGGTCCCATGGTCTAGTAGTTAAGATCGCACACGGGCAACTGTGTAGTTCGAATCCCAGCCCCAACAGCTTGAAAAACACCAGGCGTTATGTGTGTATGTGTGCCCAGAACGCCGATAGGATGGAGAAATGGAGAAGGGATTATGGCGTGACTATGCCCCACTGGTGAGGGCTTTGCCCCTTCCTTCTCTGTCTCTCTCTCTGGTCACACACCAGCTTATAACAGACAAGCCCAAAGCAGCCATTCTAGCTCCTGGGTTATACAGAAACAGGTGCAGGGCCTACTCAGTGCCACCACTCTAAAAGCCGGAGCTGCAGGGGAGGACCCAGTTTCAGGCTCCAGACAGACCTCGACATGCTCAGCTAGGATTGTACATGCCCATAATCCTGGCTAACAGGGAAGCTGGGGCAGGAGATCACAGCATGGTGAGACTGTCAGGAATATTCTTGTGGGGACCAAGAGGTGGTGTGGAGGTAGTGCGGCTGGACCCACACGGGCACGGTCCTGGGTTCACGTCCCAGGGCCTCTCTAAGCACACCAGGCATATGTCCGTGATCTGAGCTAGACAGAACTAGGGGTGCATCACAGTATGGAGATCCTGTTAGGGATGCCTTAATATGTCTCTTCCTTTCCCTCTCTGTCTCTCATGGAAAAAATAAAATGAACAAACCTTTAAAAATACCTGTCTCTGGGGACCAGCAGTTGGCATAATGGCTGTCTCTGGACTCCCATGTAGTCGACCGCGGTTCGAGTACCAAACCTAGTGGCTTAAACTCACACTGGGCGCGTGTGCGTGCGTGCCCAAGATTCCGAGAGGAGAATGGAGGAGGAGGGATTGTGGCATGGCCATCCCCCCTGGTGGGGTTATTTCTCACTTTCTGTCTCTCTGTCTCTCTCTATCTTTCTGGTGAGTGCACACACCCTATAGCAAAAACCTCTCAAAGAAAAAAAGAAAAAATAACTATCTCTGTCTCTCTCTCCTCCTTTCCTTCTCTTCTTCTCCCCTCCCCCCCATCAAGAGTAAAAACAGGGGGCTGGCTCCTGATCTGGTGCCATCAGCTCTTGGATCCCTGAATAGGAGAGGAGCAGCCGTCATGATGCTGGGGGTGGGCTCCAGGGCATCTGCACCGCCAGGCACGCAGCCTGAAAGGTGTCTGGAACACAGGCAGAGCCAAGGCCCCAAGCCGGGCACTGGTAGAGCCGGGGCTTAGAGTAAATGCCCAAGCTGGGACAGGGTCAAGCTGGAGCATAAAAGCCCTAAGCTCTTGGTGGGGAACTCAGGGCAGCCGATGCCTTGCTGTGCCAGAGATGGCCCCGCCAGTGCCACAGGGAGGATGCGGTGGTGCCTACCTCATAGCTGAGGGGCCAGGGATGGAGGGACGATTCCTCCCACAGGAGGCCTGCTCATGCCAACCTCCTCTGCCCTGCACGCCTCTCCGGGCAGCTTCACAGGATTGTGGGGCTGCTCTTTCTCAGTGCTGACCCCTCACACACACCTGGGTGACCTAAGCGCACACAGCAGGTGCCCAGGGACTAGTCCTGGCTCACTCACAGGATGGAAACTGGGGCACTTCAGCAG
>NW_006204759.1:987818-988827 GCF_000334495.1 Tupaia belangeri chinensis | reverse complement strand
TGCGGCAGGAGATCACAGCATGGTGAGACTGTCAGGAATATTCTTGTGGGGACCAAGAGGTGGTGTGGAGGTAGTGCGGCTGGACCCACACGGGCACGGTCCTGGGTTCACGTCCCAGGGCCTCTCTAAGCACACCAGGCATATGTCCGTGATCTGAGCTAGACAGAACTAGGGGTGCATCACAGTATGGAGATCCTGTTAGGGATGCCTTAATATGTCTCTTCCTTTCCCTCTCTGTCTCTCATGGAAAAAATAAAATGAACAAACCTTTAAAAATACCTGTCTCTGGGGACCAGCAGTTGGCATAATGGCTGTCTCTGGACTCTCTGTCTCTCTCTATCTTTCTGGTGAGTGCACACACCCTATAGCAAAAACCTCTCAAAGAAAAAAAGAAAAAATAACTATCTCTGTCTCTCTCTCCTCCTTTCCTTCTCTTCTTCTCCCCTCCCCCCCATCAAGAGTAAAAACAGGGGGCTGGCTCCTGATCTGGTGCCATCAGCTCTTGGATCCCTGAATAGGAGAGGAGCAGCCGTCATGATGCTGGGGGTGGGCTCCAGGGCATCTGCACCGCCAGGCACGCAGCCTGAAAGGTGTCTGGAACACAGGCAGAGCCAAGGCCCCAAGCCGGGCACTGGTAGAGCCGGGGCTTAGAGTAAATGCCCAAGCTGGGACAGGGTCAAGCTGGAGCATAAAAGCCCTAAGCTCTTGGTGGGGAACTCAGGGCAGCCGATGCCTTGCTGTGCCAGAGATGGCCCCGCCAGTGCCACAGGGAGGATGCGGTGGTGCCTACCTCATAGCTGAGGGGCCAGGGATGGAGGGACGATTCCTCCCACAGGAGGCCTGCTCATGCCAACCTCCTCTGCCCTGCACGCCTCTCCGGGCAGCTTCACAGGATTGTGGGGCTGCTCTTTCTCAGTGCTGACCCCTCACACACACCTGGGTGACCTAAGCGCACACAGCAGGTGCCCAGGGACTAGTCCTGGCTCACTCACAGGATGGAAACTGGGGC
>NW_006204759.1:970776-987462 GCF_000334495.1 Tupaia belangeri chinensis | reverse complement strand
CCATGCGTGCATGTGAGGTCACAGAAATGTCTCCAGACCATTCGGGCAGGTGCAAGGGAAGAAGGCAGCTGCCCCCCACCCCTTCCTCCCACCATGCCCACTGAGGGGGCATGCCCTCTTCGACCTGGCCTGTTTCCTCCATGTCCCTTCAGTCACTTCTAAGATATTCACCTCCAGGCTGCTGACCTCCCTCTGAAGCCCCTTTCTGACCCAGTGCCTGGATCCAGCCCACAGACCCCACTTTCCCCAAGACCCTCAGCCCCACTGCATCAACATGCCCTAGAGTTCCCACCCGACACCTCCTCCTGCCAAGGTCTCCACACAGGCCTCACGCACAAGTTGGCCCAGTGGGCGCAATGACCTGCCGTGTGACCGGGCAAGGGGCTTAACCTCCTCTTAGCCTCCACAACCTCGCCTGCGGAGTGCGGGTCATGACCTCTTGGGTGGCTCTGATGATGGTGTGGGCAGAGGCCTAGTGCGCAGTGAGCTCTCAATCACTGGCACTTTTGTTGTTTCTAACTCTTAACCGTCCTTCAAGCCTCCATCTGGCTGTCCCGGCCTTAATTAAGGCCCGTTACCGCTAATCAGATAATTCAGTACCCGCACGCCCTCTCCGGCCCACTACACAGCCCTTCTTCCGGATCTGTGTGGATGTGGATCGGTGATTGTCGCTTCCGTTTAGCAGACTCTGATGGCTCTGCTGTCTGCAGGAGTAAACCCCGACACCTCGCCCTGGCACCAGAGCCCTGTCGTCCTCTCCCTTTCCTCCCTCCCGGCCACTCTCTTGTATACCCAGCCACCAGCTATGCCAAACGCCCACCAGTCCCTGCACTTCCTCCTGTACCCCGTTATCCACCCTTTCGGGTTGGCTCCTCTCTGCAGAGTGGGGCCCACCCCCTCAGGAGGGCACCCAGCTTTCTACTCCTATGGCACTTCACATGCTGCGTTATCTGTCACAGCGGGAGTCCACGGCAGAAGGAAGTGAGCACAGTGGGCGGTCTCCAGAGAGCTGGAGAACCGACGTGAGGGAGAACAGGGGCTCAGGAGAGGGCGCCCCCCAGGTGGGGCATGGTGGATGGAGGGTGGGACTTTCCCTTGGCCATGAGCTGTCTGGAGACGTGTCTGTGACCTCCTATCCCGCACTGGTGTCCTTCATCTGTCCGGGAAGCTCTGGACCTTACAGCCAGGAGCTGGCTGTGTGGTCCCCAGGCCTACCCTATCTCTGAGTCTCTGAGCTGCCTTCGTCCTGAAGATCCCGAGCTGAAGGTCAGTGGCATGCTGGTGGCACATGGGGGTGAACAGAATGGAGTCTGAGCCACACAAAGTGGAGGCTCTTTCTTCCTTTGGGGGAGGAAAGTGACACTGCAGGTGCTACCACAGCGAGAAAAAGGTGTGTCTGAATGGAGATGTCCCGTTTGGAGACTCCGGAGAAGGCGGCGTCCCACGCTGCTGTGGGCATCTGTTCCAGTCCCCAGATTCTGGCAACTCGAGCCAAGTCAATTCCTGCCAAATGTCCTCCTGGATGCGCAAGTAGCCAGAGCTGGCCCTCAGGGCAGATGGATTAAGTGACTTTTTCTGGGAATTTAGGAAACATCAGTGACTGAATGAAAAAATCTATCTTCCTAACGAGGCAGAAACACACGTCTCCTACATCCGGATTAGGTCGAGGAGGAGAAAGGACAGCGCTGCGGGGCCACTGTGAGGGCAACTCGGAGGAAATGGCTTTTGCTCAAAGAGCCTGCTGCCTTTAGGGCTCCACCCCAGGGTTGCAGGGACTGAAGGTGAGCCCCCAATGACTTTCACCACACACCCGGCATGGGAGGGAGGCCCTGCAAAAACAGGGTTCCTCGTAACCCACATGCACTGCCGGTGGGAATGCAAGACGGTGCAGCCTGATGAGAAAGGACAGCAGCTCCTCCAAAAGTCAGACAGCACTACCATGGGGTCCAGCTCGTCCACGGCCAGGTACAGAACCAAAGAAACAGAAAGCAGTAGCTCAAAGACATATATGTGGGACAGTAGATGGCGTAATGGCTACGTCACTGGACTCCCACGTAGTCAACCACGGTTTGAGTCCAGGACCTGGTGGCTTAAAACTCATGCCGGGCGTGTGTGCGTGCCCAAAATTCCAAGAGCAGAGTGGAGGAGAAAGGACTGTGGTGTGGCCATTCCCCCAGGGGTGATTTCTCGCTTTCTGTCTCTCTGTCTCTCTCTCCAGTGAGTACATGTGCCCTATAGCAAAAATCTCTCTCTCAAAAAAATTTTTAAAAGATACATGCATACCCGTGTTCACAGCAGCATTATTTACAGAGCTAAAATGCAGAAGCAACCCAAGTGTCCACCACAGATGAGTGGATGAACCGAATGCAGTGAGCATATACAATGGAATACGACTCAGCCATAACAAGGACAGAACCGATACAACCTGGATGAACCTTGGGGACATCATGCTAAGGGGGATCTGGTCAAAACAGATTCCAGTTCAGGAGGTCTGTGGAGGCCCAAGACCCTGCACTTGCAACAAGTACCCAGCGATGTCTACACTAGGTAGTCTACACAGGTCCCTAGGACCTGGCAGCACCTGAAAGCTCTCCAACAGCCCTACTGCCCCCACCTCCAGGAGGACGGCTATGGAAACTGGGAGGGGCCAGGGCGCCCAAGCTTCCAGGGACAGAAGCCAAGTACTGCTCGGAGGCCAGCAGACTCTTTCTAGAAAGTGCTGCACCGTGTTCTCTAGGAGCAGAGGGCTGGGTGCTGGAGAGGGCAGAGTTCTGCCTCCTCAGAGCCCAGTCCAGTGGGGAAACAGGACAGTGGCAAGGACATTCCACTGGCCCCACCCGGCTCAGCAGCCTGGAGTCCCAGACACCGAACAGTGAGGGAAACTGAGGCTTTAGGAAAACGGCACAGGTCTCAGCAGCCCAAGCTGACTGCCAGCTCTCCTGCTGGGGTGTCTGGGATGACTCTGGGCTGGGGACACCTCCTCCTTGGAGCAAAATGGCCTCAAACTAAGTGGATGGGAAGGACCAGGTTCTAGCCCCGTCTCCTCCTTCCAGCACCATCCACCCATCCATGCCTGAACCCCAACTCCAGCAGGACTTCCCCCAAGGGCTTCCAGCAAAACACAGGCTGCTTTATCCTGTTGCCAGGCCTCGGCACACACAGCTGAGATGTGACGGGCAGGCTCCCCTGCACCCACGCTGTGGAACACATCTGGATGATACCAGGCAAAAAAAAACAAATTGCTGTCCTCAAGTGGTGACCACACCCTCCTGGGCTCAGGCGTCTTCTCTTGTAGCCCTCCCCAGCCTCACATCGGGTGAAGCTGGACTCCCAATTAGCCGAACGCTGGCTGACTCAGACCCTGAGCAGTTAGGAGTGCCAGACCTCCCTAATTAGCCAGCCAGCCCTTCTCCCTTCCCACTATGGCCGTGGGGATAATGAGGCAGGCGGCCTGGGTGTGCAGGCCCAATTACAGGGGGGACACTGCACAAAGGAGCTGCCGGCCTCGCGGTGCCACCCACAGGCTTGTTAGCTCATGGCTGCAGACTGCTGTCAGCGCTCTTGCTGGGGAGGGCTCTGTGTGCTGGGGGCACTGAGGCGCGGTCCTGCCCACCAGGCCTGGGCGTGGAGACTTCCCGTGTCAGAGATCTCCCAGTAGCCCTCTCTACTACCTGCCCCAGCCCATATACCTCCCAGGGCCCAGGGCTGCACCCATCGCCAAAGCTGAGCAGGCAGAAAGGAGGTGGAAATAAATAGGTTCGCCAGACCAGCAAGGCCACTCAAGATAGGTAGAGATTACTTTAGAGAATACTGTCCGCCCACCTTGACCATCAGGGCCTGGTGGGAGTGACCACTCAGGACACCTCCCTATCTGAATCCCCCTAACCTAGGATTTGCATACAACAGGCTGAGTAAGAGATGGAGTGTTGTGGTTTCCAGCTTGCACAAAAACCAAGAGGTTCTCCTGCTGGCTCAGAATATCAGTAGTGCACAGCTGCAAAGGTTTCTGAAGCTGTGCATGTGTGCACCTTGCAGGAAATATAGGACTAACTCTTTCTTTCTTGTTTTTATTTCTTAGTTTGCTATAGGGTGCATGCGCTCACTGCAGGCAGGCAGCTCGCACACACACGAAAGTGAGAAATCACCCGCCAGGGGAGATGGCCATGCTGCAACACTCTCTCCTCCATTCTCCTCCTGGGACTTGGGGCATGCACACACACGCATGCCTGGTGTGATTGCCAGGACCAGGACTCAAACTGTGACCAGCCATGAGGGAGTCCAGAGCCTTAAACACTATACCACCTGCTGGCCCTCCGATTTAAAAAAAAAAAAAAATTTATGACAGAGCATGTGTACATACACATGAGAGTGAGAAAGAGAGGAGTACTGTCTGCTCACACCACAATCTCTTCTTCCAGTCCTCCATCCTGTCATCCTGGGCCCTCACTCACGTGTGCATCTGGCATGCTTTAGGCTGGCAGGACCAGGGAGGCAAACCACAGTCACCAGGAGGGACAGGGCTCCTCCTGAGCAGTGTGTTACTGCTGTGCCACAGACCCAGCCCAGGAGCTCCAATTTTAAGTTCAAGAAAACATGAATTCTTTTTTTTTTTTAGAGAGAGATTTTTGTTATAGGGCCCATGTGCTCCCCAGAGAGACAGAAAGCAAAAAATCACCACCTTGGGGGACAGCCACATCATAATCCCTTCTCCTCCATTCTCCTCCTGGGATTTTGAGCATGCATGCACATGTGCCCAGTGTGTTTTAAGCTGCTGGGTCTAGGCCTTGAACCAGCGATTGACTACATGGGAGTCCAGCAACCTAACCATTATACCATCTGCTGGGCCCTGAAAACATGGATTCTAATAAGGAGAACATGAAGTGCTATGGACAAAACTGGAACCTCCAAATTCCTAGGTGGAAGCCCTGTCCCTCAATGGGATGTATTGGGAGGCAGGGTCTTCAGGAAGTAATGGTGAAATGAGGTCACAAGGGTGGGGCCCTCCCCTGATAGGATAAGTGTCTTTGGAAAAAGAGGGAGAGAAACTTTGAGAGCACAGATTTCCGTTGTTTCGGACACCCAGCCTGTGGTATTCTGTTACGGCAGCCCACGCTGAGTAACACAGGGGGTGTCACCCCAGCTCCTCTGAGCTACATGGAGACCAGCTCTGTCCTTCGTGATGGGTGTGCAGTCTGAACAGGCAGGACCCTGAGGTGGATAGCAGCAGTAATAATAGTAACCACAGGTATCCTTCACTGAGGCTGCCCAGGTCTCCCCGTACTAGCTCACTCCTCCTCACACCTACGCAAGGGTGACAGAAGATTCACTACCCCATTTTACAGCTGAAGAGACGTGTACAAGGTTACTCTGCTGCAGCTGAGCTGGGACCTCACCCCAAGTCCATCGGGTCCTACAGTTCTGCCCACGACCACTCTCCAGCCTGCTGTCCGGGAAGAGGGAGCCTGGCCCGCCGGGTCCTTGAAGGAACATGGAGGCTCTCTTAGAGTGCAGGAGGGGCCTCCGTCCAGTCTGGAGCCTCAGGCATTACATGGCATCTGCCTGGGGACAGGACTTCCTGGAAAGCCACGGGGGACCTGCTGCCCTCCTTGCCATGCAGGGTGGACTGAGGGGCCTGTAGCCCTGGCCTGTTGCCATCCAGGCCTCTTTCCTTCCTGGGACCTTCATCTGCCTCCTGTACTTTTTTTTTTTTTTTGGGGAGGTTTTTGCTATTGGGGGCGGCTAACAGCCATAGATAGACAGAGAGATAGAAAGCAAGAAATCACCCCCCAGGGGGGATGGCCATGCCACAATCCCTTCTCCTCCATTCTCCTCTCGGGATCCGCCTGGCATGAGTTTAAGCCGCCAGGTCCGGGACTCGAACTGCGGTCGACTACATGGGAGTCCAGTGACATAGCCATTATGCTAACTGCTGGTCCCTGTCCCCTGTACTTCTTCATGGTCTGCTTAGTTACAATGAAGAGACCACGTGCTCTCTTAGCATATGGCCTCTGTCCCTATTATCTTGTTCCCAACTCCACTACCTTCCAGTGACAGCCACCCCTGGACTCCATGTCCCTCTGCACGCACCCAACGTGCATCTCTTCAAAACAAAAATCCGCTCACATGACACCCCTGCCTGAAACACTCCACTTTCCAGTTACACTTACCATAAAACCCTAACTCCTGGCCTCAACTCGTGAAGCTCTGTGATTGGCCAAGCCCATCTATCATAACCTCTGTCTGAAATGCCTTCGTTGGTTCCTCGAACACGCTCCACTGGATTCCACCTCGGGGCCTTTGTATTTACTGTTGCCTCTGCCTGAACACTTCTTTTTCTTTTTAAAAAATCCTACAGAGCATGTGCACTAGCCAGAAAGAGAGAGAGGGGAATGAGAAAGCACCCCGGGGGAATGACCGCACGGCAGTCCCTTGTCCTGCATTCTTTTGTCGGGATTTTGGGTGCTCGAGCACATGTAACTGGCGTGTTTTTCAAGCTACCAGGTCCAGGACTCAAACCGCACAGTCAGCCACATGGGAATCCAGGTACTTTAACCACTACGCCACCTGGCAGGTCCCAGACACTTTTTTGTTTTTTCAAGAAAGATTTTTGCTATAGAGCACTGTGCACTTGCCAGAGAGACAGAGAGATTGAAAGCAAGAAACCACCCCCAGAGAGGGGATGGCCAAGCCACAGTCTCTTTTCCTCTGTTCTCCTTTTGGGATTTTGGGCATGCACACACATGCACACACATGCACCCAGAGTGAGTTTTAAGCCACTGGGTCTGGGACTCGACTCATGGTTGATTACGTGGGAATCCAGCGACATAACCGTTATCCATCTGCCAGTCCCTAGAACACTTGTGTTTTGTAAGCTCATGTATTTATTTCCTCTATCAGAGAGAGAGACAGCACCCGTAACAAGGTCCTGAGTCTGCAATCTCATATCTCAGCCAGCTCCGGGTCACAGCACGTGTGTGCCCGGCCTGCTCAAGTCGGGCTTCACTGTGAACTGAAGTTTCCCACGTGGCTCAGCCTGGCAGAGCACCGTGCTTCACTGCTGCACCGTCTGGCTCCCTCTGCCTGGCACCTTCCCCACCAGATATTCCGGAGCTGGCTCTTGCTCGTGTTCAGGCCTAAGCTCAGAGAGATGCATTCGAACCACCCAGCCACCGTCTAATGTATCACTGTTTTGTTTCATAAAGAGCTCTCTGCCCACTGGATGTTAACCCGTGTATATTCGTGTGTATCTTTCTTCTCCCACCCTAGAAAAGAACCTCCATGAGAGCAAGGATTTTGTCGTTCTTCCCGGTGTCGCCAGCTCCAAGGTCGGGGCCTGGACACAGCGCGCTCTGCTATTTACTGAACATGAAGGAATGAATGAGTGTCGTATCTTCTCACATAACAGATGAAAAAACACCCCTAAGTCCCCCTCACGTCCATCACGCAGCTGTGGCCCCATCTAATACCCTCTCTCCCGCCTTTACTCTGGAACACGTCTCCTCCCCCGCACCACCCGAGCCAGGACCTAGTCCGTGGTCTTCTGCAAAATAAGAACCATTTCAAGTGAAAATGGCCTCCAGACCCGCCCTGTGCTCCAGGTCCCATGGGGCCGGGGTGCTGAGAGCAGCTGGAAGAATACATTCCTGCACCCCACATCCAGCTGAGGGCCTCCCCGGGACTGCCACTGTTGCCTAGGAAATGGCTCTGCAAGGAGCACTTGGCATCAGCCCGAGGCAGCCTTCTGCCTCTTTGGCAGACACCCTGGACTTCAGAGACGAAGACGAGGCCCTGCCTTTCTTCACGATCCCACTGACATGGACCATTTACTGCAGTGTGGGGCTGAGAGCGAGGAGGAGGGGGCAGGCTGCTGAGCCCCATTCTCCCAGACAGAAGCCACCAACAGAACCCCACCTGCCTGGGTCCTGAGAGCAAAATTTGCCTGAGGACCTGTGCCCAGAACCTACCCTGGCTTCTAGTCCTGGGCCTAGGAGAAGCCACCGCACTCTGGTCCTAGGCCCCATCATATCTCCACAGTTTTTTTTCTTGAGAGATTTTGCTACAGGGTTTGTGCACTCGCTGGAGAGACAGACAAAGAGACAGAAAGTGAGGAATCACCCCCCAGGGGGGATAACCACACCACAATCCCTTTTCCTCCATTCTCCTCTGGGATCTTGGACACGCATACACACCTGCCCAACGTGAGTTTTAAGTCACCAGGTCTGGGACTTGAACCACAGACGACTACATGGGAGTCCAGCGACGTAACCATTACACCATCTGCTAGTCCCCACCTCCACCTGTCTTGGGCCAATTAATCTACACTCCTCAGCACAGGTTACCACATACGAGAGCAGGAAACCAAAGTGACAGTGGCTGCAAGCCTGGCTTTCTCGCTTGCTAAGGGGGTGTGTTAACCTCTTCACACCTTGGTCTTCTCCTGCCTTTCAATGCCACTAAAAACACCCTCATCACAGTTGCTAGGGGCCTCAATGTTCCAAGTCCATATTTACTGCTTCTTCTTTTTATAAACTGCTATAGGGCATATGCATTCACCAGACAGAGGAGAGAGAGAATGCCCCCCCCCCCCGTGCTACAATCCCTTCTTCAATTCTCCATCCTGTCAGGATTTGGGGGATGTATACATATATGCCTGGTGTGTTTTTCAATTTGCTGGGGCTGGGATTTGAACCAGACTTGGGAACCAGCTCCCTTAACCAGTGGGCCATAGGACGGCCCAGGTTTACTTTAAATTTCACATTTTCTCTCAAGCCTCACCCCTTCACCCTGTCCCAGTCCTCTATCCTGTTATTTCTTCCCAGAATGCATTACTTCCTGAAATCATCTTACCTATTTGATCATTCTTGTATTTTAGTTCCCTCACCCAGTGCCAGCTAAGAGAGACAGTTCTTCCTCTCTTGTTCATATAATAACTATGGGCTTAAAACTGTGACTGGCACGTGGAAGTCACTTGAGGATGGGTTCCAATGAAACTAAGGTAACAAAAAATAAAGGGAAGACGTGATATCTTGAAAACAGTGTCGCCAATCTAGGAGGGCAGCAGAAGGAAGTCCCATGATAATAGCTATGCAACAATCAGTCTGAGCAAGATAGGATTAAGAATCTCGGGGCCAGCAGGTGGTGTGGTGGATAAGGGTGCTGGATTCCCACATGGCCAACCATGGTTCAAGTCCTGGACCTGGTGGCTTGCTTTCTCGCTTTCCCTTTCTCTCTCTCTCTCTCATCAAATAAAGAAAAAAGAAAAAACAACAACAAATGGAAATAAATAAATAATTCTTTAAAAAAAAAAAAAGAATCTAGATGGGGGGGCGGCAGGTGGTGTGGTGATTAAGGGTGCTGGACTCCCACATGGCCGACTGTGGTTCAAATCCCAGACCTGGTGGCTTGCTTTCTCACTTTCTCTCTGTTTCTTTTTCTTACTCTGTCCTTCTCTGATCAAATTAAAAATAAATAAAGCTGAATACAATAATTTTATTTTTTTTGAGAGAGATTTTTTCGCTATAGGGCGTGTGCGCTCGCCAGACAGACAGAGAGAGACATAGAGACAGAAAGCGAGAAATCACCCCTCAGGGGGGATGGCCACGCCGCAATCCCTTCTCCTCCATTCTCCTCTCGGGATCATGGGCACGCACGCACACGCGCCCAGCGTGAGTTTTAAGCCACCGCGTCCGGGACGCGAACCGCGGTCGACTACGTGGGAGTCCAGCGACATAGCCATTACGCTAACTGCTGGTTCCCAATAAAATAATTATTTAAAAAAAAAAATCTAGATGGGGTTCTGCCAGGAAAAAAACAAAAACAAAAAACAAACAAAAAAAACAACCTCCATGTGATAGAGTAAAACCGAGATGGTAAATTATATTTTTAAAATTTGCTAGAGCACGTGTGTCCTCGCCAGAGAAAGAGTGACAGAAGTAGAGGGAGAAGGAGAAAGTACCTCCCCAGTGTGGCATGGTCACACCAAAATCCAATCCCTTCCGCATTTCTCCACCTGTTGGGATTCTGGGCATACTCATGCACACATCCAATGTACATTTCAAGCCTTCGGGGCTGGGATTCAAACTGTGCAGTTGGCCATGTGAAATCCAGCTGCCTTTACCACCAGGCTATAGAGCCAGCCTAGATGCTAAATAATCTTGGAGTAGAAGGCATATTATTTTCTGGACAATCATTTTTTTAAGGCAAAAATAAACTCCAGGAAAAACTAAAAGTTATTTTTAAAAACGTCTTGGACTCAGGAACAGCCCGTGATGTGTTAGTTAAGGCAATTGGATCTCACATGGCTAACCACATGGTTCAAATTTCCCAGCAGCTTGGGAAACACGCTAGGTGCATGTGTATGCCCAAAATCCTGAAAGGAGAAATAAATGAAGGAGAAGGAATTACTTTGTGACCACTTCCCATAGGTGGGGAGCTTTCTCACTCCCCTCTCTGCAGAGTGCATGAACTCTCTAGAAAAATTAAAAACCAAAACAACAACAACAAAAAAACACCTGGGAATCAATATAAAACCATTTAATATGAAGCATGATAGTCATCTTGCTGCAATGTTATTCTCCAATGAATGACCAGAGATCAAGAAACAGACCGACAGAACAGGAGGTGCAATCCTAACATACTACTTGGCCTTGAGGAAAACAGTCCTGATTTAATGGAGTGCCGGTGTGTAGGCAAGGTTTTCAGGGCTCTGCATTTAATAACATTTAACTCTCACAGCTCTGTAAGCATTATTACGCCTCCTACTTCTGAGGTCACAGAGCTAGATTTATACCTAGGCTGTGAGACCTGGAGGACTTCCCAGAGCAGAATTTATAACTTCCTGAAACTATCTTACTTATTTGGTCATTATATATTTATTTATTTTATTTATTTTTGAGAGAGAGATTTTTGCTGTAGGACGTGTGTACCCACTAGAGAGACAGAAAGCAAGAAATTGCCCCCCAGAGGGGTGGCCACACTGTGGGGCCCTTTTCTTCCATTTTCCTCTTGGGATTTTGGGCATGCACACACACATGCCTGGTGTGAGTTTTAAACTGCTGGGTCCAAGACTCAAACTGCGGTCAACTATGGGGTAGGCTAGGGCCTTAAGCACTGTGCCACCTGCTGGCCCTATGGTCATTTTAAAAAAAGAATGACTATTTATTTAATTTTATTTATTATTATTTTAATTTGCTATAGAGCACATATGCCCACCAGAGAGAAAGAGAGAAGAGAGTGAAAGAGGAAGCAAGCCACCAGGTCTAGGACTTGAACCACAGTTGGCCATGTGGGAAGCCAGTGACTCAACCACCATGTCAACTCCCATTTGGTCATTCTTGCTCCTAGAAACCAAGCCACCTGATGTTTAGGCCTTGGTCCTTCTTGCTAAGAAGCAGAGGATACTACATTCAGTCATGTGAGTGTGCACGGGCGTGCGCGCGCGTGCGCACACACACACACACACACACACACACATACACACACCTACTCCTGGGAACCAGAAGGCAAAGCCAAGGAGCAGTGGCGCTAATCTAGACTGAACAGCCAGAATGGCAGGGCCAGAGGAGGGCCTTACCTTCCTGCAGTCTTTGCAGAACACCGACGAGCTGCCCAGGAAGCCCAGCACCTCCCCACAGAGCAGACACTGGGAGAGGCCGTTCCCCATCACATTCCGTCTCATGGTCTCCAGCCGCTCCACCAGCCGCCTGCAGCACAGAACACAAAGTCGGTCAGAGGGAATGGGCTTCCTGTCCCCGCTCCACCACTGCCTGGGCACAGCTGCCTCGGAACCCCAACACCATAGCATGCTGCATGGATGTGCCCTCACCTGAGCCCTGTTCCCTGTCCAAGCCCTTCCCCTGGCTAACTTCTAACCATTCATTCACTCACCAACTATTAACTGAGCACCTACAATGTGCCAGACCCCGGGGATATTGTAACAAACAAGCCAGAGACAGACGTGGCCCCTACTCTCATGGAACTCATGTTCACAGGAGAACCCGTGAACAAGGACACTGATCCCTACAGGGAGAGGCACCCTGGAATGGGAATAGTGGAGGGAAGAAGGACGGGGACCAGGAGCATGTGAGATGGGGACCAGGGAAGGCCCTCTGAGAACATTCAAACCGAGCAGAACGGTGAGGACCAAGCCACGCGGAGAGCAGTGGGGCAGAGGGACAGAAAGTGCCCACAGTTGCGGGGCAGAAACAGCGTGGCACGTGAGTAGGAGGTCAGGCTACCGGGCAGCCAGAGGGAGACTGGGATCAGCGAGGCTGCAGGGGCAAGCAAGGACCAGACGACGCGGGGGCTGTAGGTCACAAAACGGAGCTCAGATTCATCTCCGAGATGAAGATGAAGCCACCGAAGAGTTTTAAGTAGGGGCGTGATTGTCTCTGAGTGCCATTTTAAAAAACTCTCTCTGGCTTCTGTGGACAGCTGGGGAGAGCAGGGCGGTGAGCGGGGGTGAGGAGGCCAGGAGAAGGCTGGACCGTGGTCCTGGGAGGGAGGGTGGGGACTGGGACGGGCTGGCTTTCAGAAGCAGCATCGATAGGTTCGTGGTTGGAGGGACATGAGAGAGAGATCTAGGACGACGTGGAGGCTTTTGGTTTGAGAAACTGGGTAAATGGAGAGGCTGGTGGAGGAAAGGAGAAGCACTCCTCTTGGAAGCCATTAGATGTCACGTATCCCAGAGCCTTCCCTGAACCCCACTGGGCACCTCTCCCTGGAGCCCACAGCCCCCCGGCACGCAGTAACCTGTTCTACAACAACCTGACACACTACAACCTCCACGAACCTCTTCTGTGTTATTGGCCTATGTTTATACTACTCGGTGGGCAGGCACTTGCTGAAAATTCCTGAATGAATGGGTGTGTAATCTCTCTAATCATCGTAAGTCCCCAGTGAGGATGATGCTATTTTCCCCATTTTAAAGATAAGACTGAGGCTTGGGGCTGGCAGGTAGTGTAGTGGTTAGAGGGACTGACTCCCACATGGTTGACCACAGTTCGAGTCCCAGACTGGCAGGTTGCTTTCTCGCTTTCCCTCTTCCTCTCTCTCTCTGTCCCTCCCTGGTCGAATTTAAATAAACCAATCAATCAATAAAGTTAAATAAAATAATTCTTTTAATAAAAGGAAGAAGAAGACTGAGGCTCAGCAATGTGAGTCGCTTGCCAGGGACGCACAGCTCCTAAGAGGAGGAGCCAGGGTTTACATCCAGGCCTAACTGCCCAGCCCCACCCCACCACCGCCCCACACTTGCCCCTGAGGGAGCGCAGGCTGGGCTGTGAGGCTGCCTCGTCCAGCAAGCACTTCTGGCTTCCCCAGGGGTCATGCTCCCTCACCCAGGGGCCTGCAGGGAAGCAAACCTAGTCCAGCCCTGGCATAGCCCATTTCTTCTTGGGCACTCTCATTCGATACGCCCTGTTTCTCCACACCCCATATAAACACTCGGGCTGCGACCCCCCACCTGAATGATGAACCTGAGGCACTGCCTTCTGGGTCATTCCACGCCCCTGCCAAACCCAGTGCTCACGGTGGGGCCGGAGGATAGAAGGATTCCCTTAGGTGGCCCAGGGAGTATAGAAGATAGCAGCTGACATCGGAGGGTGCCCTGCGCTTCCACAGCACAAAGGAGCCCACAACGAAACACGGTCACCCCCATGCTTCCTGCACCCCCTGCTGTGGGAGCCCAAGGGATGCCAGCCAGTCAGCAGAGTCTGGCCTCAGGGCATAGACCTGAGAGGATGGAGCCCCAGCCAGGTTAGATTTTAAAAACTAATGGTGAAATACAACTAGTCAGAGAACCAGCAGGTGGTGTGGTGTTTAAGGTGTTAGACACTCCCACATGGGCAATCATGGTTCAAGTCCCGGATCTGGTGGCTTACTTTCTCGCTTTCTCTCTCTCTCTCTCTTTGGTCAAATTAAAATAAATGAATGAATAAATGAAATTATTATTAAAAAAATGAAATACAACTAGCTTGATAGCGATGCTTTCTGTATGAAATGAGAGGAAAATGTCCATATTACTGAGCTACATACAGCAGGCTGCTAGGACAGCAGTGCTCTTCACAGGGCACCTTCATCTCCTAAATCTGCATTTCTACGGTGTCTGTCTTTGCTTTTGTCTTTAATTATCATATAATTAACAGAAAAGATAAATCAGAAAGGAACAGAAAGAATCTAATTAACTCCTGTCCAATGCAATGCTTTGCATTTGTTTTTCCACTCGTTCAGATTTTCTAGGAAACATGGATGGCTTTTGTAATTAAACAATGACACGACACAAACATGCAGGAGAACGGAGTTGGAGTTGTGATCCACCCTGGATGTGAGGCCAGAAAATCTCAGAAGAGCTGGAGAGCGCCTCCTGCTGATGGGTGAGTCAGGGCTCAGCCTCAATTCTCTCCTGGAGTAAACCACAGGGGCCCTGCAGGCGTGCAAACCAAACGGCCCTCACGCGCTTCACCCCGTTCACTCGTGCTCCCTCAGCCTCGGGCCCACACGGTGGCTGTGCCCATCTCACAGAGGGCACTGAGGCTTTGGTGGGCTGGGGGCCTACACTCTGGGGTGCTCAGGCCGAGAATCTGGGGAAGGGCTCGAGTCAGTGACCTCCTGACTTGATCCCAGTGGTGACAGAGCACCGGGACCCAGAGCGCCCCTCAGTGCTGCCCTGCCTGCTGGGCAGGCACCAAACGCTCTTGCCTTCTTCCCGGGGTGCCCCCCGCCCTCACCCGATCCTCTGCTGCTCCAGGACGTCGAGCCGCTCGGCCCTCTGGATGACCTGCAGGATGGCGCCCACCTCCGCCGGGCTCAGGCACTGGCTCCTCCTCTGCTTCTCCGTCTGGTAGGTGTGCACAGACCAGCCCGTCTGCAGCCTCGAGAGAACACAGACGGCGTCAAGTCCAACACAGACAGTAGCCGGCGCGAACCCCGGCACCACCACAGCGTCCACAGTCTTCCTCCCAGAACAGTCTGGGGACAGTCCAGGTGCGATGTGCTGAGGGCAAGGGTACAGACAATGGAGACAGGCAGGCACGGGCTCGGGGTGCCGGCTCTGCCGTCCGCCAGCTAAAGATAGCAGCCCCATCTTAGCATCTGGGAGGCGGAGGGGACAGGGGAGACGACTGCAAACAGAGAAGGCCGGTGTCACAGCAGGTGAGGTTTCAAGGGAGGCACACACGATTACCGAGAGGAGTGAAAGCTTAGATCTGAGTCCATAAGAAAATAAGACATTATTACGGGTTAGGAAATTATACTTAGATTTAGAAACAAACCCGGAGGGTATCAGGAGATTGGTATGCATTCTGAACACTAGCAGGTTCAAGTGCAGGAGGAGACAGAGTGGCACAAGAGGAGACGTGGCGAGGGCAGGTGGCACTGTGCGGCGGGGCTGGGGCCTGGCTCGGGGCTTTAGCTGCCTCCATCCCTCCAGGCAGCAGGACAAGGGCCCCTGAGGCCATCGGCAAAGGTCAAATACGTTCTATTCTTCTGCACAGGGAGAGAATGGCAACCTCAAACCAAGCCCCAAACTGCCTGCCCTGGGTCCCTACTTCTGAGACACCTGGTGCTACGTGTTGCGAATACAGAGAGTGACGAGACAGAAGTCACTGCCTGAAGAAGCAACAGGATCAGTGAGGGAGGCAGATGCCAACTCGATCACGCAGATGCGTCTTCGGTGAGAAACCGCAAGGAGAGCTATTCATCCGCAGTTACTTAGGGGGCATTAGGTGCTGGGGCTTGCTGTTAGGTGGGACGCGCGGGTGGGTGTTTCGAGGATCTATAAATACAGGGACTTACCTAGCAGAGGCATGGTGCTTTCTTTCTTTTTAACATTTTATTTATTTCTTCCATGAGAGAGACACAGAGAATACCCCAACAGGTTCTTGACGCTGTGATCACCCCCAGCTTTCAGCTAGCCCCAGATCACGGGAAAACACATACCCAGCATACTCAGGGAGGTTCCTGGGCTTGAACCAGGACTGTCTCATGTGAGTCAGCCTCGCAGAGTCTGGCACTTTATAGCTGCACCACTGTCTGGCCCCAAGGTGGTTTTTGGAAGGCTTTCCTTCTTTAGAGAAGTGACAGATGGCAAGAGTCCTTGAAGCAGGACCCAGGGCAGGCGGAAGAGGGATGTGGATGCTTTCCGGGGGGTTCTCTGACACCAGAGGCAATGGTGGTCCCATGGCGTAAGAAAGCCAAGCTCTCTAAGTACAGTGGTCGCTTACAGCGAAAGACTCAGGCTCTGGAGTCCCCTGGACGGTCTTATCTTCATGGTCCCATCCCTCCCCGGTCATGGGACTTTGGGCAAAGTTCCTGCTCTTCCTTTACTGATCTGCCTCTTTAGGGAAGGCCATGAGGATTAAACGAGGCAGGGTATGAAAACTGCTTTGCAATAGCCGACAGGTTGTACAGTGCACGGCGGTGAACGCTGTTCCCTGTAAGTTCCTGGGCAGGGCGGCAGGAGTGGCTACACCGGGGAGGCAGCATCTCTTCCGGGTTCCACAGGGGAATAGGGGCTTCTCTAACGGAGGGCGTGGGTCCAGGTGGAGGAAACCAGACACACAAAGGCACAGAGGCATAAAGTGATGGGGGGCCACACGTAAAGATTGTTTTGGGGTTTTTTTTTTGAGAGGTTTTTGCTATAGGGTGCGTGCGCTCACCAGACAGAGAGACAGAAAACGAGAAGTCACC
>NW_006204759.1:935104-970420 GCF_000334495.1 Tupaia belangeri chinensis | reverse complement strand
AATTTGACTAGAAAGGGACAGAGTGAGAGAGAGAGAGAGAGGGAAAGTGAAAAAGCAAGCTGCCAGGTCTGGGACTCGAACTATGATTGAGAATCCAGTGCCCTTAACTACCACACCACCTGCTGCCCCCCCCACCCCCGATTGCTCATTTCTCCAATGTAAAAAAGGGCATTGCTCTAGACCAACCCTTTTCTAAGTTCTCATGGAAATAGGGAAGGCAAGAATGGAGCAGTGGGAAGGCTAGAAGAGACAGTCCTTGGAGCTGCCCGCCCCAGCCTTTCCTCTGTGAGCTGGACAGACTCTGGGGTTTCAGGCCCAGAAAACAATGTTCCCACCACCCTTTCCCACTGCTTTGCCCTATCTAAGTACATTGCAAACCAGGGCCTCCATGCTCAGGGGATCCCTCATCACTCGTCCCCAGCTAACAGGGGAAAGGAAAAGTCCAGGAACAGAAGGGAGGGCACAGCAGCAGCGACAGCAGCACCAGCAACTTCCCGCCAAGCTTGCTTTGGGCCCAGCACCAGCCCAGGGCGTGGACATCCCTGGGCCTCAGTCACCCTGAAGGCAGGCCTCCCTGCCTCCCTGCCTCCCAGAGGAGGACGGGTGTGGAGAGCCGCTAGACAGTTAAAGGCAGGCAGGGTGGGCCCTGAAGGTGGGCTGTGAGACTGACCCAGAGGCCCCACCTGGCAGGAGGAGGTCGCGTCCAGCAGCTGTGACCGCTCTGCCTAGGAGGATATTCCAGGCTTCCCCAGGGTCCCCTCCACGCCAGCTTGCCTGCCTCCCCCGATCACCCACCAAGCCCCAACAATTTATGTCCTCCTTGGACCTTGTGGCCGGGTCAGGCCCTAACTCCCACTTACAGTCATGGCTGTCCCTAAGGATAAGGCTGCCCTGCAGGGTCCCCTCTCCACAGCCCAGGCAGCGAGACAGAAAGAGCTCTCAGCCCCAGGGCACCCCGCACCCGAGACATGGCACCATCTGCAGGTCCCTGGACGGCACCTCGCCCTCCGCTCGCCTGCTCTCAGCTGCTGCTCCCAGTTCCCTGTGCTCTAGGAGAGCGTGTTCTAGGGGAGTGGGCCACCTCCAGGCCTCTGCTCATGCCAGACCCTCCACCTGGGACACCTGTGCCTATCCCTAAACTCTCTTATACCTGCTCACACCTACTCCTTTCTTTTATGTTTTTGTCATTGGATGCAATCCCCAAAGGGGATGGCCATGCTGCAATCCCTTCTCCTCTTGGGATATGTTGGGCGTGCACACACAGTTGGCCTGATTTTCAAGCCACTGGGTTTGGGATTCGAACCACTCTCAGCTATATGAGAGTCCAGTGCCTTAACCACCACACTACCTGCTGGTCCCCTACTCCTTTAAGACTTTGTTTAGACGTGACCTTCACAGAAGGCTTCTCCTTGATCTCCTCCAAAACAAGTCAAAAGCCGATTCTCGGAGTTTCTGTAAGACCTGAGCATATGTCATTACGAGGCCACGTGCACTCCCCGTCTCCCTCTCCAGAATGTGAGTCTCTGAAGGACCAGGTCCTGCTCTGTCCGGCCCCTGCCCACCTCCCCGTCTTCCTCCCATGCCATGCATCCTCTTACTCTCTGCTTTCAAGCCACACTGGCCTCACGTCAGGCCCTCCACTTGCCATGCTCCTCCTGCCTCAGGACCTTCGCACATGCTGCTCCTCTGCCTGGATGCTCCTCTCCCACATTCCCATCACCCTGTCAGGAAACCTCTCGTGGTGCTCAGTCTAAGCGAGGGCCCTGGCCTGTTACCACCATCCGAGCAGCTGTGCGCGGGTAATATTTGCATAATGTTCACTTCTCTCTCTCCCTCTGTGCTGTAAGAAGGGGCCTGTGTGGGTCCTGCCTGCTGCTGGACAACCTGGCACATAGTAGGGCTTTGGAAACATCTGATGGCTGGTGGCCGGGGTTCGGGGAGCCCCGAGATGTAGCTGGGACAGGAAGATCTCCAGGCTTCCCGAAGGGCCCAGGGGCACAGCTCCCTGCAGCCAGGAGTTGGAGGTACTCTGCTTTACGGAGCAGAGGCCTTGCAGGGCGTACGGCCCGGGGAAGGAGATAAAAGCACCCGCTCTTCTAAAAAGAGCTACAAGAACTTCTGGCTGCTGCAGAGCAACAGACAAGGTCAGAGCGGACCGAAGGGAGCACTAGCGGGCTCGGTGGTCCTGCCAGACCCTTGTACAAGTGCAGGGAGACGCCTCTGCCTGGTGTCAGAGGACAGAGAGGCAGACGGACTGATTTCATCTCTGGTCCCTCCCCGGCTGGGGCTGGTGGGGGCTGGAGGAGCAAGCCATCGGGCAGAGGGGACAAGCTAAGCGTGGTGCGAGGATTCCTGCAAATCATGCATGGCTCCACTCCTCTGGGCGTTTCAGATTAATTTTCCTATCCCCCTTTGATGTTTCAGCTCTGTCCCCTGCAGGCCTAAAACATCTCATTGTAAATTCCTTGAACTTAGTCCCTTTCGGGAAATGTTGGCTCCAGTAACCGGCACAGCTTGATGGATGAAGGGGCACTGTTGGACTCAGCAGACTCCAGGGACCCCCAACCCCTTGGAGGGGTGGGAGGGGACTGGCCAGCAGGAGGGGCATCTGAGAGCCCCCCTTCCCATCCCCAGCCACAGTGGGCAGTGGGTGGAGACGGCCAGACCTAACCAGAGCTGAGGGGTCACCAGGTGGAAGATACAGGAGAACGGGGACCTCAAAGGTGGCAGACTAGTACCGAGGACCAGAGAAGCCCTGGGTAGCACAGAAGAGACCTAGGAGAATTGGGGGCTGGCTGCGTGTTTCCACCCGGGGCAGTTCTTTCCCCTTTCGGCGCTTCTCGGCTCTGTCCTGACGGTGCCAGCCACTTCACGCTGAAGTGGGCATCCTGAGGTCAAAGGTGCCCCGCCTAAAGGGCCTGCGGACTTGGGGCTTGGAGGCAGATGAGAGAAGGCAGACGAGGTGGTCTGGCCCCCTGAGCCTGTCACACCGGGAAGAACGAAGCTTGGGAGTTGGGCAGACCCAAGTGAGGCCCCGGCCCTGCCACTCACTCACTAAGTGACACAAACAAGGGTGCACAGCCTCCCCTACCCCGTCTGAGAAATGGAGACCAATTCCGCATAGTGGCTAAGTGAGAAGCCAGCCGCGAAGCCCCAGCTCGGGCCTGGAGTGCCGGGCGCATTCACAGGAGCCTCTCTCCAAACTTCTCAGGGGTCCCTGAGCATATGGGTCTTGTCCAAGAACAGAGGGAAACAGGGACAGCCCGGGAAGGGAGGTCCTGGCAGGGCCTAGGGCATACTCACTTGGCTCGTAGGGCAAGCTGCCGATCGTTGGGACAGACCCACTGGTCATTGCCACTGCCAAAGATGGTGTCAGCCATGGCTCGCAGGAGTCACATCTGAGGAGAGAGAGACAGGGCGTCACTGGTGGGGGTGCAGGGTGCAGACAGCTGCCCTCTGAACTCAGGCACAGACATGGGCACTCTGGTACCAGCAATCTGCAGATATCATCTCCTGCCGGGGCCTGGAATCTCACCGCCAGAATCACTCCTCCAGCAAAAAGGTGTTGCCCTCAAATCTCCTTTTCAAAAGACTCATCATTCTGGGAAGGGGGACCAGGTGGATCACGTGGCTAAGTGACAAGAGTGGACGAGGCTAGCAGGACACCAAAGGATAGAATCAGGAAGAGAAGAGGAGCACGCTTAGTCATTTCCAAGTCGGCTGGCAGGCCCGGCAGCCGTCCAGTCCCTGCCCCTTCCCCACTCAGCTCCTGCTGCACTGAGCACGTAGCCTAGCAGTAGGGGCCGGGCCCAGGAGTGTACAGCTAGACAGCTGGGAAAACCCTATGCTGCTCCCAAACTGGGGGGCCCAGAGTGGTGGCCCTTGAACAAGCACAGGGAGACACCTCTGCCTGGTGTCAGAGGAGAGAGAAGCAGACGGACCGACTCCACCTCTGGGCCTAGGCTCTGCTCCCCCATGAGGTTCATACAGTGTAGGCCGGAGCAGGGGAGCAGGGGGCAGAGGGCAGCCCGGTGGCCAGGACCGCCACTGGGACAACTCCACGGGGCAACAAGCGAGGGACTGTGATATAAGTGGCACCCTAGGAATCCGGCAGGGAGGAGACCTGCTGCGGAACTTCCTGAGGGTTGAACAGAGCCGCTAGCTCGGCAGGCTTTCCCCTCGACGTCTATGAGAGGACCAACCCCAGTCGTGTATCCTGAGGGTGCTGCTCGTGCACTCTGCAGGGAGCGTGTCGGCGAGCGAGCGAGTGAGTGTGTTGGGGAACAGAGAGGAGGGGAAGAGAGTGAGAGATGAGTTTGAGACTACCTCAATCCCAGAGCAAGGACGAGGGGCTATACTGCGTCAGCCACACTCGCCTGGTCTAACCCCACCGAGGCCAGTGACCTCTTTGCCCTCTTAAAAAATACGGAGGTTGTCGTCGATGATGACATGTATGGTAATATCCTTGACTGAGCCAATATAGGACGTAGTCTCAGAAAATCTCATTCTGTATACTGTATTGATGTGCAGTGCATGAATGTAAATTAATAAATAATTTTTTTAAATATCAAGGTTGGGGACTAGCAGATAGTAAAATAGTTACATTGCTGGACTCCTACATGGCAAGCTGTGGTTTGAGTCCCGGACCCGGTGGCTTGAAATTCACGCGGGGCACATGTGCATGTGAGCCCAAAATCTTGAGAGGGGAATGAAGAAGGGATTGCAACACGGTCATCCCCCTAGGAGATGATTTCTTGTTTTCTGTCTCTCCATCTCTCTGGCGAGCCCACATGCCCTACAGCAAAAATTCTCTAAAAATATATAGAGAGAGGTTGGAAATCTGACACTTCCTCAGACATGATAGAGAGTAACCTTATGACCCAGAAACTCCACAGGCATGCATGTGCCGTGACCCAGGGCTGGCTGAAGCTGGGTGTGGATCCCAGCATCAAACCCATGCTGGGAGTGCTGTTTTTCTGTCTTTCTTCTCTGTCTCATTTGTTCATGGAAGAGATAAATAAGCTTACGAGTACTGAAAACATATGTTCACACAAAGACTTGCGTGCATCGTTCATAGCGGTATTATTTAAAACAGTCAAAAGTAGAAACAACCGAATTATCCATTAACTGACAAGTGGATAAAATTTGCATATCCCACAGAGCAGAGTATTACTGGGCCATAAAAAGGAACAAGGTGTTGGCATCTGCTATAAACCAGAGGAATCTTGAAAATGTTATGCTAAATGAAAAAAGCTATTCAAAGACCACATATTGTATCATTTCATTTATATGAAATGTCCAGAATAAGCAGGTCTAAAACAGAGAGTAGATTTAGTGGTCGTCAGAGACTGGGAGAGGAGGAGGAATGCGGTTCAGGGTCTTTTTGGGGGGTGATGAGAATGTTTCGGAGTTAAACAGTGGCAATGATTACACAATCATGTGAATATACTAAAACCACTTCATTGTAGTTTTTAAAAGTATAACTTTGGGTCACAGGTGACTTGGTGGCTAAGGTGGCTGGATCCCACATGGCCGAGTGCATGGTTCAAGTCCTGGACCTGGCAGCTTGGAAAAATACTCTGGGCATGTGAGTGTGCGTGCATGTGTGCCTGCCCTAAATCCCAAGAGAAGAGTGGAGGAGAAAGGATGGTGGCATGGCCATTCCCTCTGGGGGGTGATTTCTCACTTTCCCTCTCTTCCTGTCTCTCTCCGGTGAGCACACCCACAGCAGAAACTATTTTTTTTTATTTAAATGTGATGATATGTAAATTAAGCTATTGTAAAATAAACTGTTGTAAAGATTTATTTAGTTGTATTATTATTATTATTTCAAATTTGCTCTAGGGCATGTGCACACACTAGAGAGAGAGAATGTAAGAAAGCAAGCCGCCAGGTCCAGGACTCAAACTGCAGTTGGCAGTTTGGGAGTCCAGTGGCTTGACCACCATGCCACCTTCTGGTCCTCTCAAAAATTCTTAAGGACTCCAAAGTATATTTACAGTATTTGAAAATTAAAACTGATAAAACATTTTTATTAAAAATTAAAAATTCTTATAAAAATTATATTAAAAAAGATCATTAGATGTTCACATAATTTATGAAAAATATGTATTTTTTTTTTGGAGAGATTTTCACTGTAGGGCGCGTGCGCTCGCCAGACAGACAGAGAGAGACATAGAGACAGAAAGCGAGAAATCACCCCCCAGGGGGGATGGTCACGCCACAATCCCTTCTCCTCCATTCTCCTCTCGGGATCTTGGGCACGCACGCACACGTGCCTGGCGTGAGTTTTAAGCCACCGGGTCCGGGACACGAACCACGGTCGACTACGTGGGAGTCCAGCGACATAGCCATTACGCTAACTGCTGGTTCCCAAAAATATGTATTTTCAAAGCAAAAATAGAACCTTCCCAGTGGCCTCATGGTTAAGAGAGCTGGATCTCACATGGCTGACTGTGGTTCAAATCCTGGCCCCAGGAGCTTGAAAAGCACACCAAATACGTGTACTTGCATGCCCAAATACACACAGGATGGAGAAGAGGAGAAGGGATTGTGGCATGACCAAACCCGGCGGGGTGTGTGTGTGTGTGCCTTTTCCTTCCCCTCTCTCTCTGGCAAGTGTACATACCCTGGCAATAAAAAACAAACCAAAAAAAAAAAAAAAAAAAACCCTCAAAAGCAGCTAGCGAGACAAATAGCATTGTTTTACATTTGTACAAATTTATTTAACGTCTGCCTTAACAAAAGACAGCTGGATGATCCCTTCTGATTTTTCATTCAATCTTCTGTGATGTGCCGTTCCATTACAGTCTATGAAGGACACCCCTCCCTGGCCCCCCGCCCCTGCAATATACAGATGTGTACGGTAGTGGGAAAAGGGAGGAGTATTTAAATAGCCTTTCTAGATCATTGAAGATAGTTTTCCTTACTATTGCACCAAAACTCAATAGATGGTCATTCTTTTTATAAACGTTCATTCATTCATTTAATTCTTCATGAGACAGAGTGTTAGAGAAAGGCACCCCAGCAGGCTTCTCCGCCCTCAGCCTCGCCAGATGGGGGCATACATACATGCTAGCCCATTGTATACAGGGGCCCCTAGGACTTGAACCCAGGACCTTCCCATGTGGGTCCTGATGTGTTACCACTACACCACCATGTGGCCCCCTGATGGTAGTTTCTTTAAGAAGAGTTTCAATGTGGCATCTGAAACCACATTAATGAACTCTTCACTTTTTGTACATTTGTGAAAGAATGAGACCAAGAGTCTTCTTACAATGAAAATAACTTTCCCCTCATGCACACCTTGAAAGCTGTTAGGGAACCTGGGAGATCCTTGGACCATGCTTTGAGATCTGCTCTTCCAGACCAAGGTCACCCATTTCTGTGACGACCAGCAGGGGGCAGCACACAGGCTGCAACTAACTAACCCACACAGGATCTTATCCACACTTGTCTCTTCCCACGGGCACAAAGGGCTTCTGCTCTTTCAGGTAGGATGTGACGGTGTCTGTGAGCCAGCCTGGGAAAGGGACCTGGACGAACCCCAGCCCCAAAGAGCCAGGTGTGGAGACCCCATGGCCAGCCCAGCACTGGGAAGGCCTCAGGTGCTACCATCACCCAAGGCCTTTTCAGAGTTAAACTCCTGACCTTCTCCCAAAGGACACTGACATACAAACCCAGGAAAACACAGCCAGGGTCAAAATGCCATGTTCATCTGACAACCCACCCCAGCCTTTGGTGCCCCATGGCGTGTTTCGTTTTGTTTTGAAGTTGCTGTTATCTTGTGAATAGCACAGTCACGCTAAGTTGCGTGGGTGTGAAAAGCGCTACTCTGCTGGAAGTAAACATTTAAAACATACCACAACTCAGTAGCCCTGCTTCTTGGACTATTCTTTTTTTACTATTCTGGTAGCATCAAGAAATGGAAGTGAAGGGGGTCTCCCTGACAAAGAGGAAGAGACGGTGTCCTGAGTAAACCGGTGTCCAGGAGGCCAAGGTCATGGCCTCACAGGCAGCTGCTCCCACCTTGGCCTGCAGGGGGAGCTGCGGACCGGGCTACAAGCCTTGAGCCTTCCTCTCCATCCTGCTGAGGCTGTGTGGAGGGGATACACCAGAGGACTCCAGAGGAGAGGAGCAAGCCTCGGGAACTCGGGGTTCCTTGACAGAAGAACCCCATTTTCAAAACCTTCTGAACCAAAAGCAGATGGGGCTGTAGGGAGCACAGGCCGGGAGAAAGAGGGGTCCCATGCTCTGACGCCCAAACCTTCTCTCCTCAGCGGTGTTTACAGGTGGTGGGCACCAGGGGAGGGCAGGGTCACAGGTGGGGGGGTGCGTCCCTCAGCTGCTAGCTGAGACCCACCCTCAAGGGATCTCTAGGGAATGAACCCCATTGTTTCCTACAGAACACTTGTTAGGGGGGGGGCAGATTTGTGGGAAGGGGTCCTGGCCAGGGAACACCCAAGCTAAAACTTATCCGTCCTCTGACCCATTTGGGGTCTATTCTTGTTCTAACTTTAGATGAAACAACTCATCAACCTGTGGCCACCCACAACATCTAATCCTAACTCTTCCCGTTCGACAGATGAGAGGTTGGGAGACAGAAAAGACACCTGACTGCTGTCCCCTGACCCTCAATCAGTATTGCCCGCATCACAGCCCCGCCTGCCCTGCGTACGGAGGGGAACCTGCTGTGGCAGTCGGGAAGGTGGGAAGCAAAAGGCCCACGAATCTCCAGTTGTCCTACGAACTTGCCAGAAGTCCAAGAACAAGTCAGCTGTCTTCCCTGGCCGCAGTGCCCCAGCTGGTGTGAAGGAAGTGAGATGGACAGGCTGGAGTGACTGCTCTGTGCAATCCCAAAACCTGGGTCTACCTGCAGACCAGGGGAGGCGAGAGTGGCAGACGAGGGACTGGACAGAGCCCTGTGGTGGGAGCTGAGGGCTCCCGCAGCCTGGGAGGTGGGGACTGAGCCCTCACCCCAGCCTCGCTGCAGGGCGGGATGGAGGAGGGCACACTGTGTCCCTGCCCCTCTCCCTGAACTCCAGGTCAAGTGCCCCGTAAGAGATGGCAGGAGGTCACCTCCAGGGCCTGGGGCCATGACTGGGCTGGGCACTGCCCAGGGCAGGATTTGAGTTAAGGACAGAAAGGAGAACCCAGGAGAGTCCAGTGCCACCCTGGCTGTGGCTGGCACCTCCACGGGCTCAGCTGTCCCCACCACACGGAGCAACCTTGAGACAGATAGTGGGAGAAGAAGGGCAACTCGAGGAGGCGCAGTTTATAAGCTGCCAGCGGAGGTTCTCCAAAGCCCTGCCGTTCAAATTGGTGGCGGCTCCCTGACTCGGCAGCCCGGGGCCTGCAGCAAAGTAGATGCTAAGGCCCTTTGGCCTTAGCGGACCAGGAGGAACCAGGGCGCAGGCCAGCCGCTCAGAGCAGATGGGCCGGCTCCCACCACACCCTGTGACCTGTTGACTCATTGGCTGGATTCCCCGCAGGGCAGTCAGCCGCAAGGCAGTTCTGTCTGACAACTGAGCGGACTGCCCACCCGGGGCTGGGGCACCCACAAGGCCTCCACTGGGAAGCCAAGGGCTCCTGATGCCACCCGGAGGAGCAGAGGCTGCTGCCGGCTGGCCTGGCACGCCACAGCAGCTCACGAGCTCGTGGTAACACCCTGCAGCACAGAGGCTCAGTTGGGCCCTGTGGGGAGGCGACCAACAGTTGCCTGGTGACAACTGACTGCTGCTTAAAATGTCTAGGGGATGGAGGTCCATCAGCCCCAGGCAACTCGCTGAGGCAGATCTGTAAAAACAAACACAGTCTGAGAGGGACTCAGTTGTCTCCCTCAAGTCAAAAGCTGTCTGTTAGGTGCTGGTCAAGCAGGCACGGGCCCTAGCACAGCAAACTCCATGGAGTCGCCCACCGTCCCTTCCCGGGGCACTAGAGGATATTACATTACAAAGAGAACACTGCCCCCAACACGCACGCTCTTAGCATTTCAATGTGGCACCGGTCAACTTTTCCTAGCTATTTATACACAGATTTGAAATAAAATTGGGTTATTTCTAAATTTTAATTTTTTAAAAGAATTATTGTATTGAACTGTATTTACTTCATTTATTTTTTTAGAGGTTTTTGCTAATATGGCGTGTGTGCTCACCAGAGAGAGAGACAGAGAGACAGAAAGCGAGAAATCACCCCCAGGGGGGATGGCCACGTCACAATCCCTTCTCCTCCATTCTCCTCTAGGGATCTTGGGCATGCACGCACACGCGCCCGGCGTGAGTTTAAGCCACCGGGTCCAGGACTCAAACCGTGGTCGACTACATGGGAGTCCAGCGACATAGCCATTACGCTAACTGCTGGCCCCTATTTATTTTATTTATTTATTATTTTAATCTAACCAAAGAGGGACAGAGAGAGAGAGACAGACAGACAGACAGAGAAAGTAAGCCACCAGGTCCAGGACTCGAACTGTACTCGGCCATGTGGGAGTCCAGCTCCCTTAACCATCACATCACCAGCCGGTCCCCAATTTTATTTTATTTTTGCTAGCAGCACATGCACTCACCAGAGAGAGATGGAGAGAGGAAGGAAAGTGAGAAAGCTCCCCCCATGGGGGATAGTCACACTATAATCCCTTCCCTTCCATCCTCCTTTTAGGATTTTGGGCACTCACACACATACATGCACACCAGGTGTTTTTTTCAAGTTGCTGAATATGGGACTCAAACTGAGCAGTCAGCCATGTGGGATCCAGCCACCTTAATCACCAGGCCATGGCTGGCCCCTAAAATTGGATTTTCACTACATATACGACTTACTTCGCTTTCTTATTACACCGCCCATTCCTAACTATCACAGTTTTCAAAAATATGGGAGCCGGATGGCTGTGCGGCAGCGACATAACTGGACCCACTAGCCGAGCGTGCCGATGCATGCCCAGAGTCCAAGCTGGCTGAGACGGGGCGGACTATGGTGTGGGGACCCCTCTAGGGGTGTCTGCCTCTCTCTCCCTTTCTGAAGAAAATAAAACTTCTTGAAAATACGATTTCTAACTACAGCTTAGTATTCTGGGCATAATATATTTAACAATATTTCTTGTTTGGGGGCACAGAGACTGTTCCTAATTTCGCTCTGTTACGTTGAACATCCAACTAGATACCCTGGGAGATAAAGCTCTGTGCCCATCTCTGACGAGACCCTTAGGGTAAATTCCGAAAAGGGAAAGTGAGCGCATTTTTAAAAAGTATTTTTTGGAGGGACCAGCAGTTGGTGTAATGGCTGTATCGCTGGACTCCCATGTAGTCGACCGTGGTTCGAGTCCCAGACCTGGTGATTTAATCTCACACCGGGCGCGTGTGCGTGCGTGCCCAAGATCCCAAGAGGAGAATGGAGGAGAAGGGATTGCGGCGTGGCCATCCCCCCTGGGGGTGATTTCTCACTTTCTGTCTCTATGTCTTTCTGGTGAGTGCACACGCCCTATAGCAAAAAACCTCTCCAAAAAAAAAAAGGTATTTTGGGGGGCCAGCAGGTGGCATGGAGGTTAAGGCAGCTGAATCCTACACAATCAACTGCACAGTTCGAGTCCTGGACCCAGCAGCTTGAAAATCACACCAGGCATGTGTGCACACATTCCAGGATCCCATGAAGAACATGGAGAAAAGAATATAGTATGGCCACCGCCCCTCTCAGGGGTGACTTCTCACTTTCCCTCTCTCTGTCTCACTCTCTGGCAAGCAAGCACAACCTATAGCAACACTTAAAAGTATTTTTTGTGCTAGTTTTCCTACAGGGATGCTCATGGCCTTGCCGAGCTGTCAGTTGCAGGCCTCATGACTGCTTTTTCCAAAGCATGTATAGAATTATTCAGCACAGGGACCAGCAGTTAGCGTAATGGCTATGTCACTGGAATCCCATGTAGTCTACTGTGGTTCAAGTCTCGGACCTGGCAGCTTAAACTCACACCAAGCGCATGTGCGTGTGTGCCCACCCAAGAGGAGAATGGAGGAGAAGGGATTGCGGCATGGCCATCCCCCCCCGGGGGGGGTGATTTCTTGCTTTCTATCTCTCTGTCTCTCTCTTTCTGGTGAGCACACACGCCCTATAGCCAAAACCTCTCTAAAAAAGAAAAAAAATAAAAAAGAATTATTCACCACAAAAAATCGGCTAAAGAGCCGGACAGAGGCATAATGATAAAACACAACGCTCCACGAGACAATGTCACATGAGAAAGCTCCAAGTTTAAGTGTGGACACCTTCCTGAGTATGCCAGGCACACCTGTGCCACGAGCCAGGGCTGGCTGAGGCTGGCAACAGACCACGGTATCAGGACCCTCTTGAAGGTGCTGTGTGTGTGTGTGTGTGTGTGTGTGAGTGTGTATGTGTCTTTCTCTCTCTCCTGGAAGAAATAAATAAATAACCAAATAATTTTTTTAAAAAAACTTCTGCTGCAGACAGCTGTATCCTGTTGGCCTAATGGGGATTTTATATTTTCCATCTCAGAATTCAAAGATGGGAGAACCTATTTGTAGATCTCAATTAGTTGGTTTCAATTATGCATACAGTCCTCTAATCACTAAAAAATGGCCTCCTCTTTGCAAACATGCACATCGACTTAAAAAAGGCTTCTACCTCTTTGACAGACTTCCTGGGCTCGGAGCTGCTACCCTGAGCACAGACCCTAGAGCCTTGCGGGTCCGAGTGACTCAGGGCAGACCCTGTATCATCTCTCCAGCCCAAAGTTCTCCTCTGAAAAGGGGGGAGAGCCTCTACCCCCACCGCAAGGTCACGGGGAGGGTGCGACAAGGACACATTCCATAAAGTCCGGAGAGCAGCGTGGACAGTTATTACACCGGGAAGCTGCTATCTGACCCCCTCAACCTCCCAGACTTACAGCAGCCATAACACAGCATGGAAAAACTACCCGCCTACAGCTGTATCTAGCACA
Organism: Tupaia belangeri chinensis; assembly: GCF_000334495.1. NCBI lineage: Eukaryota > Metazoa > Chordata > Mammalia > Scandentia > Tupaiidae > Tupaia > Tupaia belangeri. The sequence goes on along the minus strand of NW_006204759.1, from coordinate 957,477 downwards.
TACCAGGCTTTGAAAAAGAGCTCCAGAGGGTAAAAGGACCTGCCCCAGAGAGGCTGGATCCCCCTACCCCGCCCCCAGGCTCCCCCTGTAGGGAGGGGACCACGGCAACCCAGTGAGCACAGGACAGTTTATCACCACGCCTTTCCCCTGGGGCTGTTATCCCTCCTACCTTCAGACCCCTGCGTTTCTTATCTCCTTGGTTTTATTTCAGGGACACTTCCACGGATGCGACCGCCTTCAGACTCCCCAGAGTGGGGCACAAGTGAGTGAACGCTCAAGCGTTCACAGGGGAGCTGTGAGGGTGTGCAGTAAGCCCAGCCGATCTGGATGTCCGGAGTCTGCCTTGAGGAGGTCCTATGTGACCCCACGAGAGACTCCCCAGGACCATGGCCACACTGTGGCCCCTAAGTGATGGAGACAGAGGAAGCCCGGGCATGAGTGTGGATGCCCAGGACAGACCACCTGTACAGTGAGAGGAGCGAAGATCCAGGGAGAAGAGCTGCAGGCAGGTGCAGGCACGGGCTAAGTAAACCCCGTGTGTCTCAGAGGGGACGCCCACACGCAAAGGCACACGCAGGACACGGCAAGTGCAGGATACCAGCTCCTAGCAGCCACAGACGACACTCAACTGCATCCTCCACCTGAGGAGCAGGTGGCTTCTTCTGACCGCTCAGTCATGACTCTTAGAGCAAATGCACAGCCCAGCCAATAGCAGCCGGACTGCCCCAACAGCCCAGGACGGACGCAGGAACCGTCGCTACGATGGGTGTCAACCACCGAGTTCGGGTGTGGCTGTCTCACAGCCTTATCATGACAATATACAACTGATATAAATGGTATCTGGCAAATAAAATCCCAACCTGGACCTCAACGTCCGGCCAACCCCTTCCCAGAACAATCTGAAGTCTGATTTTCCACTTAGGGTGGAAAGGTCAGAAGACCAGACGAGGCAGGCCAACAGGAAACACAAGAAGCAAGCAAAGCCCGCTCCCCTCCCCACCCAGGAGCCAGGGAAGCGCCACGGAGAGAGGGGGCTGGGGAGGGCCTGAAGCCTTTGCAGGTGGCTTCTGCAAAAGAAGGAAAAGAGGCTTTGTCCCAAGGGCCAGATCTGAGCTGGTGCCCAGAACGCTGCGTTGGAAAGGAGTCAGGGCCCGTATCTAGCCTCCGCGGGACAGGACGCTGTCATCTGTTAGTCATGTCTGCCCCAGGTGTGGGAGCGGAGGGTGCCTGCACATTTGCTGCTGTGGGGTTTGCCATCCCACGACACCCCGCTGTGCACAGACCATAGTGGTAGAGGAGGAGAGGAAGGTTTAAAGGAGGGAGAAAAACAAACAGGACAATTATAAAAGAATACTTGCCACCACGCTGGTGCTTCCCATGGCCTCAAAGACACTCTGCAGGAGCCCTCAGTTCTACACTCGGGTATTAATATTCCAGGGAACCCTTAGCAACGGGCCCTGACATCTGCTCTGTTACTATGATACGGGAAACATGATGATAGCAGCGAGATAAGGTGAGCCCAGACAGCAACATTTCCTGCACCTGTCAGGCTGAGCCGGGAGGATGAAAGATGCAGACAGGGAGCCTCAAAGGCCTGTCTGGAACGCAAAGGAACCATTCACTCAAAAGCGTCTGGGGCTGCTTCTGCACAAAGCAGGGCTCGAATGGATTTGGGAGATGAAACGGAGCCCCAGGGAAGTGCGCGCCTGACAAACATCCCTGAAAGTCCACCCTGTCATCAGGCACCCTGCCAGATCTGCTTCCTGAGGGTGACTCTTCCCTCCTCCCAGCCCTGATTCTGCCCCTCTCAACCAGACTGTGGCAAAAGCTTCCTAATCAGCCTTTGGACCTCCGGGGGCTCACCCTTGCACTTCATGTACAGACAGAGTCTTCCTTACAGCCTAGGTCAAGCCTTGGGATAGCCCTCAACAACCTTCCATGGCTCCCTACTGCCAAAAGAAAAAAAGCCAAGCTGCATTCAAGGCCTTTCATGATCTGATTTAAACTATTCTTCTTGTCTCTACTGCCACCACATCCCCCCTGCAATCTGAGCACTCCAGCCACTAGGACACAAATATGTTCTGGTCAGTCTTGTCCCCCACGTCCTTTCATCTGGAACACTTCCTTTCCTAAAATTTAATTCGCCAGAGGGTATGTGAGCTAGAGTGAGAGAGGGAGGGAGACGGGGGCGGGCAAGGCGGGGAGACAGAGAGCACTCCTGCTGGGGTATCACACTGCAAGCCCTTCTCCCGATTCTCCATCTTCTTGGGATTTGGGGCACACAGGCAAATGCATCTGGGTTTTTTCCCCAAGCCACTGGGGTCAGGATTTGAACTGCGTGGTCAGGCACATGAGATCCAGCTCCCCCGACCACTGGGCTCGCCCTGGAACACCTTTTCTAATACTGTTTACCTACAGATGCCTAGCACCACCCTCTGGGAAACCTCTCGTCCCTCCCCACCCGACTCCCATTCAGAACTGATTCTACGTCCCTCCCCTCAGCGTTTCATTCCACCCGTACCCTGGTTGGTCTCTACCTCGGTGACTCTATAAAGACACAGCTCGGGGATGCGTCTCAGGGCCTGTGGGCTTGCAGAGTACCCGGAACATGGTGGGTATCCAGAACACCTTCAGGGAAACATTAACCCTCACGCGCTTACCACAGCCCTCAGCACAACACCCAGTCTCCACGGCCTGGCGTCTAAGACCACACAGCGCGCCCCCACCTCCCTGACCTGCCTCTTCCTCCCAGCCACGCACAGGCCTGTCCACAGGTCAGGTTCACCTGTCCCGTCTCCAGCCTACTCTGCAAGGCAGTTTACACCAACCGAGACCATGGGAAATCTAGAAGAGACTGCAGCTCTTTAGGAATGGTCAACAGGTTCATCGAGGCAGTCCGGTCAGGCTCAATATCAGAAATAACAGGTGGGCGTTGGAGCATCCAAGTATTTCCAGAGAGAAAAGGAATCCAGAAAGATTAGGCAGAAGAACCAGGGCCAGCCTGTGGCCTGGTGGTTAAGGCAGCAGGATCCCACACGGCAGACTGAGCGGGTCAAGTTCTGACCTGGCAGCTTGGAAAACATGCCGGGCGCATGTGCGTGTGTGCCCAAAATCCTGAAAGGAGAGCGAAGAAGGGACTGCTGTGTGACCATCCCCATGGGGAGTGCTTTCTCACGTCCCTTCTCGCTCTCCCTCTCTCAGGGAAGTGCATACGTCCTCTAACAAATTTTAAAAAGGAAAGGAAGAAGTGGAACCGAATGTTAGGTGCGGTGACGGCATGTGACCACGACATGCCAGTGTGGGAAGCGCAGTTAACGTGCCCGGCAGGCACCATCTACAGAGGAAAAGGATTTGGGATTACGAGGGAAATAAGTTCCTTACTCATGTTCGAAGGATGATCTCGTTACTCAAATGAAGGCACCCTACCTGTCCTCCGGCTCCTGCTCAGATTCCTCCTGGAGGGGTGGGCTCTCTAAGACCCTCCAGCCGCTGCTCAGATCCCTGCAGCCATTGTCTGCACCCTCTGGGTGACCCATGACCGTTCCACGGCACACGCCCACTCAGCCACAGAGCTGACAGTCTGCTGCTGTCCACTGAGGGTGAAAAACAGCTACTTATTTAGCTCCCCTCATTCACTCTACAAACACGCCGAGTGCTGACCACGCTCCAGGGACGTGCCTGGCAGCTCAGTCTTGCGTCTTTGGCCCGAGTTGGGGTGGTTTGTCTTTCTAACTCTCTGTCCCCTCCAGAAGACAGGTCCAAATTCTGGGACCAGGAGAAGTCTTGGTTGATAGAAAAAGAGGTGCCCTGTGGTGCACTCGGAGGAGACCTCAATGCTGTGGGGTCTCTTTGGTTACCAAGGAAAATCAGTTTTTAGGTCCCTATAGTGGCCTGCAGTGCGTGTTCCAGTGGACCCCGAATCCCTGCCTAAGAGAAGCCATTTTCTCACTTCCAGGCTGAAATGCCATGCAAAATCTCAGCCAAAATGAGATGCAAAAATATCCTCCTTCTTCCCCCCTCACTTCTCCAAGTGCCAGTCCTCAGATCTTAGCAGCCACAAGCTCTGCCTGAGTGTCCCCGGAGGCATAGCTTGCTTTTGTCATCTCCAAAAGGTCTGAAATGGGACAGGTAGAACTCTTGAACCTGGGGATCACAGAGCTGAAGGTGGCGGCCCCAGGGAAATTGAATTTCTCAGGCAAGGGTCAGCCTGCAGCCCAGCGGCTGCTCTAAAGGCAGAGACTACAAGGGAGGTCGGGATTCGATCTCTAGCCCACCCTCAAAGATGGGCATTGCAGCCTTGGGAGGCTGAGGCAGGAAGACCATGAACCTTTGGCTGGATGGGCAACACAGCAAGACCCTGTTTGAAGGAGCGGACCTTGGTGGCATGTGCATGTGGTCTCAGCTCCCTGGGAGACTGAGGCGGGAGGACCGCAACAGAGAGAGACTAAAATCCCACTACATGGGCTGGCCACCTAGCTCAGTAGTTAAGGAGGCTGGATTCCACCTGGCTGACCACGGTTCAAATCCTGGCCCCAGTGGCTTAAAAAACATGGCAGGTGTTTGTACATAGGTGCCCAATATCCTGACGGGATGGAGAAAGGGCATGACCATGGCCCACTGCAGGTCTCTCTGCTGAGTGCATGCACCCACTGGCAATAAAATGAATAAAATAACAACAAGTAAAAGTGCACATACAGGGGCCAGCAGGTGGCATTGGTTAAGGCACTGGACTCCCACACAGCCGACTGAGGTTGGGGTTTTGGATCTGGCAGCTTGAATATCACACCAGGTGCACATGCGTGTGTGCTCCAAATCCCAGTAGGAGAATGGAGAAGGGACTGTGGCATGGCCATCCCCTGTGAAGGGTCATTTCTCACTTTCCCTCTCGCTGTCTCTGTCTCTCTGGTGAGTGCACATGACACATACTCACAGAGCGTCAACACATAGGTGCGTGGGCAAGAGGAAAGCTCATGGGCTGGCTGCAGGCCCAGGGCAGTGCTCTGTCCCCACTGGGCCAGGCGGCATTAATCGCTCGATGCTGCTATAACAGACTGCCTCGAGCTGGGTGGCTTACAACGGTTCTAGAGACCAGAAGTCCAAAATCAGGCATTGGCAAGGCCGAGCTCTCTCTGGAGGCTCCAGGGCACAGCCTGCTCCAGGCCTTCTTGGCTTGGCTGGCAAACCCTGCATCCCTAGGCTCCCAGCTGTACCCCTCCGACCTCTGTCTTCACCTTCAAGGCGTTATTCTCTGTGTCTGCTGTCTTCATGTGGCCATTTTCTCTGTTTCCTCTTTTTTTTTTTCTTTTTTTTTGGAGAGGTTTTTGCTATAGGGCGTGTGCGCTTGCCAGAAAGACAGAGAGAGAGAGAGAAAGCGAGAAATCACCCCTCAGGGAGGATGGCCACACCACAATCTCTTCTCCTCCATTCTCCTCTCAGGATCACGCCGCATATGCGCCCGGCGTGAGTTTAAGCCACCAGGTCTGGGACTCGAATCGTGGTCGACTGCATGAGAGTCCAGAGACATAGCCATTATGCCAACTGCTGGTCCCTTTTTATTTTTTTTAAGTTTATTTATGTATTTTTTCCATGAGAGAGAGACAAAAAGAGATAAAGATACAGAGGCAGAGACAAAGAGGGGACAGGTACCCGCAACAGTTCTCATGCTGCAGTCCACTCCCAGTCTCAGCTGGCCCAGGTCATGGGTACACGTGTGCCCAGTCAGTGAGCTTAGGGAGGTCCCAGGATAAGAACCCAGGACCCTTCTCATGTGGGTCCAGCTGCATTACTGCTACACCACTACCTGGCCCTCCTCTCTTTTTCTAGGAGCACTCGTCATATTGGACAGGGCCCCCCTTGCCAGTGTGACAGCTTAACTAATTACAGCTGCAATAAGTCCATTTCCAAACCAGGTCAGATCCTGAGGTACTCGGGGTTTAGACTTCAATGCGTCCTTTTGGAGGACACGAGCCTTCGGCGTTAGCAATGCCTGTGATCCTCGGGCACGCTCTGCTCAGAAAACACCCAAGTCCTCCCGGGGGCTGCCAGGCACCTGGCTTGGCATGGATGGTGAGAAGAGTTAGCTATTTGTCTTTTAATGTAGAAATGCAAGCCTGCTTCCATTTGCGTACTTTATGTGGGTCTGCAAAGTCCCAAATATAATTTTTGCAAAGAAAATCTGATTTTAGTTCACACCTGGGAGTTGCTTATTGAAGGAACCCAAGAGAAATCTCTCTGCAAAGAAGAAAAGCCTCTGGAAAGAAGGCCCACCCCTTCTCACCTGCTTGGTAAAGTCCCAGCCCCCAGGTCTGATGGGGCGGCTCCGGCAGCCTCCCACACAGCCACCTCCCCCGGCAGCTTCTGCACTGCGCAGCCAGGACACCACTCTCGGTGGCTCTCCTCACTCTGCCAGGCACTTCTCTACCCTCCTCCCGCCCGCCTCACCAGAGTCAGGGCTGTTTGCTTACCACGGGAGCCAAGGCAACCCCCAGCTGACCTGGCCTGCTATCTGCGGGCCAGCTGTCCTCTTTCGTTCTTGGAAATACAAACAGACGTTTCTCTGTTCCAACGCCAAGGTTAAGCACCATGCTGCCTGGGAACCAGCTGCCTACTTCTCTCCACACACCCCTCCCCTGGCAGAGGAGAAGACCCCAAACAAGCGGGGATGCCCATGCCAAACAAGCACGGTATGGACTGGCAAGGACACAGGCAACAGCAGGGAGGCCACTCAAGAGCCAGAGAGGGGACCACCCAGAACTTGGCATGGTCCAGAGATAAACAAGAGAAAGAACCCAACAGAACGACTGGCATTTAGCCAGGAGTTTTCAAGGCAATTCAATACATACCGAGGAAAAAACAACCCCAAACTAGATGAACTATTATCAAATGTACACAATGTAATGTTCAATGCTGTAGAAGGTGAATATGAGTGTCTCCTTGATTTGATTAGTACACATTGTATGCACGCTTTGAAAAATCATGTTTGGTTTTTTTTGAGAGAGAGATAGTTGCTGTAGGGTGCATGTGCCTGCCAGAGAGACAGAGACAGAGAGACAGAAAGTGAGAAATCACCCCCAACTGGGGGGTGACCACAATCCCTTCTCCTCCATTCTCCTCTCGGGATTTTGGGCATGCACACACACACGCCCAGCACGAGTTTGAAGCTGCCAGGTCCAGGACTTGAACTGCAGTTGGCTATGTGGGAGTCCAGCAACATAACCATTACACCATTTGCTGGTCCCATCATATTTTTTTTTTTAATTTAGGTTTTTGCCTTAGAGTGTGTGTGCTCATTGCAGAAAGAGAGACAGAGACAGTGGGAGAGAAAATGAGAAATCACCTCCAGGGGGTATGGCCACAATACAATCCCTTCTCCTCCATTCTCTTCCTGGGGTCTTGGGCATGCATGCACATGTGCGTGGCCTGAGTTTCAAGTCCAAGACTTGAACCGTGGTCAGTCATGTGGGAGTCCAGTGACATAACCACTATGCCATCTGCTGGCCCTTAAAAAAACCATACCGTATCCCACAGAGATATACATCAAATATATATAAACCAGAAATCATCGAAAAGAAAAAAGTCCCTGCAATGCTCAGCCTTGCCCAGAGCTACTGAACATGAGGGGAAGGCGGCCATTTTTCCGGTGCTGCTTACCCAGTGGGTGCTTGCCACAGGCTGACCAGCTGGAATTAAACACGAGACCAACAGCATCCCTTCTGGAGAAGAAACTACGCCTTGCTCAAGACCACACAGCTGGCACCTGGCACCCAGTCTGGCCAGCTGAGCTGGGCTCTGCCCAGGTGCTTCCTGTCAGCCTCTCCGCCTGTCTGCAGCCTGCCTGCAGCGTGGGGCAGCTGGGGCGCCTAATGAAAGCAACAAGCCAGGGGGTACTCTCCCAACACCTACCACATGCCCAGCACTCAGAAGGGGTGAGGAGTTGACAGAAACCGTAAGCCATGCCGTATTTGGCCACACGGGAATTTGAAGAAGGCTCAGAGTTACCGGGCCAGCGCAGCCCAGGAGGTGTCGCAGAGGCAGGATGGCGCTGCTTCCCAGAGAAGGCAGTGGCTGGGATGAGAAGTGTGAGGCCTCTGACCTTGGCTATCTGCTTCCAGGGCTGCTGTTGTCCCACCCTAGTTCCCCTGGCAGAGAGGCACATGGGGGCTGGTCTCTGTGGCAACTCAGGGCATTTATCAAAGATGGCCCCTGCACCCCACCATGCCCAGGTGTTCACCGAGACCTCAGTCACCCTAAGCGGCTCCCCTACCTTCAGGCTCCCAGCTCAGATCCAGCCAACCCTGCCACCAGATAGGCCTCAAAAGGCCACGCTCTCCTCAGACACTTTCAAATCAAGCCCAGTGCCCTCACCTGGGACGTCATGGCCATCCATAGGCTCCGCCTACTTGTTTAGTGTCTCCAAAGGGAAACGCCCAGCATCATTCCTGCACCCAGAACCGTGCCTCCCCCTACTCCATGCCCATGGCCCAGCCTGTTCCCTCCTCAGCATCTTCATAAACACATCATTTCCACCTCCTCCCGGCACTTCCCGCTTTCTGGTGGTTGTGACTGGGCCTGACCTCTCCTACTGGACCAAACGCTCCCTGACAGCAGGACCCCCCTCATGCCAGGTGGTCCTCGGGCCTTGTGGCCCTGAAATAGAACTGAGTGCAGAAGTGAACCCCCACATCTATGGCCACTGATCAACAGGGGAGCCAAGACCATGCAAGTGAAGAACAAATGGTGCCGGGACTCCTTTCTTCACACACAGAAGTCAAGTAGGAGACAGCAGGTGGTATGTGGTTAAGGAGGTTGCATCCCACACGGCTGACCATGTGCTTTGAGTTCCAGACCTAGTGGCTTGAAAATCACACAGGGCACATGTGCATTCATGTCCAAAATCCTGAGAGGAAAATGGAAGAAAAGAGTTTCTAGTGTGACCATTCCCTGCAAGGGATGCTTTCTCACTTTCCCTCTCTCTCTGGCAAGCACATATGCCCTATAGCAAATTTAAAAAAAAAAAAAAGTTGGATCCTTACATTATTTACAAAAATTAGCTCTCGATGGATCAAAGACCTAAATGTAAAAGTAAAGCTATAAAGTTCTGGGACCAGCAGATGATGTAATGGCTATGTCGCTGAACTCCCATGTAGTCCACTGTGGTTCACATCCCGGACCCGGTGGCTTAAACTCATGCCAGGTGCATGTGCCTGCATGCCCAAGATCCCAAGAGGAAAATGGAGGAGAAGTGATTGTGGTGTGGCCATCCCCCTGGGGTGATTTCTCACTTTCTGTCTCTCTTGTCTTTTTGGCAAGCGCGCGCACCCTATAGCAAAATCCTCTCCAGAAAAAAAAAAAGAAAAAAAAAAGCTATAAAGTTGTTAGAAGAAAATAAGGGAGTAAATACATCTTAATTTAATTTTTGAGAGAGAGATTTTTGTTATAGGATATGTACTCTTGCCAGAGAGACAGAAAGTGAGAAATCATCCTCCAGAGGGGGATGGCCATGCTGCAATCCCTTCTCCTATATTTTCCTCTTGGTATTTTGGGCACAAACACACGCCTGCCGTTAAGTTTCAAGCCTCCGGGTCCAGGACTCAAACCGCAGTTGACTATGTGGGAATCCAGCAATGGCAATGTAACCATTATGCCATCTGCTGGTCCCAAGGAATAAACCAATCTTTTTGACCTTGGACTTGGCAGTAACTTCTTAGATGACACTAAAAGCATAAAATACAAAAAAAAAAAAAAAAGGAAGGTAAATTGAACTTTATCACAAGGACAAGGTCGCAGCATCAAAGGGCACGATGCAGAAGGTGAAAAGGCCACCTTGGTGGCACAGCAGTAACGGCAGTGACCTGCTGCTCAGGTGAAGCCTGATCCATACAGAAGGTCACGGCCGAGCTCCCCAGTTGATCTGTACTTACTGGATGTGTGTGTCCATGATCCTGGCTGGCTGGGAAGTGTTCTGGGGGACTGTGACAGGAGACCCTGGTGTAGATGCTTATCTTTCTTTCTGTCTCTCATGAAAGAAATAAATGTTTAAAAAGACAACCCATAAAATGGGAGCTAATATCTGCAAACCATATATTTGATAAGAGTCCAACCCCAAACAAAATGATAAGCAATTCAACTTAAAAATGGGCAAAGGATCTGAATAGGTATTTCTCCAAAGACGATACACAAATGCACGAAAACCACATGAAAAGATTCTCAACATCAATAGCCATCAAGGAAATTCAAGTTAAAACCACAGTGAAAGCGACTGGGCAGGGTGACACGTCCCTGTAATCCCAGCAACAGGCAGGTGGATTACCAGCTCGAGGCCAGCCTGGCAACATAGCAAGGTTCTATCTCTAAAAACAAAAACTCAATGAGATACCACATTATACACACTAGAATGACCATGATCAAACAAATGAAAAAGAACAAGCGTTGATAAGGCAATGGAAAAATTGGAATCCTTGTATATAGATGGGAATATACAATGGAGCAGTCACTATGGAAAATGGTTTCACAGTTCCTCAAAAATTTAAATATATAACTACCACATGCACCAACAATTGCACTCCTAGGTATATACCAAAAGAATTAAAAGCTGAGTGTCCAGACAAAAAGCAGTTCACAAATGTTCATAGCAGGGCCATTTACAGTAGCCGAAAGATACAAACTACCCAAATGCCCATGAAGTGATGAAAAGGTTAGCAAAAACTGGCATAACCATACAATGGCGTGTTATTTGGCCATAAAAAGGAACAAAGTACTAATTCCCACCACAGCACGGATGAACCTTGAAAACATGCAGAAAGAAGCCAGTGACAGAAGACCACGTGTATTATATGGCGCCGTTTGTATGAAGTGTCCAGAACAGACACATTTATAGAGACAGAAAATACACTAGTGGTTGCCTTGGGCTTGCTGGGCTGGGGCAAGGGTAATAGCTAAAGGGAGGGAGTTTCTCTTTGTGGCCTGAAAACATTCTGCAACTGTGGTGAGGGTTGCGCATCACTAGAATATACCGAAACGATTAAGCTATACATTTTACATTAAGGTAAAGTGTATGGTATGTGAATTATATCTCAATAAAGCTATTAAAAAAATCAAAAACAAAAACATGTGGCAGAGTGAAGAATGCAGCTGAGACCTGAATGGGGCAGAATCGGCCACTTACATTGTACTGTTAACTCCTGACTGTCTGGGAACAGATGAACTGCAAATTAATCTTGGTAAGAAAACAACAGATGGTGGTTTGTGAAAACACTGTGTGAGAGAGGGAGAGAAAAAGAAAGAGAAAGCAAGTTTGGTCAAATGCTAAGAATGGCTGGAGTCTAGATAGAGGTAAGATGGTAGTTCTTTGGAGTATTTTTCTAACTTTCCTATAATAGTGCAAAACTTTCATAAGAAAACTTTCACGAGCCAGCTGGTGGCGTGGAGGCTGGGCAGCTGGATTCCATTTGGCCAACTGCACGGTTTGAGTCCTGGACTTGGTGGCTTGGGAGACATGCCAGGCATGTGTGGAGAGATGGAGACGGGACTGTGGCGTGGCCATCTCCTCTGAGGGCGGGGGTGAGGGTGCTTTCTCACTTTCCTTTCTCTCTCTGTCACTGTCTCTCCCCACAGTGAGGACACAGGTCCTATATACAAAAACAAACAAAACTCTGAGAATGACTTCTCAAAAGGCAAAGCTACAACAATTCAAGTAACAAAATAACAATAGGATTGCATTAAACCCATAAGATAAATATATAATCTTTGTGATATAACATTTGAATAAATAGAGCATAAGATAAATATATAATCTTTGTGATATAAGATCTGAATAAATAGAGAAGGACCAGTTCTCTCTCACAGAAAAGTTCTAATGAATCAGTGCAGAGGGGTGGGATGGTGGTACAGTAGCATCATAAAGCTCTGTGAGGCTGATTCACATGGAAAGATGCCAGGTTCATGTCCGGATACCTCCCTGAACACGCCAGGCATGGGTGTGCCCAGCTGAAGTTGGGAGTCGATTATAATGTGAAGACCCTGGTGGGGATGCCTCTTTCTGTCTCTCTCATTCATGGAAGAAACAAACTTTTTTAAAAAAAGAATTATTTAATTTTATTTATTTACTTTTATTATTTATAGGTCTTGCTATAGGGCATGAAGCACAGGGGCAGGGGTCGGGGGAGAGGCAGAGAAAGAGAAAGCAAGCCACCAGGTCCAAGACTCGAACTGCGGTCGGCCATGTGAGAGTCCAGCACCTTTAACCACCACACTATCTACTGACCTTACAAATAAACTTTTCAAAAATTATAGTAAAGGGACCAGCAGTTAGTGTACTGGCTGTGTCGCTGGACTCCCACGTAGTCGACTGGGATTCAAGTCCCGGACCCAGTGGCTTAAACTCATGCCGGGCGTGTGTGCGTGCGTGCCCAAGATCCCGAGAGGAGAATGGAGGAGAAGAGATTGAGGCGTGGCCATTTCCCTTGGTGAGTGATTTCTCACTTTCTGTCTCTCTGTCTCTCTTGGTCTTGCTGGTGAGCGCACGCACCCTATAGCAAAAACCTCTCCAAAAAAAAAAAATTGTAATAAATAAAGACCATCTCTGTCTCCTGATCATGATATACATTATCAGTTTATTGTCCTCATAGAGAATTGATAATGTGCTCATTGATCCACCAGCCAGAGATGCTGCTGGCCTGGGTTCTGGAAAGGGGACTGGTGGGAGTGATCAAGACGTGGAATAAAATGTTAATGACAGAATCTAAGTGATCAGCAGGTAGGTGTTCACTGCAGAATTCCTTCAACTTTGTAGTATGCTTTTAATTTTTTGTAATAAATTATTGTTGAAAAAAGGGCAAAATTACAAATAGGTATTTGGGGCATTCAGCCTATAAACCCAGGTTCACTAGCTCAGTGGGAGAAGCCCACAGCAAGCTTAGTAGGTCCCATTTGCAGAACAACATGTCCGTGGTGATTCCTGCTTCTCATAGGTATCTACAGGTGACACACCCAGTGCCAGGCCTTCCTGGAGGAAGGAGAAGCCCTGGGACTTCCCTGTTGTGTCGCAGTCTGGGGCGTGTAAAGACAGTCCCCACACAAATGCATTCAGCTCTTCAACTTCAATCCAAGTTGGAAAACAGGCAGTGACCACTGTTTTTACTAATATTGGGTCATCAGTAAAGCCATGACACATTTTTGCATAGAAAAATGTAGAAAAATATGTCATGGCTTTTCCAACAACCCAATAGTTCCAAATTAATTTGGCAATGGGTTCTGGGCTGTCTGAGCAAGTCCCAACCCAGTCCCACTCCAGGCGGCCGTGCCAAGGGGTTGATGAATTCTCTCCTTCCACCGGGCAATAAAGGACAGCAGTTACGAGGCTGGGCTCTGGGTCAGCTATCTGGGGTTTGCATTCTGGCTCCGAGTTATTAGCTGAGTGACCCTGAGCAACCTCCTTCATTTCTCTAAGTCTTAGTTGCCTCCTTTGTAAAATGACTAGTTGCCTCCTGAAGCAACTGGGAAGAATAAATTAGACTGGTGGTTCTGAGTCAGGGTGATTTGTCCCCAGGAGACGTTTGGCAGTGTCTGGAGTCATAGGAGAAAGTGCTACTGACCGCTACCTAGTGGCCAGAGGCCAGAACTGCTGCGGACACTGACAAGGCCGAGCAGCCCCCAGGACAGAGAAGCAGCCAGCCTAGCAGAAAGCACCAAGGTTGAGAAGCCCAAGTTCAGACGGTGCAGGTAATACAACCAGCTCAGGACCTGTAACAGTGTTTGCTCTAGGTGCAAGGCTGCCATTGTCATTGTCATCACCATTCCCACCATCGCCCTCATTATCACCGGCAGCATCATTATAGTCATCGTCATCACCATTCCCACCATCACCCTCATTATCACCAGCAGCATCATTGTTGTCATTGTCATCACCATCCCCACCATCGGCTTCATTATCATCACCATCATCAACACCCTATCACCATCACTATCACCATCCCCACCATCACCTTCATTATCATCACCTTCATTGTTGTCACCACTAGCACCATCAGCAACACCCCATCACCATCATTCTCACCTTCACCCTCATAATCTTCACCTTCATTTTATCACCTTCACCTTCACTATCATCACCACCATCACCCTCATTATCATCACCTTCACTGTCATCATCATTACCACCACCCCCATTATCACATCATCATCGTCATCACCCCATCACCCCCTTCATTATCATCATCATCATCACCATCACCATCACCACCATTGTGCTATTAGTCTTGGAATTCCCGGTACCCAGAGGAGCACAGGAAGGAGGCATTTGTAAATATCGCTGCACTAAATTGAACCAATGGCTCATTTCCCTAGGCCAGGTCTGCCCCCTTCCAAAGTGCACATTCAAACCCCTAAGCTCATCTGAGGGGAGTGAAGTAGGTCAAGGTGGGAAGCAGGAGATGGGTAAGGGGAACGGGAGCTGGGGAGAGGGTCTGAGCTGATGACGGTGATACTAGCCGACATCCCTATTTGTGTGTGAGTTCTGGCCTGAGCGTGTTACATTTACCAATTTATTTTGCTCCCTCAACAACCTGGGAGGTCAGTTCCTAAAAGAATCACATGCCTTCTTCCTTCCTCACCATGGTCTTAACCCCTGAACTGCCTCTTCCTCAGCAGGAGGGAGCAATGGCTTTGCAGAATGCATTTTCTGCCTTTGGCTGGCCCTTCTGCTTGTCTGCCCACAGTACACGGAAGCTGAGAAGGGCACAGCTCTGCCTGTGAGTTCTAATGGAAACAACTTCAGGGCCTTGCCCTTCCACACTGTGGGAAATACCCAGAGAGCCTCACTTTTGGGCGGGCAGAAGGTGCATCTACTGGGAAGAGGAACCAACATGAGGGAGAAGCCACATGGTCTTCCCGAGAGAAGCAGGAGGCCTGTTGGAAAAGCCACTCAAAACCAACCCCAGGCCCAGCCTCAGTGGCACAGTCTGAAGTCTCCTGAACTGCAGTGCTGGAAGCCACATGGCTGACCAGGGGTTTGCATCCCTATTTCACCTGCAATCACACCAGGTGTGTGTGACCAAGATCCTGATGAGCTAGAGGGTTGTGGGAGGAACTGTGACATGAGCAGACCCATTCAAATGTGCTTCTCTCTCTCTCACCCACATGTGTTCAAATAAATTAAAAAACAAACAAACAAACAAACAAAATAACCCCAAAGCCCATGTCCAAAAATTTTGGGAGTCAGCAACTCCCGAGCCATTGCTGCAAGAACTCTGTCCACCTGGTCACTTTCCTGCCCACCTGACTTCTCACCACCCTGAGCAGGAAGCCCTCCAACAAAGCCACCTGGTTTTCCCATACTCGGAGAAGCCAGGATGGGGAGTAGCTGGGATGTGCCCACATGTAGCCGGACTTGGACAAAAAGACCAGCAGCCCAGGGGATACAGTAGGTGGACAGAGTGACAGAGGCGAGGTGAGCGGACTGAATCCCGGAGCTCGCAACCAGGGAGGTGAGAGGAGGTCAGCGGAAGGGGCCCTGAGGCCGAGAAGGCTGCCTGCTGGAGGAGAGCGTTCTCAGCCACACACCCCACACCCCGACTTTGCACTGTGAGGACAAACAGGCTGCTTGTGGGCTCTGGCTCTCCAAGACCAGGGCACGAGAGAAACACACAATGTCATGGGAAGAGTGAAGATGCGTCTGTTCGTTATCAGAAGGAACGCCATTTGTGGAGTGCTTACTGTTTGCCAAGCTGGGCGTCACGTGCTTTCTAGAACCATCGCTATACTTCAAAGCAACCCTGTGAAGCAGATTTTTTTGTGTTGTTTAAGAATTATTTTATTTAACTTTCTTTCTTAAAGAGTGAGAGAGAGAGGAGTAAAGAGGGAAAATGAGAAAGCAAGTCACTAGGTCCAGAACTCGCACGAGTCTAGCACCCTTAACTACCATGCTACCTGCCAGACCCTGTGAAACAGATTTTAAAATCCACGTTTTACAGGTGATTAGACTGAGGCTCACAGAGGTGAAACCCCAGAATCTGAACTCTGGCTCAAGCTCTTAACTACAAGTGCATTTCAACTTCTCAACGCTTCTCAATATTCTTTGCTAGACAGAACTACCTGTTTCGAGGCCCCTTCCCATCCCACTCATCCCACATCCACACCCAATATTTTTTCCTAGCCTTTCAGGTCAGACACTATAAGATTCTAAATGGGCGAATTATTTTTGAAACATCTCACTGAAGAAGACCTACAAATGGCAAATGAGGACATTAAAAGCTGTCTAATATCATATGTCATCAGGAAATTGCAAATCGAGATACCACGACCCATCTAGTAGACTGGCCAAAATCCAAAACACTGACAACATTAAATGCAGGTGAGGCTGTGGAGCAATAGCAGCCCCAACTCGCTGCAAAATGGTGCATCCACTGTAGAAGGCGGTTTCGTACAGAGTTAATTAAACACGCTCTTAACCCTGTGATCCAGCAATGGTACTCCTTGATAGTTACGCAAGTAAATTAAAAACTTATGTCCACACAAGAACCAGCACACTGATGTTTACAGCAGCTTTATTCATAATTGTCAAAATTTGGAAGCGACCAGGACCAGCAGTTGGCGTAATGGCTATGTCACTGGACTCCCACGTAGCTGACTGTGGTTCAAGTCCTGGACCCAGTGGCTTAAACTCAACGCTGAGTGTGTGTGTGTGCCCAAGATCCCGAGAGGAGAATGGAGGAAAAGGGACTGCGGCATGGCCATCCCCCCAGGGGGGTGATTTCTCGCTTTCTGTCTCTCTGTCTCTGTCTTTCTGGTAAGCGTGCATACCCTACAGCAAAAAGCTTATCCCCCCCCAAAAAAAAAATTTGGAAGCGACCAAGATGTCCCTTAATAGATGAACAAATGAACGATGATATATCCACACACTGGATTGCAATTCAGCAAAATTAGATCTTGGGGATGGCAGGTGACATGGTGGTTAAGGTATTGGAATTCCCACATGGCTGACCACAGTTCGAGTCCTGGACTTAGCAGCTTGCTTTCCCCCTCTCTCTCTCCCTCTCTCTCTCTTTCTCTGGCAAAACTCATGTGAAAAAAGAATAATTATAATAAAATAATTATTTTTTAAAATTAGAACTTAAGGAAAGAAAAGATATGGAAGAACCCTAAGTGCATGCTGCTTGGTGAAAGAATCCAATCTGAAAGGGCTACATCACATATGGTCCCAACCACATGACATTCTGGAAAAGGCAAAATGAAGGAGACAGTAAAAAGATCAGGCAATGGGATGGGAGCGGGAATCAGTGCAACACTGGGATTTTTTTCCCTATAAGGTGTGTGCACTCACCAGAGAGAGATAAAGAGAGGCAGAGAGAAAGAGAGAGAGAGAAAGTGAGACATCACTCCCCAGGGGGGATGGCCATACCACAATCCCTTCTCCTCCATTCTCCTCTCGGGATTTTAGGTGTGGGCACACACACGCGCGCGTCTGGTGTGATTCTCAAACCACCGGGTCTGGGACTCAAACCATGGAATTGGCCAGGTGGGATCTAGTGCTTTAATCATCATACCACCTGCTGGCTCACACTGGAAATGTATTTATTTATTTATTTATTTCTGTTAAGGTTTTTGCCACAGGACCTATGCATTCGCCAGAGAGAGATAAAAGAGAGAGAAAAGAGACTTTCTCTGCAGAGGGAAAGTGAGAAATCACTCCCTGGGGGAATGGCCACACAGCAATCCCTTCTCCACCCTCTTCTCCAGATTTTAGGCATGTACACACATGCACCCCCCATGATTTTTAAGCTGCTGAGTCTAGGACTCAAACCGTGGAGTTAGCCACATGGAATCCAGCACCTTAACCACCATACCACCTGCTGGCCTACACTGGACATATATTTTCTTAAAGGTTTTGCCATAGGGTGCTTGTGCTTGCCAGAGTGAGACAGTGAAAGGGAAAGTGAGAAATCACCCCCTCATGGGGGATGGCCACACCTCCATTCCACACCTCCAATCCCTTCTCCATTCTCTTCTTGAGATTTTGGCACACATGCACACAAACCTGGCATGAATTTCAAGCTGCCAGGTCCAGGACTCAAACCACAGTCAGCCATGTAGGAGTCCAGCACCTTTAACCACCATATCACCTGCTGGCCCCCACACTGAGGATTTTTAGGGCAGAGGAATTGCTACCCTGTACAACACTAGAGATGAATACATGTCCTCGTATATCCGTCCAAACCCTTAGAATGCACAGCCACAAGTGAACGAACCCTAATGTAAATCTGGACTTCATTTAATAATGAATCAATAGTGGTTCGTTTACTGTAATAAACGTACCATACCAATGCAAAATGTTAATAATGGGCACTTGGGGGACTTTTGGGGAACTTATGGAAACTCTTGGTACTTTGCACTTGATTTTTTTTTCCTGCAAACCCAAAACTATTTTTTTTTGAGAGAGATTTTTACTGTAGGGCGCGTGCGCTCGCCAGACAGACAGAGAGAGACATAGAGACAGAAAGCGAGAAATCACCCCCCAGGGGGGATGGTCATGCCGCAATCCCTTCTCCTCCATTCTCCTCTCGGGATCTTGGGCACGCACGCACACGCACCCGGCGTGAGTTTTAAGCCACCGGGTCCGGGACACGAACCGCGGTCGACTACGTGGGAGTCCAGCGACATAGCCATTACGCTAACTGCTGGTTCCCCAAACCCAAAACTATTTTTAAAAAAGTTAAATGCTACCCCAATAGAAAAAGTATCAAGTACCACCCCAATCTTTAACAATGGAAAGAAATCTTGCAATATTACTAATACTCCATTTCTATAACACGTCACACCCTTCAGAATGTGTGTCCATTAATGACTGACCTCATCATCTCTGTTTGCTAAGCAAGGATATGCATACCGTTCACGCCTCTATTCCACGAGGGTTCACTCCGTCCCCACCTCACACCCTCACTGGGGACCCAGCCGAGTCTGGGAGACTGAAAGGTCAACAAGTACCAGGCTGCGATGCTCTTTTTCCGGCGCAGGCATGGCCGTTCACATCTGTGCATCTATTTCTCTGATTACTTGTTAATGTCTGTAAGGGGAGAGGGTCACCTCTGATTCGCTGGTTGCGCGGTGCGGTGCGCGGCATGAATCCTGAGTGAGTCAGACAATGGTGCTAGGGAGTGCTAGGACTAGACAAGACCTGGGAGTGCAGGGACCATCCCTCTGCAACAACCCAGAGGGCTTCAAAGAGATGAGCCAGGGCCCAGCCTCAGCGCTGCAAGAGGAGGGCGCTGCTGCCTACAAGGGAGCAAAAGGGAAGGCCCCGGGTTCGGATCCCAGCCAGACATGAACACACCAGGTGTACATGACATGGCATGACAAGACCCTAGAAGAGGTTCCTGTCTCTCTCACACACAAAATAAGTGAATAAGCTCCTAAAGAAGAGAGGAAAGAGCTGGCTGAGGGCTTAAAGGAAGAAGTAGGGCCTGGGCAGGCATCCCAGGAGGGAAGTGGCCTCTCAGAAGTGCCACAAGGAAGAGGTCACAAGAGAGCTGTCTCGCCTCCAGAATTCAGAGCTGGAAACGAACTCAGAGGACTGGGCTGGTTAGGAAGGAAACCACCTGGGCAGCTTAGGGTCTGCCCGAGGTCTCGGTCCCCAGGGGCCAGCTGAGGGCAGAGCTGGGAACTCAGAGCGCTGGGAAAACAGCGAGTTTTCCTGGGTTCTCAGCTTCCACTGCAGGTCATGAGAGAGAATCTGAACTAGGGCTCCCTTCCCCTGCTACACACACACCCCACCACCCCAGACCAAGAGCATGGACAGAAGTCTGATGGCCAAACTTTACCTCTGGGGCCAGCAGGTGGCGCTGGACTGCCACGTGGCCAACAGCGGTTCAAGTCTCGGACGTGATGGCTTGCTTTCTCCCTTTCCTTCTCTCTCTCTGGTCAGATTTTAAAAATAATAATAGTAACAAATAATGATAATAATAACAAATGAAATTAAATAAATAATTCTTTTAAAAAGGCAAAAACAAAAACAAAAATTTCACCTTCTACTGCCCATGTATTATTATTTTTTTGTTTTGTTTTTTGGAGAGGTTTTTGCTATAGGGCGCATGCGCTCATCAGACAGACAGAGACAGAGAGACAGAAAGCAAGAAATCATCCCCTGGGGGAATGGCCACACTGCAATCCTTTCTCCTCCATTCTCCTTCTGGGATCTTGGGCACGCACCCAGCATAAGTTTTAAGCCACCGGGTCTGTGACACGAACCGCGGTCACGACATGGGAGTCCAGCGACATAGCCATTATGCTAACTGCTAGTCCCACCCGTGTATTATTTTAAAATTAGGGCAGGTGGCATGGTGGTTAAGATGCTGGACTCTCACATGACCAACCACAGTTTGAGTCCTGGACCTAGTGACTTGCTTTCTCATTTTCCTTCTCTCTCTCTGGTCAAATTAAAAAATGATAATGATGATGAATACAATTTTTAAAAATTATTTTAAAATTAAAACGATGCTTCTCCCTCCCCCCTCCTCAAAATACCTCCCAGTAACCTTTGCTTAGGATTGTATAAACTCTAGTCTTTATGGAATAAAAGTAGCAGCAGCTAACACTTATAAAACACCCTACCTATATCGTAACTCAGGCAATCCCCCCTGCAGCACGGCCTGGAGCCCCACTTTCCAGACGCGCCCCAGCACAGTGCTGGGGCAGGCACACCCACGTAGAGGAGCACGGACTGTGATTTGTTTCCTCCAAGTTAAACGTGTCCACAGGCTCACTGCTCAGACAGCATGAGGCTGCGAGTTTGAAACTAGACCCTGCAGCTAACCAACTGTGGAATTTGGGACTGGCTAAATTCCCCACACCCTTTCCTCCTGTGTAAGAGGGTACTAATTCCTTCCTCAACAGGTTTTCGTCCAGAGTAAGCTGTGGTAACAGGGTAAGTTCCGATTGCTGTGTCTGCCACACAGGAGGCCTTTAAAGGAAAAACAGCAAACACCTGTTTTTGAAACCAAGTGGGTCTCTGAACTCCTAGGAAACGTCTCCGCACTGGAAGGAAGAAATGGGAGCATTTTAAAAACTGTGACCCAGTGACCGTGGGTCCTGCTGATGAATGAAATCCTGGCCTGGGTGTCGGCCAAGGCTTCCTGGGCCAACTCATAGGACAGGAAGCTGTGGGCTTCCTCCTCCTGCAAGAATCCAGCTTCCCTCAACTGACCCCTCCCACTGTCCCCAGAACATTCCACACTAAGCCAGGAAACAGCAGGAACTGGTCACTGGGTGCCCCTCCCTGCTCCTCCCAGCCCAGACAGGAAAGGCGGCCCCACCTTGGCCGGCCTCCAAGCACAATCCTGACCTGCACCCCTGCTTGTGCTACTGCCTCCCTTCAGAGCGACCCTGACCGCGTGTCCACCGCCAAACCTCTCCCCTCTCTCCAAACCAAGTTCCCAGTCAACTATTAACCAAACACTCGTCAACCAAAGCCAGCGGGAGAAGGCCTGGGTAACTGGCTGTTCGTCTGTGGCTATGGCCCTCCTATGGCATCTGACATGCTCTCCTTAGGCCCCTAACTCATCTCCTTCCTCCAAGGGCAATCATGAACCACCTCCTCCTCAAGCGCATTCAGTGGCTCCCACCTCCTCCTGAATTAAGTTCAGAGTCTACACCTTGGGACTGACAGTCCTCCACAATATAGTCCAAACCCACTCAGCAGCCTCATCAGTCGCAACCAAAATGGATCACAGCCCCATTTCTAGGGGCACCGAGGAGGCTGAGTTCAGACTCAGGAGCCCGACAGGCTCCTGTATTTTTCTTCACTCATTTCCCTTTAATCTAACTCATTCTTTTGCCACAACAACTTATTTCCAAAGAAACGTTATATCCCCACCACACATAGAAAGCCATCACTTGCCACCAAGAGGAACTGAATAAAATTGTCTAATACACACCGTTTGCAATGCTCACCTGTAGACCACTCAAAACTCTTGCAAACGCTAAAAAACACTGCCTTGGCAATTTATGTTTGCTTCCTTTGTAGCCCTTGGGTTTTGGGCCCTTTCCCACAGTAACCTGGGGATTTGTCACAGTCTCGTACAGGGGGACCCCAGATGTGAGCGCCTGTGGGCACAGAGCCCACAGCCCCTGTTCCAGCCCCACGCAGAGCAGGTCCTGCAATTAAAGCACTTCTCAAACAGAATGTTCCTACAGGTTCCGCCCACGCTCCGCCCAGCCCAGGCCCATCTGCAGGTTTAACCTTCTACCAAGATACACAAGCCAGTCAGCCAGCACCCCCAAATCAATCCCTGTCCACTGGAGTGTCTGCAAGGAGGAGGTAGAGAGTTAGGCCCTGTCTGATGAGGACCCTAAGGCTTGTGTCCCACTTCTAGCCCCCTTCCCGG
>NW_006204759.1:904824-935073 GCF_000334495.1 Tupaia belangeri chinensis | reverse complement strand
AGGAATGCCAGGTTTCTGGTCAGCCATTAACCAACCACTGCCCCAGCAGAGGCACTCCTGTCCTGGCACTGGCAGAGCTGCGGGAAACCCCTGTGTGAAGGGCCCTGGCTCCAGGAAACACAGAGGCGTTTATCCTCCCATGTCTAAGAGCCATGAGACCCAGAAACACCTACCAGGAACTGCGGGCCTCAGCCTCACCGGGAGGGCGGGAGGGCCTGCAGGCAGGAGGAGGAGGCTCTCCCTCCTCCACACCAGGGTTGTCAGGGGCGACCCAGGTGCTCCAGATGCAGATCTGAATCACTCTGACTTAAGTCAATAAGTGGAGGCCACCGGGCAGCCCAGCTGGAGCCAAACCAAGGCCTGGATTCTCCTCAGCGAATGGAGGTCAGGCCAAAGCCACCCCTCTGCTGGACTGCTGGTGACAGTTTCTGGTGACACAGGCTTCTGGAACCGAACAGATGAAGGGCATTTCCTATCAGAGGGAGGTCTTCTACAGGAATGTTTGCATGCTTTCTGGTTCTATTTTTTTGGTCTGGTCACTTTTGTGCTTGGTTAGAAAGGACACATTTTCAGGACCAGCAGATGACATAATGGTTACATTACATCACTGGACTCCCGTAGTCGATCACAGTTCAAGTCCCGGACCTGGTAGCTTAAAACTCACACTGGGGGGATCAGCAGGTGGTGTGGTGGTTAAGGCGCTGGACACTCCCACATGGCCGGCCACGGTTCAGTCCTGGACCTGGTGACCTGCTTTCTCATTGTCCCTCTGTCTCTCTCTCTCTCTGTGTCTCTCTCTGGTCAAATTTAAATACGTGAATGAATAAATAAAATTAAATTAAATAATTCTAAAAAAAAAAAAAAATCCCAAAAACCTCACACTGGGCACATGTGTATATGAGCCCAAGATCCCAAGAGGAGAATGGAGGAAAAGTCACCCCATTGCCCCTAGGGACTGATTTTTCTCTTTCTGTCTCTCTGGCAAGTGCAGGTACCCTATAGCAAAATTCTCTCTAAAAAAAAATTTATTATTTTTTTAAAAAGGTACATATTCTGGAAAGGTATCAATATAGTCATTATAGGTAGTGGTGGAGCTTGGGATGTTAGCTTCTCCTGAAGCCTCAGCTGCCAGGGCATAGCCCCCTTTTGGGTGTGGGTCTTCAACAGGAAGGTAAACTGAGGCACGGCTAATGTGCCCAATGCCGTAAATGAGACAGCCTCCCCAAGGTACCCTGAGGAGGTGAAGGATAATGACATGAGTCCTTGCGTGGCTAGGGAGCGTTTACACCCTCACATCTGCCTACAGAGACAGGGAAGGTGCCAGGATCTCTCCTTGACCTTTTCACAGTGCAAACAAGGTGACAGGGAAAAATGTTTTGGTGATAAGAAAAACAACACGTTAGTAACCTATACTCCGTGGGAAACAAAAACAGTGCTACTGAGGAGAGCATAAACACCCAGAGCTTCTCAAACGGGGTTCCAAGGAGCCCCAGGGGTGTCAGATTGCTGGATGCATTTTCAACCCTACACAGAGAACTCGGCTTGAAACAACTTTGTTTCATTATTGGGCTTCCAGGTAAGATTTTATTGGCCGCTAGGTGGTGTGGTGGTTAAGGCGATCAACTCCAACATGGTCGACTATGGTTCGAGCCCCAGACTTAGCAGCTGGCTTTCTCAGTTTTTGACTCTCTCTTTCACTGTCTGGTCAAATTAAAAAATAATAATAAATAAGTAAATAATAAAAATCAAATAAATGATTCTTAGAAATATTTCATTTGAAGAGGATTCTGTAGTTCGAAATGTTAAGAAGTGCTGACAGGAGCTGCGAGAGTGTGGTGGAAACCACGTGTGAGTTTCCAGGAGGGAGCAGCCCCACACCCAGGCATGCTAGGAACCAGGGGTCCTTTGTCCTGTGCGAGCACTCAGCATTCAGTCACTGCAGGAGAGGAGCCTCCTTTGCCAGGGTCCCTCCTGGCCACTTTGCCCTTCCCCTGGCAGGACCACAGTTGGATAGACTAGCCTAGAAACTGCAGGCGATGCCAAAATCAAGCTGAGCCTGGAGCCAAGTCAAACATCCAGAAAAGAGACCTGGATCCCAGCAGGGCCTGGGCCAGACCTCGACATCAGAGCCAGATTTGTGGATTGAGGGACCAGAGGCCCAAGAGACATACTACGTGCATCACTGACTGAAGGCGACCCCAGACAGCCCCTGCGTCAAGCGTAGCAGTGAGAGGTTGCTTCCCACGTGCTCCCAGAGGCTTGCTGCGTGCAAAAGCCAGCTCCGTGTGAAGGTCCAGGTTGTACCAGACATGAAGGTGTGAAGAGGCCGGCAGGTGTGAGCTCTGCACAGCCGTTAGCAACGGGAAACTGCCATGCAGGCGGCATCCTTCCCACCACCTCCACAGACCAGCAGGTAGAGCACTCAGCGACAGGAGGACAGGCCCAGGGTCTCTGCTGGCCTCATCGAGTGGACATATGTTTTCCCTCCCAGCGTCCCTTTGAGAATGATCCCTCCAGGCCAAAGGAATCATGCCCAGTCCTTCTGGGTAAGAGAAACCAGTCCTTCCTCTTCCTTTCTCTTCCTCTGGACTGGATGTGATGACACCTCACACCCTAGGCACAGTGACTGGCTCAGGGCTGGGCATGTGACGGGTGACAGTGCTACCTGGGTTCTGGCCAGTTACTGAGAAATACACCCCTGTCAGTGACAGGAAGCTGCATGCACATTGCCGGTCTGGGATGGCCAATAGTGGCCACCTCACTGCCTCTTACAAACAGCCTGTCTTCAACTAAAGCAAAGTGGAGTTGAGAGAGAGACGTAAATAACCCAAAGGCATTGTAAACTGCTGGATCCGGTCACCATCGAACCATCAGATCAATTTCTAGATCACCAGGCCCGTAGTTTCCCCTTTGTGCTCAAGCTGAATAGTTTGAGCTGGGTCCTTACCATTTGCAATCAAGAGTCCTGAGTAAGTCACCAACCCAGAACTGGAAAGGAATGAGAATGCACCACACATAAAGGACTTCAAAATGTTTGTGGGGTGACCAGCAGTTGGAGTAATGGCTATGTCGCTGGA
The DNA here is from genome assembly GCF_000334495.1 of Tupaia belangeri chinensis. Lineage (NCBI taxonomy): Eukaryota > Metazoa > Chordata > Mammalia > Scandentia > Tupaiidae > Tupaia > Tupaia belangeri. The sequence continues at coordinate 931,996 of NW_006204759.1, read as the reverse complement.
CTCCCACGTAGTCGACCACAGTTCGAGTCCCGGAGCCAGTGGCTTAAACTCACGCTGGGCATGTGTGTGTGCGTGCCCAAGATCCCGAGAGGACACTGGAGGAGAAGGGATTGCGGCGTGACCATCCTCCCTGGGGGATGATTTCTCTCTTTCTATCTCTCTGTCTCTCTCTGTCTGTCTGGCGAGCGCACGTGCCCTATAGCAAAAACCTCTCCAAAAAAACAAAACAAAACACACTGGGTGTCTGTGAGGTGCCAGGATCCTGAGGAGCTGGAGGTCTGGGACGAGATCGCAGCATGGCAAGGCCCCATCAAAGGCTTCTCTTTCTCTCTCTCACTCGCTCTATCTCTCTCGCTCATGCAAGTCCACATGCACTCTGACATTAAAAATATTTGAAATGCTGAAGTCCATGGGCGGCAGGTGGTGTGGTGGTTTGAACACTGGACTCCCACATGGCTGACCATGGTTTGAGTTCTCAACCTGGCAGCTTGTTTTCTCTTTCCTTCTCTCTCTGTCTCTCTGAGATGAGCGCACATGCCTTATAGCTCTGGAAAGTGGGCTCTCTGCTCCTGCTCCTCATGCCTCTTGGGAGGCCTGTGCCAGCTGCAGTGTGGCCTACCATGGTTCAAATCCTGGCTCAGCAATTTGAAAAACACACACATGCTCCAGATTCCAACAGGATGGAGAAACAGAGGAGACCGCATTGTGGTCTTTCTCTCTGCCGAGGTGCACATACCTTCTGGCAATTAAAGAGAAAAACATCCCACTGAACGCTCTAAACATGAAAGCAAGTGCCAGACTGCTTAATAAAACCACAGGTAAGATTTGCAAGAAGGAAGCAAAAAGGGATAAACAGAATGACTCACATATGAAATAGAATAATCTGATAATTAATATAAATAGGAAATAAGTCCCTAGCTAAGTGACTGAAAACACTTTAAAAAGCGCAACAGGAGGAAAATAAATCTCTGACTGCAAAATAAAAGCATTTAAAAGAAGCTATGTTCAAGACAAAATGCTCTGTCTGTGACAAATACAGGTTTTATTTTAAAATTAGAAACGTGTTGGCAGTGGTGTCCTTTGGCAAATGAGCTGCACGAAGCCCTTCTAGAGGGTGGGGCCGGCGAGGGCTGGGGCTGCTCTGGGGTCCTGGGGTCAGAGTGGTCCCCAAAGGCCGACAGGCACGGGAGGGGTAGGACGGTAACTGAGCCCTGAAGGGAAGGCCGTGTATTCTCCTCGCCTCACTTCTCCAGGCCCACCTGGTCTTCTAGGTCTCCTCCATTCTGCCCTGCCTGCCCCACTGACAAACCCACTGCCTCTGTCTCCCACCCAGTCAAGCCTGGGCCCTCAGACCCGCCTCTCTGGGCAGCTGCTCCTCTCCACCCCTGCCCTAAGAGCCCCACATGAATTCTGGCTCATCTCTCCTGCTGTTCTGCCTCTCTGCCTTCCTGCCTCCACCCCAGGGCCCCAGATGTCCTTCCCCTCGGCCTCATCCTTCAGGACCTGGCAAAGGGTGCTACACCATGGAGCCTTCTGGAGCCTCTCCCTCCCTGCAAGTCCTTTAACTACTTGCGGCTCGCTTTCCTTCAGTACTAAGCATTTGCCATCTTACGTGGCGTTTATGAGGGGACTTCAATCAAAGTACAGGCTTAGGGGCCAGTGGGTGGTACAGTACTAACACTCAATGCTTTGTAAAGCAATCTCACATGGAAAGGTTCCTAGTTCAAGTACTGAGACCTCCCTGAGTACACAGAGCACACATGTGGCCGTGATCTGGGCTGGCTGAAGGTTAGGGTGGGTCACAGACTCAACACCCTGCTGGAGGTGCTGTCTCTCTCTCACTCAGAAGGAGAAATAACCTTTTTTGGGGGGAGGGAGGATAAAAAAAAAAGGTTTTTTAAAATTTCAAACCAAGTTTATGTACTCTTAAGTGGTCATCGAAAGCTCAGATGTGAACACTCCCACTACCACTAGCAAGCCCTCATAGGGCCCAGACTGAAGTTCTTGCCTATCCCTCTGATAACCCCCAATACATTCCTACAGCAACACAATTATTCCATGTCACATCTGAGAACAAAGACCAATTTACGTAAAGCACAATGGATAGCCTTAAATATTCCACAAAGCCAAAACACACTGTGCATTTAGAAGATTTAAATTTCTTTTTTCCTTTTTTTTTGGAGAGGTTTTTGCTATAGGGCGTGTGTACTCACCAGAAAGACAGAGAGACAGAGAGACAGAAAGCGAGAAATCACCCCCCGGGGGGATGGCCACGCTGTAATCCCTTCTCCATTCTCCTCTCGGGATCTTGGGCACACATGCACACGCACCCAGAATGAGTTTAAGCCACTGGGTCTGGGGCTCAAACTGTGGCCAACTACATGGGAGTCCAGCGACATAGCCATTACGCTAACTGCTGGCCCCAGAAGATTTAAATTTCTGCACACTGCTTATTGTAACTAAAGTTCACTTACTCTCTGTGAGGATCAAATGCAATACAGTATGGGAGTATTTTTAACCCTGTAAAATACTACACACACAGTATTATAAAATGCCATTTAACTCAGAAAACATTTTCCATCATCACAAGTCATAAATATAATTTTTAAAAGAATACTAGCAGCTTTTTCTGGGTTCCTAAATGTTTAGGAGTCTGAGACATTCTGGACACACACACACACACACACACACACACATACACACACACACCCCGGGCCAAGTTCTATGTTACTGAACCATTTTACAATCTAGCCTTTACATTCTGCAGCCAGATGAGAGTTAATGATGTCAGTCCCCAGTATCTTCACAAAGTGCCTTTCTGGCCAGTTTGGAGAACGACAGTAGAAGGGTAAAGGGGCAGACAGGAGGAGGACCAGTGAGGAATTGTCACTCGTGATTAAGAACTAAACATTTTTTTTTTAGAGAGAGAGAGATTTAACAGGGTGCATGCTCTCAGCAGAGAGACAGAGAGAGAGAAAGCGAGAAATCAACCCCTGGTCAGGATGGCCATGCCTCAATCCCTTCTCCTCCATTCTCCTGGGATTTGGGGCATGTACACACAAGCACCCAACGAGTTTCAACCCTCTGGGACTTGAACCACTCCTGCATGGTTGGCCACGCAGGAGTCCAGAGCCTTAAGCACTATACCACCTGCTGACTTGACTTAATTTTTTGTTTTTAGATGTTTTTTGCCTTAGGGCACTGCACTCACTGGACAGAGAGAGACAGAGACAGTGAAGGAAAGGTGGGAAATCACCCTCCCAGGGAGAATGGTCACTCTGCAATCCCTTCTCCTCCTGGGATCTTGGGTGCGCACGTACATGTGCCCAACATGAGTTTCAAGACACCGAGTTCAGAATTTGAACCACGGGGGGCCATGTGGGAGTCTAACAATAGAACCGCTATGCCATTTGTTGGCCTCTGGCCCCACACCCCACCTTGTTAAAAAGTACGAATTGAGGCCAGCAGGTGGCATAATGCTTAAGGCAGCTGGATCCCACATGGTCAGCTAACTATGTGCTCTGCATCCAGACAGGGAGGCTTGAAAACCATGCCAGGTGCCATGTGCATGCATGACCAAAATCCAAAAAGGAGAATAGAAGAAAAGGGATTGTGGCATGGGAATGCTTTCTTACTTTCTCTTTCTGTCTCTCTCCAGTAAGTGCAAAAGCCCTATGACAAAAATCTAAAATAAGTTAAAAATTTTTAAAAAATTAAGGGAACCAGCAGTTAGCATAATGGCTATGTCGCTGAATTCCTACATAGTCGACTGCGGTTCGCATCCCGGACCCGGTGGCTTAGAACTCACGCCGGGTGCGTGTGCGTGCGTGCCCAAAATCCCGAGAGGAGGATGGAGGAGAAGGGATTGCGGTGTGACCATCCCCCCTGGGGGGTGATTTCTCTTTCTATCTCTCTGTCTCTCACTATCTGTCTGGTGAGTGCACACGCCCTATAGCGAAAACCTCTCAAAAAAAAAAAATTAAAGTATACTTTTATTCTGGTACAAGAAGTTTGAAATTCATATATACAGTATTTTTCGTATTGTGCATTTTCCACGAGCTCTTTGTAGACCTCCTCTCATATTTATGATTTTGTAAATATTTTATTTTATCATTATCGTTATTTTTCATTTGACTATAGCAAGACAGAGAGAGAAAGCAAGCCACCAGGTCCAGGACTCGAACCATGGTCAGCCATGTGGGAGTCCAGTGCCTTTAACCACCACACCACCTGCTGGCCCCCATATTTATATTTTTATCTCTTACCAGGCAAAGTCTACATTTGCTTCATCTTTGCATTCAATTCATTCATCCCACAAATACTTAACTGAGCACCTACTATGTGCCCATCTAGGACTGGGGTAGCATAATGAGCAAGAGAGATGTCATCCTAGATCATCTTGGAACTCACATGTTGAAGGGGAAAATATTAAATAAACACCTTTGTTAGGACGAGCTCCCACATGGGAGATGACAGAAGGCGTGGGGAGGTGTGATATGCAAGTGTCAGGGCAGTTGGAAGAGTTGGGAAGACATCTCCAAGGAAGCGACATTAGCCAGGACAGGGTAAGGAAATGAGTCCGGCATACTTTCTAGGCACATATGAAGTATTTGCTAGATACCTGCAGAACAAGCGAGTGACTAGTGAGTCAGAAATCCCCATTATTTACCCTGTGTCCCACCAGACTCGGCCTCCCCACCTGCTGTCACCCTGACAGGTCACACTGACTGGCACCTAGAGGGTTTCACAGCCCACATGCCTCCACCCAACAACAGGTCATGTCTACCTGCACGTCCCCTGTAGAAGTGCTTACTGTGACTGGGGCCAGCAGGTGGCATGGTGGTTAAGGCGCTAGACTCCCACATGGCTGACCGTGGTTCAAGTCTTAGACCTGGTGGCTTGCTTTCTCTCTCTCTCTCTCTCTGTATCTCTCTGGTCAAAATGAATAATAATAAATAAAATAAAATAAGAAGTGCTTACAGTGACTTAAGGAGCTCTCCACTCAGAATCCCCTCATCGAGCCCAGACACTGCCACGACCCCTTGCCCTGGAATAGCCAGTGGGTTTCGTCTTGCATACAGACCCAAAAAAGGAATGGCTTCCTGCAAAGCCTCACTCAGAAAGGCTGTAAGGCTGTCCCTGGGCTCAGTGGGAGAGAGCTGAGACTGATTCGTGATGTCTGCCATGGGGGTAGGAGACAAGGACAGCGGCACGGATGCCATGTCTTTACTTGCCACTCAGAGTCCCATAAATGCCCACCCAGGCAAGAAATTGCCTTCAGATCTAATTGCCTAGAAGGGCGTTCAGCATCTGGTCTCCTTTTCCTCCTGGACCACATGAACCATGTCGCTAACATTTTTTTCCTGCCTCGAGTGCTTATTAGCTCAGAGCTAAATGCATGGCTCTAAGACGGTGAAACGTAGGCAGTTCTGTGGCCGGACGCACGTTCTAACTTCCCCTCCTCGTGCCCGACTAGCTTATCTGCGTGTTTCCTGATCCCATTTTTATGGTTTCTAATTACACACACACACACAGATACACACGTGCACATGCACACGCACACAAGAGCTTCAAAAAGTCCATAGAAATATGTATTACGAAAAGACTATGCACGGATTTCAATATTTTCACACCAAAAAAACCTCCTGCTTCAATTCCATTTTTTCCATGAATTTTTGAAATTCCTTTGTACATATGCATATTTAATATAAAATAGCTACATAGAGGTCGGGTTTGCAGCATCTGCTCCATCTTTTTATTGTAAACCTATCGGTCCATACTTCTTATGAATACGAGATAGAGAGGGAACTAGATAGACGCGTGGGCATCCCCGATTCCCTTATGGAACGTGATGGAGTAATCCACGGGTAGACGGACGGCTGACAGAGACGGAAAACAAGGAAGAATGAGGCAGTCTGACGGAGAGACTTCTGAATACAGATGCACTCCGTCATGAAGAGGATACGGCTCTGATCGGAGCCAAGCTTTTAGTCCCAGCGGCACCCAGCGATGTGACTAGGAAGGGGAGAAAGGACACACACACCCCTCCCTAGACCATCCAAGCCAAGGTTTGACCAACTACTAAATGCCTACAGCACAGCCTGCCCCACTTACTTCACCTGGTGGTAACGAAATTAAACGGAGAGCCTAGACTCTGCTAGCTGGCGCCGGCTCTGGGCACGCCACCGGCGTTATTATTAGTATTAGAAACAACATTCTAGGCAACCGGCATACAGCCATAAATAATACGAAGCCACACCGCGTGGGCTCCTTATAAATGCCGCAGGAATTCAAAGAGAAAGGGGCATCAGAACCCACATCTGCATGCACAGTGTCCTTGTCCCCCTCTGATGGCTGAGAGCGACCTCTGACTGAACGACTTTGCTCCTCTGCTTCTCCCAGCAAGGGATACAGCCCTAGCCAAGATCAATCACACTCCGGGGGCTGGAGAAGGCAGCCGCCCCCAGCAGTTCCCAGCAGTCTCCTGACCAGGGTGTCCCCTGCAGAAAGAAGAAACAGTGCTTGTCGCCTGCAGGCCGGGCGGAGGGTGAGCCAGGGCTGGAAACGGCAGGGCTGTGTGGGCAGCTGACCCTGGCACAGGCCTCCTGCCAGGCTGCACAGACACTTCTGGTCCCCTTTTGTCCCCAATCACAGGCCCATTTATTCCACAGTCGCTGGGTTCCGGACACCTGAATCAGCACCACTGAGTTTCAAACAGCAGGTGAAACCGAGACAATGACAAGAACTGGGGTTCTTTTCCACAAGGTTTTCAGGAGGCCACGGGCCAGGCCTTTGTGTTCTGGAGGAACAAACAGAATTCACAGAGGGAGTAAGACTAATGCTAAATTCAGGAATGCTCCCTGCTCGGTCAGGGCTGAAAGCAAGCTAAAAACGGCCGAGAGACAGTCAGCCACCAGCTCACGGGAGCAATACGGTGCAATCCTGTGCACTTTACCCCAAGGGGCAGAGGGGAGGAGAGGAGACTTCGGTGATAAGGTCACTTGGCCTGTGATGTCACCTCCTCTCACTGGTCTGACTTAGCTGCCCAGCCAACTGCAGGGGTGAGTTCCACAAGCCCCCGCAGGCCCAGCAGACTCACCTAGGGGAGCGCCTCGGCTGGGCTGGCACATCAAAGCCCTTCTATTAGAAAGTGGAGCTCAGGGACCAGCAGATGGCATAATGGTTACATTGTTGGACTCCCACGTAGTCAACCACGGTTAGAGTCCTGGACCCGGCAGCTTAAAACTCATGCCAGGCGCCAATACGTGCATGCCCCGAATCCCGAGAGGAGATTGGAGAAGAGATGTGGTGTGGCCATCCCCTGCAGAATGATTTCTCGCTTTCTGTCTGTTTCTGTCTGTCTCTCTGGTGAGCGCATGTGCCCTACAGCAAAAGAAAAACAAAAAGAAAAAAAACTCTCTAAGGAAAAAAAACAAATCAGAGCCGAGACTGAGACTCAACTCGGCTACTCTCTGGAACAGCAAAGCTGCAGACCTGGGGGCTGAGGGAATAGCCCCTCTCCCCACGTGTAGATGCCCAGAAACAGAGACTTGGTCTGCAGTGAGGGAAAGAAGAGGGTGGCCACTGGGGGCCAGATGGAAGCACCACAGTAAAATGCAATGTCGGGGAGGCTGACCTCCATGGAATGGTTCCAGGTTTGTGTCTGGAGACCTCCCTGAACAAGACAGGCATGAGCGTGCCCAAGAACTGGGGCCAGCTGAGGTTAGGGGAGGGCTGCAGCTTCAAGACTCTGTTGGGGGTACCTATCTCTGTTTCTCAGTCATGGAAGAAATAAATGAATAAATTTAAAATAAAAAGAAGAAGGCCACCAAAGTAGAGACGAAAGCAGACACGAGGCGGAGAGGACTCCTGCACGTCTTCCCTCTTGCACGCATGTTGGTTCAGCCCTGCTGGGAGGGCCTCAGCCCACAAATCTTCCTTGGCTTCTAGGAGAGACTCCAGTGCCCTGGCAGTTAATTCCCTTTCTCATTCAATCTCTTCTGTCTGCAACCAGCCCTAGTAACCTCCCAGCCCTGGCTTGCCTGATTATCACGGTGTCCACTTCCCTGCCACCCTCTTATCCCCCGACAACAACTCCTTGCTCCACTCCCTGGGCAGATTAAGACTACCCGAGAGTATTCCAGTCAGTGGCCGAGGGCAGAAGCGGCGGTGCCAGGGGGAGCCCAGTTTGACCTACCTAGCAGTGACCTTCAACATCAGCGTCCCTGAGATGCAGGTTTCTCTGGACTCGGCCTGTGTAGACCTTCTCCAAATCCACTCGTGGCCCTCTCCAATCCATTTTCCTCACTACCATCACCAGAGCTCTTCACAATGCAGTCCTGTCACAGACCCACCTGGCTCAAAGCCTCCCAGTGGCTTCCTATTGCTCTTAGGAGAAAACCCAAATCTTCCCCCCACCTGCCTTAGCCTGGGTGCCTCCCTCCTTCCCCTCTGTGCCACAGGCACCCAGCACGTGTGCCTAGGAGATGCTTCTCCAAACCCTCTCCCCTCTTTTGTCTAATTACCTCCTTTAAAAAAAAAAATTAACACCGTTGAGATTCTATTCAAAAGCCATTAAATTCACCCTTTTAAAGTTTACAACCAGAGACGTCAGTGTATCCACATAGTCGTGCGACCGTCATCACCAGCTGTTATAATTCCAGAACATCTCATCACCCCGAAAAGAAACACATTAGCAGTCATTCCCATCCCCTGCTTCTCCACAGCCCCTGGAAACCAAAAATTGACTTTCTCTCCCACGGATTTACACATTCTGGACATCACCTATAAATGAGACCATATCATCTGTGGCCTTTTCATTCAGTTTCAATTTTTTTCTACTGTAATCTTTTATTATTTTTTTCCTTCTGCTCGCTTTGGGCTTAGTTTGCTATTCTCTTTCTACTTTCCTAAGGTGGAAGATAATCAATTTGAAGTCTTTCTTTTCTTTCTTTTTTTTTTAAATATAATTCAGGCTTTCCCCTTGTGATCCTCCTGCTTCAGCCTCCCAAGTTGCTGGCCGCCACCTGGCTCAGCCTTTAGGTTAGACCAGGGATCATACCCAGGCCTCCCATATGGCTCCAGCCCACAGAGCACAGCATCTTAGCAGCGCCCACCGCATGGCTGGGCCTCTTCTTTCTTTTTCTTTTGTTAAAAAATTATTATTTTCCCTTCCTTCCTCCCTCCCTCCCTACCCTCCTCACCTCCTTCCTCTTCCTTCCTTCCATCTTTCAATTTAACTAGCAGGACAGAGTGAGGGAGAGAGAGAGAGAGAGAGAGAGAGAGAGGGAAAATGAGAAAGCAAGCCAGCAAGCCACAAGGTGCAAGACTCAAACCACAGTCAACCATGTGGGAGTCCAGTGCCCTCAACCACCATGCCACCTGCCGGCCCCAGGCCTCTTCATTTTTAATCTAAGTATTTACAGCTATAACTTTAGTGCATTTTCACAGGTGGTATTTTTGTTTTCATTCACCTCAAAGTACTAGGCCATTAGGAAAGTCCTGGCTCATTTCTCTGTGCAAAAACACATCATGACCTTCCTGACAACCTGATATTCCCAAGGTCTCTTACATTTTCTTCTTTAATCCACTGGTTGTTTAGGCGTGTGCTTACTTTCCATATCGCCACAATTTCTATATGTGCCCCCCAAATCCATGTGCTGAAATTTGATTGTGCTGAGATTAGGAAGGTTAAAAACCTACTATGGTGTTGAAAGGTGGGATCTTTGGGAAGTTATTGGGATTGGATAAGGTCTTCAGTATGCAGGACCCCAAGACGGAGTATTTCCTAACAGAGCTTTTAATTCTCTTTTATTATCTTTTTAGGTTCTTTCCTTAGCAGTTGCCTTAGAGATTATAATGAACATTTTAATTTAAAACAATCTAGTTTGGATTAATAATGACTTAATTTAAATAGTACATAAAAAATCAGTTCCAATATAACTCTAATCTCCCCTTTGCTACTGTTGTTATACAAATTACATCTTTGAACATCCTAAGCCTGTCAACAGTTTTATAATTATTGCTTTTTGCAGTTGTCTCTTTAATCAGATAGGCGAAGAAAAGAGTTACAAACAAAATATATCGACACTCTCCAAAGGTGTTCTTTATTTCATCACATGGATTTGAGAAACTGTCTGGTGTCTTTTCATTTCAGCTTTAAGGATCCCTCATGCTAAGGTAGGCCGCTAATCGGGCCACTGGGTGGTGTGGGGGTTGGGGTGCTGGACTCCCAAATGGCTGACCGCAGTTTGAGTCATGGACCTGGAGGCTTGCTTTCCCTCTCTCTGTGTGTTTCTCTGTCTCTTTCTGGTGAGCACAGATGCCCTACAGCAAATTTAAAAATAATAATAATGACAAATGAAATGAAAGAAATAGTTATTTATTTTTACATTTATGTATGTATTTATTTATTCATTAGAGAGATTTTTGCTCTAGAGTGAGTGTGCTATACCCAGAGAGAAAGAGAGAAATCACCCTCCAGGGAGAATGGCCATGCTGCAGTCCCTTCTCTTCCATTCTCTCGGGATTTGGGGCATGCATGCACACGTGCCTGGCATGTTCTGAGCCATTGGGTGTGAGACTCAAACCATAGTTGGCTATGTGGAAGTCCAGGAATGTAACCATTATGCCATCTGGTGGTCCAATAAATAATTCTTTCTTTCTTTCTTTCTTTCTTTCTTTCTTTCTTTCTTTCTTTCTTTCTTTTTCTTTCTTTCTTTCTTTTTTTTTTTTTGGAGAAGTTTTTTGGGGGGAGCCTGTGCTCACCGGAGAGACAGAGAGAGAGAGAGACTGAGAAACAGAAAGTGAGAAATCACCCCCCAGGAGGGATGGCTACACCGCAATCCCTCCTCCTCCAGTCTTCTCTCAGGATCTGTGCATGTACGCACACATGCATGGTGTGAGTTTTAAGCTGTCAGGTCTGGGACTCAAACCATGGTTGACTACATGGGGGTCCAGCAACGTAACCATATGCCATCTGATGGTCCCTCAGTAAATAATTCTTTTTTAAAAAATTATTTATTTTATTTATTCATTAATTTATTTTAATTTGACTGAAGAAAGACACACAGAGAAAAGAAAGAAAGTGAGAGAACAAGTCACCAGGTCTGGGACTCAAACTGTGGTTGGCCATATGGGAGTGTCCAATACCTTAACCACCATGCCACCTTCTGACCCCACTCATTAAATAATTTTTTTTAATTAAAAATAAAGTAGGCTGCTAGCAACCTGTTTGATTTATCTAGGCTGTCTTAATCTTGCCTTCATTTTTAAATGATAGTTTTTCTGGACACAGAATTCGTGGTTGAGGGCTGGCTCTCTAGCCTGGTGATTTAGGGAGGACCAGGACTTAAACTCTTCTCTCGCCCTTAAATTCTGAGCTCAGCCATCTCTTCCTCCCTGGGCTAGGTCAGGCCCCTTTAGTACCTGAACTCCAGTGCTCCGCAGTTCTCCTCTGGAGTGATTCTCGCCCTCGTAATTAAATAATGAGAGAAGAAGCTCTTCGGTTGCAAATTCTACAGGACAAGGACCAGGCCATCTGTTCACTGCTCTGTCTCCAGAAGCAGCAGAGTGCCTGGCAAACCACAGATTTCAAGAGAGTTACCGAGTGAATGAATGAAACTCTTGCTAAAGCCGGATGAGTTGTGGATCTCGATGCTTCGCTCCCCGTAATAGTGTCAAATAGTCAGTCACACCCCGCCACAGCCAACAGGTGGGAATCTACTGCCCTGCCCTTGTCTTGGGGTTGCTTTGGCCAATGGGATATGTGAATATGACTGAGCAAAGCCTTGAAGTATGCGTGTGCCATTGAGCCCGCTCTCTTGCACTCCTGCCTGGCGCCGTGAGATACCCACGCCTTGGATGGTCACAGGTCCAACTGGGATCAGAGACATGGAACAGACCGAAACCCAACTTGCAGCTGGAAGCTGAGTCCTCTGAGAGCAGCTGGATCAGCAAACCTCACCTCACCCATGGACAGTAAGAAGTACGTGCTACTGCCAAGCGCCAGCGGGTTTGGGGGTGGTTTGCTGCACTATTGTGACAATAGGTGACTAGACATGGGCCCTGGCAAGTCTGAAGCCTGGGAGGGAGCCATGGACAAGGCCTCCCACCCACAATGGGGTCCACATTGATTCTGTAGACAGAACCACCCTGCCCCTCCAGTCTTACAGAGTAAACTCCCCGGAATTCCACGACTCCTCAACTGGGATATCCGTCTCTAGGACCAGCCTCCTAGGGCAGCCCAGAGTCTTTGAAGTGCCTAGCACACTGCCAAGGCACATAGTAGGTGCTTAATTAGAGTCAGGCTTACTGTTCTCTCCCCTCCTCCTGACCAATTCTACCCCTGGGCCTGAGAGGTCAATTTCAGCTACAAGTTCTCCCTCTGCTGTGGGACTTGGGGGGCGGGGTGTTGGTGGACCCTTACCTGTCCCAAGGACGGACCCTCCTTAACTGCCTCAGTTGATATCACAAGTTCTTCCAGTGACAAGGAGGAGACAGAGATGCCAACAGGCATTCAAAATTTGTAACTGCCTACTTCAAGATGAGCTTAGGGGGGAACCAGCAGTTGGCGTAATGGCTATGTCGCTGGACTCCCACGTAGTCGACCGCGGTTCGCGTCCCGGACCCGGTGGCTTAAAACCCACACTGGGCGCGTGTGCGTGCATGCCCAAGATCCCAAGAGGAGAATGGAGGAGAAGGGATTGCGGCGTGGCCATCCCCTCTGGGGGGTGATTTCTCGCTTTCTGTCTCTCTGTCTCTCTCTGTCTGTCTGGTGAGCGCACGCGCCCTATAGTGAAAAACCTCTCAAAAAAAAGAAAAAAAAAAGCAATAACGTTTAAAAAAAAAATAAAGATGAGCTTAGGGCTAAATGCAATAAAAAAATAAAAAATAAAAACAACGTAAGCATCACAGAGAACAGAGGCCAGGCAGAAAGCAGAGAAAGATGTCACCAGAAATCTGATGATTAAACTGAGCAGGCATCGACACAGCTTTCTAGCAGCTACAGAAAGCAGGCAAGCACGAGGGTCCTCCACGGATCTCCAGAGAAGGCAGCAGCCCCGAGTCTGAACCCCATACATGGGCAGCATCATGTCCAAAAGGACACCCCCTTTCGTTACTGTTAATACTGGGGAAACCTCAACAGTATGATACGCCTATCCAAGGTTCTTCTGTTTTGCAAATAACTTCTCATGGAATGACACAACGATGCCACAGGTGCTGTTATGACTCCCAGCTGAGGAAACTGAGGCCCATAAGGCAAAGCAACTTTGCAGGGCCGTGGAGTGAGGACAGAGAGGAACCATGATGAAAACCCAGCAAATGTGAACCCAAGGCCTGAGCCTCTAACCACTGAGCAATCCAGCTGCCACTTTGTTCAAGCCGGACCCACCCACTGCTCTTCCAGACCCTGAGCCCAGTCCCTGTGGAGGCTCCATGTCCCCCACCCCCACACTTCTCTTTTTTTTTTTTTGAAGAGGTTTTGCTATAGGGCACGTGCGCTCGCCAAACAGAGACAGAAAGCGAGAATTCATTCCCCAGAGGGGATGGCCATGCCACAATCCTTTCTCCTCTGTTCTCCTCTTGGGATCTTGGGCACCACGCACACGCGCCTGGCGTGAGTTTAAGCCACTGGGTCCGGGACTCGAAACGCAGTCAACTACATGGGAGTCCAGCGACATGGCCATTACACTAACTGCTGGTCCCCACCCCCACACTTCTAAAGGTCTCCTGTCCTGCAACCCGTACCACTGTTCAGTCCTGTTTGACAGGACCCCAGGTGAGCCCCCTGCTCCCTTCCAGCCCCACCACACCTCCCTCGCAGCAGATGCCCCTGCCATCCGGCCCTCCAGAGGGTTTACTCCCAGCTTGTCCCCACCAGCCAAGACTTGCCGTCCAGAGCCCAACACTGGGAGGGAGAACTGGGCAAGTCCACGTTCTCCCTCCAAGCAGAGCCACTGTCAAGCACGGCACACGTAGGACCTCCCCTAGGACAACGACTCCTACGGTGCAAGATTCACCTCACAGCTGCTACGAGAGCCCGTACCGAGCCAGGTCAGCCCACGGTTCACTCCCGGCTGCCCGCTTCTCTTGGCTTGTCCGTTCTCCCCTGACCTTCAAGTACGCTTTGACGCTTCATGGGAATGTTCAATTCTGTAAAGGCGATGTCGATGTTTTCTAGGGGCTTTTTCACTCCCAAGTGTCCCCCTTTGCTAAATCAGCTCCTGGTCACTCTTAGACACAAAGACTCTGACCTAGACACAAAGACCTTTTTCTCCGTATCTGAGTTTATTAAGACCTTACAAACCATTGAACTGTCAGTTCCCCATGGGACGCCGAGACTGAGGATGGGTCTGTGGAATGCCTGAGGTGAGCCCAGCCCCTAGGCTCTTCTTGCAAAATCAGAAAAGGTGACCCCTCAAAAAGGCACTCCCCTTCCACCTATTTAAAAATGACAGGGGCCTGCAGGTGGCATGGTCATTAAGGCACTGGACTGCCACAAAGCTGGCCAGAGTTCAAGTCGAACCCAGTGGCTTGAAACTCACACCAGGCATCTGAGCATGTGTGCCCAAAATCTGGAGAGGAGAATGGAGAAGGGATTGCAGTGTGGCCCTCCTCCCCCACCCCCCTGCCCCGCCCTAGAGAGGGGTGATTTTTCACTTTCCCTCTCTCAGTCTCTCTCTGACAGATGTACATACCCTGTGGCAGGGGCCTAAAAACACAAAAATCATCATGACAAACGGACAACGGCAAGACAGGACGCTACACATCCATTTGTTAGGAAGCCACCATGACACACCACACAAATTGAAGCTCTCTTCCAAGTGGTGTCTGGTGTGGCACTCAAGCTACAAAAATGGCATTGGCGGACCCACCACGTCTACAGCACTTGCAGCTAATCAGGCAAGATGCTCGACACAGCTACCTACTCAGAGGGTCTCTTGACTTAGGGAGGCTGCGAGACTCTGCATGCACGTCCCCCACTTGTAGAAATCTTACCCCGCCCCAGCCCAGCCGCAGTGGCATAAGCAGGAAAGTGCCAGTGTGCAGTGGCTGAGGCCACATGCATGAGAGACCCAGGTCGGTTCTCAGCCCACCTGTGGTTCTAGGTTCTGGAAGGCTGGGATCTTTTCCAGTACAGCACAGTGAGACTCTGTCAAAATACCGACCTGAGGCTCAGGTACCATGGCACAGCAATAACGTAGTGCCCTGCAAGGCTGGAAGCCATACGGACAACTGTGGGTTCAGATCCTGGGTTGGCCTGAGAACACACCAGCACAAGCATAGGCACCCAGGATCCCAAGGACCTGGAAAGCCAGGGAAAGGGGACTACAGCATAACAAGACCCTGTTGAAGATGCTTCTCACTTCTCTCTCTCTCTCATGCATGCACATGCTATCATTACGTGACACACATACACACACAAAACTAAAAACCTTTCTCTCCCACACTCTCTCATTTAAGTAAATAAAAAAATAAATCCCAGCCTAGCCTCTGTGGGGCAGACAATAGCATGCCAGACGGCAGAGCTGGAAGCCACATGCTGACCATGGTTTGAGTCTCTGGCTCAGACAGCCCAAAACACAGCAGGCACACACACATACACTTAGGGTCCTGGCAGGTTGGAGGACAGGAGGAAGAAGATCGTGGTGTGACTTAGCTCTAGGGAGAGTGTTTCTCTCCCTCACTCCCTGTCTCTAGAAGCACGCGTGCACACATACTCTATCATGAAAAAAATAGTCCTGCCCCCCCCCCCCAAGGTGATGGTGTTAGGCGGCCTTTGGGAAGTGACTAGGTCATGAGGATGGGTTATGGAATTTTGTTATAGCAACCCACATGAACGAAGACGGAGACTTCCACGTCTTGTTTCTCCTTAGCTCGAATCAAGTGTCAGGTCTCAAGAACCCCAGACAGTGGGAGGAAGATCTTCATGTCTAGGTCAGGGTCATCAGACCAGAGAAATGGCTTCTGCAAATGAGGAGACTCCCAGCAAGATTACAAACAGCAAAGAGAAACACTAGACTGTAGAAATTAGCTCTCAAAGTGTAGAAATTAGTTCCCAAAAAAAAAAAAAAAAGGCTGTGATAGGAGCCAGCTGGTGGGGTGGTGGTTAAGGGGCTGGACTCCCACCGGGCCAACCGTGGTTCGTGGGCATGCATGCGTGCCCACAATCCAAGAGGAGAACGAGGAGAAGGGATTGTGGCATAGTCATCCCCGCTGGGTGATTTTTAACTTGCTGTCTCTCTGTCTCTCTTTGTCTCTTCGGTGAGTGCACGTGCGCTCTAACAAAAACCTCTTAAAAAAAAAAAAAAAAGGCCTTGGTGGTGGAGAGGAGAGGAATGAAAACTGCAACAATTTAGGCAACTTGGTGGCTATTGCAAGGCCCAGCCTGGGCTGATTTTTACCATTTGGAGTTGGAAATAATTATGCATTTATCTCTGAGCTTCTTTTTTTTTTTGGGGGGGGGGCAAACCTCACCCATGGTACCTTCCTCTTGATCAAATACTTTCCCAGAGCCTGATATTAACAAAGACAGGCACAGTGACAATTCAGAGACCAGCTGAAACTGGGTCGTTTCCTATTACTAATCCAAGTGATTCAATGACATTAAGAAAGACATCAGAAGAGAAATCATTTCCTTTTTTTACTTTTAAATGAGCCTTACTTAGAGCAATTCTGAAGCTGGCTTTCTTAAGCAAACAGTCCCTGAGGATGGCACGAAAGAACTTCGGACAGAACCCTGCGTTCTCATCTCTGCACCAAAAACCCCTTATCTAATCCCTCTATGCTCTACATCAAGGGGCAAAAGGAGTGAACTTGGTTTCCGAATATTAAGTCCACAGAATAATATATATTCCCACATTTCACCTTCTAAACTAAGCCCGTGTTCTCCATTAACTTTCCACTGGGGACTCAGGAAATTGTTTCAAAACTGGGAACTAAATTTGAAGTTGGGGTGTGGCGGGGGGGGGGGGTGCCACACGCAATATGAAGGGGTGGTGTGGCGGGGGGTGGGACTCACCAAGTCCAAACGTTTGAAGTAGTTTGCAGCAAACTGTAAAGTTAGAGCTAAAGTGACTGCCTGTTGGAGAGTTCACCTGTCAGCCCAGGAATCTAACTGTCCAGATGGGTTCGTTTGGAACCTCTGCAACTAGTGGGGAAGAATAAAATGCAGCTCTCTGGGGACCAGCAGTTAGCGTAATGGCTATGTCGCTGGACTTCCGTGTAGTTGACCGCGGTTCGCGTCCTGGACCCGGTGGCTTAAAACTCATGCCGGGTGCATGTGCGTGCGTGCCCAAGATCCCGAGAAGAGAATGGAGGAGAAGGGATTGCAGTGTGGCCATCCCCTCTGGGGGGTGATTCCTCGCTTTCTGTCTCTCTGTCTCTCTCTGTCTGGCAAGTGCACACGCCCTATAGCCAAAACCTCTTCAAAAATAATAATAATAATAATGCAGCTCTCTGTGAGGCTAACCCACCCGGGAGGGTTCCAGGTGCGCATTCAGAGATCTCCCTGGACATGCCAGGAGTGCACAGGCCCGTGATCCAGGGCTGGCTGGGGCCAGAGGTGCACTGCAGCATTAGAATCCTGTGGGAGGACCTGTTTCTCTCTCACCCAGGAAGGAAATAAATAAATAAACTTTAAAAACAAACAAAAAAACCTTAGGGGTTGGGACCAGCAGTTGGCGTAATGGCTATGTCGCTGGACTCCCATGTAGTCGACTGAGATTGAGCCCCAGACCCAGTGGCTTAAACTCACGCAGGGCACATGTGCGTGCATGCCCAAGATCCCGAGAGGAGAATGGATGAAAGGGGATTGCAGCCTGGCCATTCCCCCTGGGGGGTGATTTCTCACTTTCTGTCTCTCTATTTCTCCCTGTCTTTCTGGCAAGTGTATGCACCCTCTACCCAAAACCTCTCCACACACACACACACACACACACACACACACACACACACATACACAAATCCTCAAGGGTTGGTGAAAGGCAGCTCATACCTGACTTTTAGCAATACAAGGGAACGATTCGTTAAGCTTTTGGTTCCGTCGATCTGAAGTTGTGGTACAGGCAAAATCAAATTACAGTGGGAAAAACTGGAACAGTGGTTGATTCTGGGGTCCTGGGACTGGGGCTGAGGGAGCTTCCTGGGGTAACGGCCACGGTCTCTCTTGTTGAAGGTCTGGGTTGCTTGTGCAGCTTTAAGCATTTATCTGAGCTCATCACATGAAACATGTAAGCTTTGTGTATTTCACCGTATGCCCATTTCATCACAAAGGAAAGAAAGGACCATGAAGAAATACTGAACATGAGTTAATGGCAAGCTCGCCAAAGTATCTGTCTGTTTTCTGCTTCAAAAGATGCTATTAAGATAGTGAAAAGCAAGCCACAAACCAAGAGAGGTATTTGCAACACATAATAAGCAAAGGATTAGTACCAGAACGTGAATGGATGAAGATCTCCTACGAATCGATAATAATCTAGTAGGAAAAATGGGTAAAGCCAAGCACAGGAAATACAAACAGCCCGCCGATATGCTCAACCTCAGCAGTAATCAGAGAAATGACATTTTCCCCCTTTATTAGCAAGAGAGAATGAGAGACAGAGAGGGAGACAGAGATAGGTCCTTTTATTTTTTTCTTTTAGAGTTTGTTGTTGTTGTTGTTGTTGTTACAGGGGCGCATGTGCTTGCCGGAGAGATAGAGAGAGAGAAAGTGAGAAATCACCCCTCAGAGAAGATGGCCACACCACAATTCCTTCTCCTCCACTCTCCTCCCTGAATTTTAAGCATGTATGCCCATGCCCCAGACCTGGGTTTCAAGCCACCAGGTCTGGGACTCAAACTATGGTTAGCCATGTGAGAGTCCAACTATGTAACCTCTATGCCATCTGCTGGTCCTCCTTGAGCTATTCTTTCTCCACTCAGGCCCGCTTCTACCTCTCAGGAGTGTACTTTCACTTAATAAATATCCTTTACTTTCAAAAATAAGATAAAAATACAATATATTTAAGGACATAAACCTGTGTGGCAATCTATACAGAACAATAAGTTAATGATGATAACAAAATTCAGGTTAGTGTTTCCCCTGGGGATGGAGAAGGAGGAAGATTCATTTAAAGAGAGGTATAAAAGCAATTTCTAAAAAGCTGGCAGTGTTAAGTGAGCTGGGCACATGTCTGCTTTCTTGTTATTCTTTCAGCTCTTTTGTATACATACATCACAATAATTTTTTAAATCAATCATTTCTTTATATCCCAATATTCAGTTAAAATAAAACGGAGAACAGACTGGCTGCATGGCACAGCAGTAATGTGCTACTCGAGAGAAGCCAGAGCTCTCATGGTGACCTCAGTTCAAATCCCAGGCCCAATCGGCCTGAAACATACTAAGTACATGTGTGTGCGCTGAAGATCTGACAGGCTGGAGAGCTGAAGGGAGCAGATCATGGCATGACCAGACCATGTGGAGGTTGCTCATCTCTCTCTCTCTCTCTCTCTCTCCCCTTCTCATATGTGAACGCTCTCCATCATGAATAAAGAAAAAATTGGGGAGTGACCAGCAGGTGGTGTAATGGTTACGGATCTGGCAGCTTAAAACTCATGCCAGGCACATGTGTGTGCACACCCAAAATCCTGAGAGGAGAATGGAGGAGAAGGGATTGCAGCGTGACCATCCCCCCTGAGGGGTGATTTTTCACTTCCTGTCTCTCTGTCACTTTCTCTCAGACGAGTGCATGCACCCTATCGCAAAAACCTCTCAAAAAAATAAAAAAGGAAAAGAAAAAAATGGGGAGAAAAGATTTCATCCTCAGTAGCAACATAATAGATAAAACACTTAATAACAAAGTTAACAAACTGTGCACAACCTCTTTAAAGAAAACTACGATGGTCAGCCCAGTAGCATAATGGTTAAGTGCAGTGTGCCAGGAGCTGGATCTCACATGGTCGAGAACAGTTCAAATCCCAGTCACAGTGACTTAAAAATATGCCAGGCGTGTGTGTGTGTGCGCCCAGAATCCTGGTGGGAAGAAGAAATGGAGGGAAAAGGACTGTGTGTGACTAAATCCTATTGTTGGGGAGATTTCTCTCTCTCTCTCTCTCTCTCTCTCTCTCTCTCTCTCTGTCTCTCATGAGCACACACATACCCTATGGCAAAAAAAAATCTATAATAAACTTTACTGGGTATTAAAAAAGAAAAGATGATAGAAAATAAGACATAAATAAATAAAGGACAAATCATATTTCAGGATAGGCAAACTCGATATATTTACATTATTTTATTTATTAATTTTAGTGTGTGCTATAGGCACATATGCTTGCCAGAGACAGAGAGAGAGACAGAAAGAGAAATCACCCCAAGGTGATTTCCAAGGGGCATGGCCATGCTGCAATCCCTTCTCCTCCAGTCTCCTCTCAGGTTTTTGGGCATACATGCACACGCACATACCATACATGATTTTCAAGCTGCTAGTCTGGGACATGAACCATGAAGTTGGCCATGTGGGAATCCAGCACCCTTAGCCACCACACCACCTGACAGCCCCGATCGAATTCCTTTTCCAAGTTACATAGCATTCTAACATATGGAAGCACGAGTTCCTGTAGTCCTCCCAGCACCAGCAAACACTATGGTTTTACACCACCACATCTGCCACGAGCTGTCCCAGAACTTGCCACCTACGCACAAGTGCCAGCTTCTCTAGGGCAGACCCTGAGAGGTAGAATCACCATGTGGTAGGACAGCTGTATTTTTTGTCTGTTTTGTTTTTAGTTTTTTGCGATAGAGCATGTGTGCTCACCAGAGAGAGAGAGAGAGAGGTGGGAAAAGTGAAAAATCATTCCCCAAGGGGAATGGCCATGCCGCAATCCCTTTTCCTTCATTCTCCTCTTGGGATTTTGGTATGATTTTCAAGCAGCTGGGTCTGGGACTCAAACCATACAACTGGCCATGTGGGATCCAGTGCCTTAACCTCCACACCACCTGCTGGCCCTGGCAGCTGTATTTTTATGTGGACAGGTCCTGCTAACTTGCATCCACTGTGATACTCCCTTCCAAATCTCAGATCCTATTGGTCTACAGATCCGATCCCTAAGAAAGCTCTCCTTGTTGGTTCCAGCCTGGCTTTGGACCTACTTGGACAATACTACGCCTTGATTCTGTTCCATTATTCCTCCTCACTCTTCAAATCTTCATCCCTCAAGGAGAGACGCTGCCACACACGGGCCTAATGGCCACCCATCTGGCCCGCTGATGGAAGGGACTCTTGAATGGAGAAGGAGACCCTTCCCATTCCGAGGGGTTAGGCTTCTGTGAGTCTGAGGATATGCTGGGAATGAATGAGAAGTGGGGAGGAAACGAGGGAACTTTACAAACACTGGCATCAGCTCACCTGCTTGGATGGGCCAGACCCAAAGATGAAAATGTAACAACACACAGAAGAGGGGTGAGTGCCGCGCACAACTCGGACAGGGCTGGATACCAACGATCGTCCACTCTCCTCGCCAGGCAAACCCACCACATCGTCACGGTATGTCCACAGTGGTCACGGCGACACACAGCTGGTGGACCGCCTACAGTGTGATGAGTGCTTTCCACAAGGCGCTGACTACGCAATCACGGACTTACATTAGGTGCTCCGGTATTTCCAGCAGCACAGGACTGCCACGGGAACGGGGAGCTGCCCTACTTTCAGGCGCACGTGCCTACTTTCAGGCTGGCGCCGTCCTTGAAGCGCCAGGGTTCTGCAGCTCATGGCTGTCTCATGGCCGAGGACTTCCATGCTGGGGCTGCAGCGCCGCCTGCATTCTGCACCTGCTCCAGGCCAACCTGCTCCCCACAACCAGCAGGAGGCGATACACATCACCTGACTTACACCCAGAGCACCCCAGCTGCCGAGAAAAAAGGGTCACTTCAGGGACTCAGCCCAACCCAAGCAGCCTTCTAGCTACGTGAACTCTCCCCAAGGCCAATGGCGTAGGGGGACAAGAAGACAGCAGAGCTGACCCTATGCTCCCACAGCCCCAGAGAGCTAACGTCTTCCAGAATCTGCGTGCCTACACTCCTGCCATCTCACACCTGTCACATGAACCAGGACCCAGGTATGGTGAGGTCAAGGGTGTAGCCTCCCTTATAAGGGAACAGGGTATCTGTATTCATGTCCCGAGTTTAGGGTCACCACTGTCATTTTTCTTGTTTTGGTAAATTTTATCGTAATATAACACACAGAGAGAAGTACATAGGCCAAACTTGAGGGGCACAGTGGTGACAGTGCCTGGATCCCACAATCCCACATGGCGGACTGTGTGGTTTGAGTCCCAGACCTGGCAGCTTGAAAAACATGCCAGGTACATGTGCACCTATGCCCAAAATCCCGGTGAGAGAGAGAAATGGAAGGCCTGTGTGGGCAGCATGCCTCACGGGGACTGCTTCCTCACTGTCCCCCACCCCCTCCCCACCACAGTGCACACATCCTGTGGCAAAAATTATTTAAAAAAAAAAAAGATTAATTTTGACAGTTTAAACACGAGGATAGAGACCAAATATTACCACACTCCCACAAGTCTTCCTCTGGCCTCTGGAAAACCACTGCCCTGACTTCTAACACCTTAAATTCATTTTGCCGTCTTTGCACTCTATATAAATGGAATCATACAGCACGTGCTCTTTTATGTCTGGCTTCTCTTGCTCAACATTGCATTTGTGTGATTCACCACGTGTGGCTCAAGCCTGTTCATTCCCCCTGCAGGAGCGTGCTCTCCCTGTCTGCATTGACACCCTGCACGGTCGTTCCACGCTCGGGCACACCGGCCAGGCACGCCGGTGTGGGGATAGGGGACCGGATGGTGGCACAGCAGCAAGACACAACACTATGCAAGGCTGACGCACGTGGGGAGGCTCTAGGTTCACCTCTAGAGACCTCCCTGAGTACTCTGGGCACGTCCGTGCCCAGGATCCAGGGCTGGCTGAAGCTGCAGGTGGACTGTGGCCTGAAAACCCTGATGGGGTGCTGTTTCTCTCTCATAGAAGAAAGAAACTTAAGAAAAAAAAAGATGTATGGTCTTCCTTCACCCACAGGGCACTGGATGTCACTCAAAAAGTGACCTAAACCAGGGTCACCATTCTGGGGTCATTATTAATGGTGTACCAGCAGCCTGGTGACGACATGCTAGGGGAACAACAGGGCCCAGAAATCGCTGCCTGAAAAAGAAAGAAAAAAAAAAATCTCTCAATGTCTATGTAAAATGAGAGTAAAGAGGCGATTTTATTCTATGTTATTAGGCAACAAAGACCGAAAAGCCCCTGGAAGCCTACAGTGCAGAGACCTAGGAGCAAGAGACTGGGGCCTTGCACTGCTGGTTGCCATGGTAACCACATTTCACAGCAGGAACTCATTTTCATATGACAGTGACCTGTGAAGAGAAGGGAATGACTGCTCCTAAAGAAACTTCGCTGAAGGCCTCGCTATCTGAGTGTTGGTTTTATTTACCAAAAATGGCATTAAAAAGCCACAAGGGATAGAATTGGCCCAGGGCCCCTCCAAGGCTCTCTCTGCTCCCCAACTCTCACAGAAGGCAACCAGAAAAGCAGCCTGGTCCAAGGCCACCCAGGTAGATGTCACAGCCTCCCTAAGTCACTGGTCGTGCCATTTACTGACTGTCTGTACAAAGCCTTTTCTAGGACTCCAGTGGAGGCCTGAGCAAGCAACCAGCCAAGCCACCAGCTCACCTGGGCCGAGGGCACACAGATGTGTAACACACACTCCCCAGACAAGGAGCAAGGCCTAGCAACTAAGAGCAGTCTTGGGGGGGGGAGCCAGCAGGTGGCATTGCAGTTAAGGCATGGACTTTCAAATGGCTGCCCACGGTTCAAGTCCCAGACCTGGTGGCTTGAAAATCATGCCAGGTGTATGTGTGTGCTGGCCTAAAATCCTGAGAGGAGAATGGAAAAGAAGGGATTGCAGCACGGCTATGCCCCCAGAGGGTGATTTCACACTTTTCCTCTCACTGTCTCTCTCTGTTAAGCATACACGCCCTATGGCCAAAACTTTACATGTTTTTTTCTAAATAAATTAAAACAGTCTTGGAGCCAGTCCCATAGCACAGGGTTTGTTAAATGCCATACAGAGAAAGCCAGGTCCCATGTGGCTGAGTGGGATTCAAATACCATCCTGGTGGCAACACGCCCAGTGTATATGCATGTGTGCCCAAGACCCTGACAGAACTGAGAACTGGAGGAGGGCTGCAGCGCGACCAGGCCCCCCTGGGTCTTTCTCAGGTGCATATGCACACACCCCATCACGATTGAAGGGGAAATTTTTTTAAATCAAAAACAGTCTTGAGGGAACCAGCAGATGGCATAATGGTTATGTTGGCTGGACTCCCACATAGTCAACTGTGGTTCAAGTCCTGGACCCAGAGTCTTAAAACTCACACCAGGCATGTGTACGTGCATACATGGCCAAAATCCCAAGAGAAAAATGGAGAAGGGATTGTGGTGTGACCATCCCCCCTAGAGGGTGATTTCTCACTTTTTGTCTATCTCTCTGTCTCTCTGGGTAGTACATGTCCCCTATAGCAAAAATCTCTCTTAAAAAGAAAACAAACAAACAAACAAACAAACAAAAAGAAACACAGCCTTGGGAGCTCCTGCTCTGCCCACCTATACGCTGTGTCACTTAGGCAGGTCCCTCGCCCTCACGGAGTCCGTATCTCACAGGTAAAATGAGGGCAGTAACACTAGAGTCTGCCAGGTGTCGCAAGGATAACACGACACCTGGAACACAGCACGACCAAGAAACACACACACAGATCTCACACCCCGGACACGATGGGAGGCCAAGAGCAGAGAATAAAGTGTTACACTGTGTGCCCCAACCTATAACCAATCCATCAGTAGGCCCAGCAGGAGGAGACAGCCTGGAATCTGGAGGAGTGGAACGGCCCAGGAGGAGGTGAGTTTGAACCAGACTCTGAAGGCTGAGCAGGAGGTGTTCTTGGCAACTTAAGGGTGGGGATTCCTTTTCTGGGCACCTACAGGGTGTCCAGTTCTGGGGATCCAGAGAGAAAGAGAGCAGTCTCCCCACTGCCGTCACAGAATTGCAAACAGGAGGGAACATGGAATCGGCAGACAGCTGCCAGCGGTCCAAAAGAGGGCACGGTGGAATAGGAAGGTCAGGACAGGCCCTGTAGCTGAGGGAGGTGTGCAAAGCTTTCCCAGGGAGCCAGGTGACAAGCATCACGTAAGGAGCTAGGAAGATGCGGGACTGGACATTTCTTTGAAAGAAGGTGGGAGAGGGACCAGCAAGTAGTATGGTGGTTAAGGTGCTGGACTCCCACATGGCCAACCACAGTTCAAGTCCAGTGCATGTTCATGCATGCCCGAAATCCCAGGAGGAGAACAGAGGAGAAAGGATTGCACTGTGGTCATCCCCCCAGGGGGTGATTTTTAAAAAAAAAAGGAAATTGGCTTGAGACAATGAAGCCACATGACTTTGAGCCTTCAAATACAGACAGAGGTGCTGAGTTCTGAGCAGGAAGATCTATGGGACAAGGGGTCAGTGATTAAGTTAAAAGGACCATCATTCTAGAGGTGGAGACAGACGGATTGCAGCATGGAGCTGGACAGATGCTGCCAGCAGAGACCAGCTAAGGGGCCTCTGTGCGCTGGTCAAAGATGTCCAAGGCCTGACACAGAGGGGAGAGGTAAGGAAAAAAAGAGGTTAGAAAGGAGAGGTGAGGAGAGGGGAGAGGCAGAGACAGTTCAGAGACAGGTGTGCATGGCAGAGAATGAGGAAACCCACCACTGAGAAGGAGGGAGGGTAGCTGCCTGGCCTGGGAGAAGTCCAGAGTCTGCCCTGCGGCTGAGGCAACCAAGGAGGGCAACACAGGACCCAGGCAGAAAAGCCGAGTGGGCGTTCCTGGAGGACTCCCAACGCCAGCCCTGGAGCCTGGAAAAACAGGGCACAGAAAAGAATAGGGAAACAAAGCCAGGAGCGAAGAGAGCCTAGAAATGACAGCCTGGGAGGCTGCAAAGGGGACACACAGGGATCCCCCTTACTCGGGGAGATTGAGGAAGGGTCCACAAAAGAGCTGTGGTGGAAACAAGACGACTTTGGGGGGCGCAGTTTCGCAGTTTCAGCAAAGTGGCGGCATTAAGGGTGGAGGCGCGGAGCAGGAAGGAGGCAGCAGGTGCAGGGCGCTGGCTGTTTGGGAAAATGTAACAGGCAGAGAAAAGAGGGAGTGGCTTAGGCCTCCGATGCAGTGGTTTTTTGTTTGTTTTTCCCAAGAGATGAGAGGTCAAGTACATGTCAAAGGGGTGGGGTGGAGGGGCTGGAGGACCAGGTAAGGGCAATTTCCCCGCGCTCTCGCCAGGGTCTCCAGGTACACCCACGGATTCCCCCGCCCTCGGACTCCCAGGAGCACCAAAGATTCGCCGCTGCACAGAGGATGCCTCTGCTCACGCACCTGAACCCCCTGCTCCGATGTCACTGGATCCGGCCCACACCTTCAACATCACACTCCCCGGGTCCCTGGGGTGTTACAGACCACCCAGGTGGATAATCAGTTCATCAGGTCGGCCGCCCAGCGAGCAGCCAGGCAGAAGGCAAGCACGCACATCTCCCAGCAGAGCACTCTGCAGCCCTCGGAGGCTTCTGCACCACTGCACCCCACGGGAGCCCAGCGCCCTGGAAGGCCTGAAGCACTTCCCCCAGACCTGCCCGATCGCAGGGAGTGGTTTGGGAAGGACTGGAACACAAACTCGGGGTAGGCCACAGGCTGAAAGAGGTGGGCAGGGCGAACTAGAGGAATCCTGTCTCACGGGTGGGAAATACCTCCATGGGCACACACATCTCTGGGCGCCTGGTGCCGTCGGAACCCCACTCCGGGGCACCTAACCACGGGAGAAAGCCCAAATAGCCAAGGCTCAGAGCACATGGCGCCCCACCCCAATCACGTGGAGCGTTGGGTCCGCACCCCCTGCGCGGCCGAGTGCTGAGGGGCAGTGGGGTGCTGCCCAGGCGCGGGCACCGCGGGCAGTCCGACGGCGGCCCCCCCCGCCGCACGTCCTCACCCGCGGCGCTGGGTAAACAGGCGGCACTTGTTGACTGGCAGGCGGGGACGCTCACCCCAGCGCCGCCTGGTGTCTGCGGCCGCCCTCGCCCGGCCTCGCGCCG
>NW_006204759.1:889151-904575 GCF_000334495.1 Tupaia belangeri chinensis | reverse complement strand
TTAAGTCTCACCTGGGGGCTCGGCCCTGTGGCCCGGGTGCGCTCCCTGGCTGCCCTCGGGCGGCGGCCGCGGGAACCCGGGTGGCCGCTCCGCCCCGCCCCGCCCCGCCCCTGTCGGACCTGGACCTGTTGCTGCCGCCTGAACAACCTGGGCCTGAGGTCGCCTGAAAGAAGAGGGCCCCTCTGAGTGGCCACCCTCGCTACCGAAAGGGCCTGAAAAGCTCCTTCTTGCTATTGGTTTTCCCCGAACAGCTTCAAGGTATTAGATTAGAGTTCAGCTTCAAGTCCCTAAACTCTAATCCGAGGCTGTGTATAGACATGGCCCAGTCTAGTGGAGGCAGGAGAGCAGGTGCGGGTTCCAGGACCGGGGATAGTGGCTGGCACTGGACGGAGCTCAGCATCTAGGCGTTCAGTGAGCGAGGGCCCTACTGAGGAGGCACCAACCGAGGCAACTGGCTACAGTCCCTCAAGGAAGCAGCCAGAAAAGCAAAAAACCTCTCAGCAGCCTTGGCTCCACCGTTTCCAAATAATCTACTCTGTTCTCCATGTCCACTTCTCTGGGCCGTGGGGACTGGCTTTGTGTCCAGATGGAGTGGGAATAGGGGTGGGAGAGGAAGGACAGCACTAGCCCTGTACCCCCCATTCTCTAAGGGGGAAACATTTTTATGAAGTAATTTCCTGACATAGCCCTGTTAATCAGTGGCCAGGCAAGTACATGTCAAAGGGGTGGGGTGGAGGGGCTGGAGAACCAGGTAAGGGCAGTTTCCCCAGACCCCCAAATCTGGAGGTCCTGGTTCCTGGATTAGTGCAGCAGCCCCCACTTATGCAGGTGGCAGTGGTTAAGACAGCTGGCCTCCAACATGGCTAACCATGTTTTGAGTCTCCGACCTGTCACCTTGCTTTCTCACTTTCCCTCTCCCTCTCTGTTTCTCTCTGGCCAACTCTAAAAAATAAAATATAAGGGACCAGCAGTTAGCATAATGGCTATGTCGCTGGATTCCCATGTCATTGACTGCGGTTCAAGTCCTGGACCCAGCCGCTTTAACTCACGCCGGGCACGTGTGCATGCGTGCCCAAGATCCCAAGAGGAGAATGGAGGAGTAGGGATTGCGGCATGGCCATCCCCCCTGAGGGGTGATTTCTCACTTTCTGTCTCTCTGTCTGTCTGGTGAGCGCACGCGCCCTATAGCAGAAAACCTCTCCATAAAAAGAAAAAAATATATATGTATATAAAATAAAATAATGGGGGCCAGCAGATGGCACAGTGGTTAAAGGCTCAGGACTCCTACGTGGCTGACTGCAGGTCAAGTCCTTGACGTGGCAGGCATATGGCTGACCACAGTTCAAGTCCTGGACCTGGCAGCTTGCTTTCTCACTTTCCTTCTCTCTTTCTCACTCTGTCCCTCTCCATTCAAAATTAAATAAATAAAGTTAAATAAAATAATTCTTTAAAAATAAATATAATGACAATGAATACAATTCAAATTTTAAAAAGTCATCCTGTTGTGAGGTTTGAGTAAAATTTATGCATGTCCTGCAGGGGAAGCCCCTCAGCCAAGGCCTGGCTCATCACTGGGAGTTATTATCACCACCACCAGGGGCAACTCACCAATCCTAAAAAACCTCAAGCAGGCCCAGCCACTGTGGCTCAAAGGTAGCACAAGTGCCCGGCAAGGCTACAGACTATATGACTAACTGACCGCGGTTCAGAGTCCCCGGCTGAGCTGACATAGGGAAAGGAGCTGGAGGGCTAGAGAAAGGGGATGGCAGAGTGCCGAGACCCTGTGGAGAGTACCTCTCTCTCCCCCTCTCTCCGTGTCTGTCTCTCTCGTGCATATGCTCTTTATCACTAAAATAAATAAATAAATAAAATTCTGGAGGCCAGCAAGTGGTGTAGCGGTTACATCACTGGACTCCCACATGGTAGACCCCAGTTCGAGTCCCAGACCTGGTGGTTTGAAACTCACACCAGGTACAAGTGCGTGCATGCCTGAGACCCTGGGAGGAGAATGAAGGAGAAAGGACTGTGGTGTGGCTACCCCCCCGGGGGGTGATTTCTCACTTTCCCTCTGTTTCTGTCCCTCTCTCTCTGGTGAGCACATACCCTAAGACAAAAACCTCAAAAAAAAAAAAAAAATCTCAAGAGGGCAGCGATTCTACAGGCCTCGGCCCACCTAGCCACCCGACAATCATTGCTCACTCCATTGCTTGCGCAGTGACACGCAACAGGGCACACGCTGACTCGGGGTGGCCCAGCTTCTCTTTGGCCTACTGACTATCTGAGCAGCTTCCTCCTGACTGAAAGCTGTACCCTCTGGCGCCCCTACGAAGCTAATCCCCTCTAACCTTTCGCTCCTCCACTGTGAATGCTCGGTAAACAGGTGCTCACCCTGCTCTGCGCCAGCTCTCCCTAGACTGCAGCCTCTCATGTTTCACTTGACCCCTGTCTTCCCAGGTCTTTCCAGAGCGTCCCGATGACAGTAACAAAGTCACCTTCCCTGACTGCACTCTACGAGGACCTCCCACGTGAAAAGCAGGCGCAGCGTCCCAGCTTGGTCCGGAGACCACCTCCTCTCCTGCCCCAGAGTTTATTTCCTTGGTCCGCAGTGGCTGGTTCCACTCCCCCCACAATGCGAGATGGCCTGAGCCCGCTGGAGAAGAGCTGCCAGACACCCTTCAAGACTCCAAGAGGAGGCCAAGCTGGTCTTTCGACCTTTGCCTCTTCTCTCTGAGAGCAGTGGCCGAGTTCTGGGGGTATCGCCCAAGGTGGCACAGCAGTGGCCTAGGAGAAGATGAACTTGGCATGATCACTCCCTATGCTTCCCCCTCCCACCACCCTCTCTCCCGCTCTCCCCCACCACGCCCTACACACACACACCCGCCAGAGCCCTCCTTACCAAGAAACAAAGGGAGTTTACAAGATGGGTGCCTCTTGTGCCCCAGGAACAGAGATGGTGAGAGGAGGTTGGGGCCGTTGGTTCTGCCTGCTGGAACTGGGCGCGGTTGTGAACCCAGAGTGGGGGCCACAGTACCCCTGGCATCCTGAGCTGGATGACCCCTTGTTGTCGGACTGTCCGGGCACTGTGAGTGGGTAAGCAGCTCTCCGGCTGCTACTCACCAAATGCAAGTGTCGGGGGCACCCCTGGGCTGGGGCCACGAACATTACCTCCAGGGCTGGCCTTTTAAGGGAGCTGAATCCCACATGGCTGACCACAGCTTAAATCTCAGCCCCAGGAGCCTGTAAAACACCAGGAGCATGCTTGAAGGAGGGAGAAATGAAGAAGGGATTGTGACGCGACCCTGCCTCATTGTGGGGTGCTATTTCTAGTCTACAGAGTTTGGCAGGTGGTGGGGTGTTCGGTGCTTGCAGTAGTGGGACGACACGGAGTAGGGATAGGCCAGACCTGCGTTTCCCACATCTGACCAGGAGTTTCCTAGAAGCCAAGAGGAAGCTGGAAGAGGGCTGGACTCAAGCAGCCTTGAAGGGGCACCACCCGAGAAGGTGGCCAAGGAGGCAAGGGAACCCCAGTCCAGAAGCTGAATGACGCTCCTCTGGAGGTAAGCATGGGGTCCAGATGCCGGCCTGCAAGTGCATCATAAAGGGGCTCCTAGAGAAACCCCCAAATACCTGAATCTGGAGGAGGCAAAGGCAGAAGGATAAGGGAGAAAGGGGAGCCCTTCCCCCATCACCTCCTATGCTGCAGGGAGGGGGAGGCATGGGATTAAGAAAGATTGAGGCTGGGATTTACAGACCTGTTGTGTCAGATGGTGGCCTGAAAAAGATACACCCACACCCTAACCCCCAGGACCTATAACTGTGACCTTTTCTGAAAAAGGGACTTTGCAGATGTAATTAAATTAAAGATCACGCCATGAGGGCACCCTGGATATCTAGCAAGGCCGCCCGTCCAATACCCTTATAAGAGAGACCCAGAGGGGCCAGCAGATAGGGTAATGGCTATGTCTCTGGACTCCCATGTAGTCCACCGCGGTTCGAGTCCCAGACCTGGTGGCTTAATCTCCTGCCGGGCGCGTGTGCATACATGCCCAAGATCCTGAGAGGAGAATGGAGGAGAAGGGATTGTGGCGTGATCATCCCCCCGGGGGGTGATTTCTCACTTTCTGTCTCTATGTCTCTCTCTGTCTTTCTGGTGAGTGCATGCGCCCTATAGCAAAAACCTCTCCAGAAATAAAAAAGAGAGACCCAGAGAAGAGGGAAGGCCACGCAAAGATGGAGGAAGGGTCAGAGCGATGCAGCCACAAACCAAGGAACACCTGGAGCCTCCCGAAGCCAGGAGAGGCAGGAAGGACTGATTTCCTCCCAGAGCCGTCAGAGGGAGCATAGCCCTGCTGACACCTGATCGCAGACACCTTCCTGCCAGAACTGTGGGAAGAGACATTAATTTTGTCTTAAGGATTATTCATTTAGTTTTATTTGTTATTATTGGTTTTTCAAACTTTGCTATAGGGCACACATGCTGAGCAGAGAGAGAAAGGGAAAGTGAGAAAGCTAGCTCTCAGGTGCAGGACTCATCCGCAGTCAGCCATGCAGGGGTCTGGCACCTTAACCATCACTCCACCTGCTGGCCACAATTAATTTTATTTTAAACCACCCAGTTCGTGGCAATTTGTTGGGGCAGCCCCAGGAAACTAATATAATAAAGAACTAGAATTTGATTTAGAGTGGAGAAAAATCTTCAGTTTTCTGTCTTTCTGACACTTCCATGTGATAGATTTGGGCAGCAAACTCAAAGGTTGAGTTTCAAGAGTGCAGAACTTCAGAGGGTGGGACGGTGCCCAGTAAGGAGCCTCAGGAGACTTGGTGCCTTGAATTAGACATGGATCCTGCTCTGACTTCAACTATGGGTATTTCCCATCGTTCCAGCTACTTGAGAGACTGAGACAAAAGCCAGCTGGACAATATGCAAAACCTTCCTTAAAGAGGTGGGTGTGGGGACCAGCAGTTGGCATAACAGCTATGTTGCTGGACTCCCATGTAGCCGACTGCGGTTCGAGTCCCAGACCTGTTGGCTTGTGATTCACCCTGGGTGCGTGTGCATGCATGCCCAAGATCCAGAGAGGAGAATGGAGGAGAAGGGATTGAGGCATGGCCGGGGGGTGATTTCTCGCTTCCTGTCTCTCTCTCTCAGTGAGCACACTACAACAAAACACTCAAAAATAAATAAATAAGTAAATAGCCAATAAGAAGACATGGGGTCCAGCAGGTGGCATGGTGGCATGGTGGCTGAGGTGCTGGACTGAGGTGTTGCACGCACATGGCTGAGCGTGGTTCATATCCTGGATATGGCAACTTGCTTTCTCTTTATCTCTCTGGCCGGGGAGTGCATGTCCCCTATAGCAAATTTAAAATAATAATAATAATAAGTAAAATTAAATAAATAATTTTTGAGAGGTTTTTGCTATCGGGTACATGTGCTCACCAGAGAGAAACAGAGAGACAGAGAGACAGAAGGTGAGAAATCATCCCCCAAGGGGGATGGCCACGCCGCAATCCCTTCTCCATTCTCCTCTCGGGATCTTGGGCATGCATGCACACGTGCCCGGTGTGAGTTTAACCCACCGGGTCTGAGACTCGACCCGCAGTCGACTACATGGGAGGTCAGCAACATAGCCATTACGCTAACTGCTGCTCCCAATAATTCTTTAAAAAATAAAAATAAGAAGACGGTCCTTTGTAAACAGTGTAAAGTTAATGTCAAGGAGCAGGGCATCTACACATATGCCCAGCATGTTTTTCAGGTTTTTTTTGAGAGGTTTTTGCTATCGGGTACATGTGCTCACCAGAGAGAAACAGAGAGACAGAGAGACAGAAGGTGAGAAATCAGCCCCCAGGGGGCATGGCCATGCCGCAATCCCTTCTCCTCCGTTCTCCTCTCGGAATATTGGGCATGCACACACATGCACCCAGTGTGAGTTTGAAGCCGCCGGGTCTGGGACTTAAACCACAGTCGACTACGTGGGAGTCCAACAATGTAACCATTACACCATCTGCTGGTCTCCATGCCTGACATGTTTTTCAAACCACCAGGGCAGAGATCCGAACCACGGTTGACCACATAGGATCTAGCTCCCTCTGCAGAGTGCTTAACGACTACACTGTGGGCCAGCCTAAGGATGTCTGTCTTCTTTTTTTAAA
This sequence comes from Tupaia belangeri chinensis, assembly GCF_000334495.1. Taxonomy (NCBI): domain Eukaryota; kingdom Metazoa; phylum Chordata; class Mammalia; order Scandentia; family Tupaiidae; genus Tupaia; species Tupaia belangeri. The sequence goes on along the minus strand of NW_006204759.1, from coordinate 898,419 downwards.
AAAAATAATTATTTACTTTATTTTTATTTATTCATTCATTTATTTTAATTTGACCAGAGAGAGATACACAGAGAGAGAGAGAGAAAGAAAGTGAGAAAGCAAGCCACCAGGTCCGGGACTTGAACCATGATTGGCCACATAGGAGTGTCCAGCACCTTAACCACCACACCACCTGCTGGTCCCAAGGATGTCTGTCTTCTATAGAACCTGAGACAAGGGTGAGTAGATATCGGCTTACGCTGATTCCTCCCACTGCTGGGCCCCCTGGCTGACTGGAGACTATGGACAGAATGCGTCCTCATCGTAGAGTTCATGTATTTCCAAGTGCTGCCGATGTATAGAGACTCATGTCCTTAGGCCCTTGACGTGCTTTCTTCATGTGCCCAGAGACACACTGGCAGAAATTAGCAGTGAAAGCTCAGACTCCCTCCTCCTCGCTTCCAAGCAGCTGAGTGCTTTGGGCCCAATAAGCCACAGCTCCCTCTGCACATTTCCTGTGATACATCGCACAGACACGATGGGACAGTCAAAGAGGAAACTCGGCAATCTGTTCTCATTTCAGAAAGCCAGATGGAAGCCACGCATTTATATACTTGCAGCTCCACTGACTCATACCTTGAGTGTCTTTTCATTTATTTATCTGGGCGGGGTCTCCTTGTCCCAATCCTCCTGCCTCAGCCTCCCTGTTGGGGCTACAAGCATGCCCCCCCATGCCCAGTTCTTTTTTAAACAGGCCTCAAACATACCTCTCAGATTCTCTCTCTTCTCTATATTTTTTAGAGGTTTTTTGCCTTAGGGCACATGTGCACACTGGACAGAGAGAGAGAGAGAGACCAAGGCTGAGAGCGAAAGTGAGAAATTACCCCCTCCCCCGAGGGAATGGTCAAGCTGCAATCCCTTCTCCTCCATTCTCTTCCCAGGATCTTGGGCATGCACACGCTCATGGTTGGAGTGAGTTTCAAGCCACCAGGGACTCAAACCATGGTCAGCCATGTGGGACTCCAGCAATGTAACTGCTATACCATCTGCTGGTCCCAGCTCCCAGGATTCTCTCAATGCCAGGAGACCCATGTGTGGGTGACTCCTGTCCACACTGCCTGTAGTGTCATGGTGCTGTGTGACAGAAGTCACCTGGCTTGTCGTAAGAACACAGTTTCTCCACATTGTTGGCCAGCTTGTTGCCCAGGCCAGCCTTGGGCTCACAGTCCACCCGCCTCAGCCTCCTGAGTAGCTGGAATTATAGGCTCACACCACTGTGCCTGGCCTTTCAAGTGTCTTCATCTGGGGCCGAAATGATTTCATCTCAGGGGGATGACGATGGGTACCCCGTGCTGACTAGGCCTCCTGCCTATCGACTGTGTATTCATACGGCTACAAGGCTACATGGCTTAAGCATTGTCTATAGACTAGCCACTGTGTCAAGCTCTGGGGATTCAAAGAAGAAAGGATAGTTCTTGTCCTCATGGAATCTCTGGCTTGGAAGGTGGACAATAAAAACAAGAAGACAGTCCTTTACAAAGAGCATAAAATTGCTGTAGAGGAGCTGTGTTCCCACGACGAGCCAGGCGATTCCCATTCACACGGCACAATGAAGCTGTAGGCGGTGTGGACGGGAGCCTCTCACTCAGGGGTCCCTGTAGTAAGAACACCCAAGGAGTGTGTTTGAGGCTGCACTTTCTACTCTGCAGGACCGAACCAGATTGGAGTAGGGATGATAGGGAGTCCCATAATCTCCTAAAGGAGCTGGGGTTCAGACTTTCCTCTTCGGAAGATTGGAGGTGGGGAGCAAGCAGTGTAGACAAGTTGGTATAAAGTAGCAGGACACCCCAGGAGTCTCTGAGTCTCCTTAATGGTCCAGGTTCACAGTGGCTGGCACCTCTTTCACCATATCATCAGGTGGGAGACCCAGAAACCCTCACTCCTGGTTTCCAGAAATGCCTGTCCCAGGTAGGATTGGAGCAGTGGAGTAGGTAGCCCTGGACGTTTGGCAAAGACCCTCCATCACTATGGATCTAGGTGTGGGTGAAATGAAGGGGAACTGACCCCACCTTTCCTACTCTGAAATTCCAGGAGGTTGGCACAGCTAGAGTTCCCATGGCTTTTCTCCTCCCTAGCCCACTTTCCTTTTATAAACATTTTATTATGTATTTATTTCAATGTCAGAGGGCATGTACACACACAGGAGAAGGGGAGAGAGAGGGAGAGCGAGAGAGAGGGAGAGGTCCCCTAACGGGACCTGGTCATGCTGCAATCCTTTTTCTTCCAATTCTCCATTCTGTTTCACGAGCACATGTATCAGATGTGCTCTTCAAGCCTCCAGGGCCAGGACCCCAACCCAGGTTGGCCATGTGGGATCCACTTCCTCTACGTAGCACCTACCTGCTGCACTCTAGTCCTGGCCCCTAATAGACTTTAATTTTAGATTTAGTTTTAGATTTACAGAGAAAGTGAGCCAATAACACAGAGTCTCCATACCCGCCCCGCCCCCCCATGCGCCCGCACGTGCCTGCGCACACACGGTCATGTTGCAATCCCTTCTCTTTCATCTCTCCTCCCCTTGGGATTTTGGGCACATATGCATGAGCACCCAGCGTGTTTCTCAAGCCGCTGGGTCAGGCACTGAAACTGCCCAGTTGCATATGAAAACCAGCCACCTGAACCCTGGTTCTGGGACCAATGCGTGTAACCAAGATACGACACAACCTCTCACTGTGGGTGACTCCCCGTTAAGTCCCCACTGGGCACCTCCTCATTAGGCCCTTGGTCAGCCCATCGATCTTTTTCTAAGCCCCTGGCATTTTCACTATTTCTCCTCTGGACTTCTAGCTTCTGCATAGTCCAGGACTAGGTCCTGAAAGACAGGTTTTAGAAACGCTAAAATGGGCTGGGCGGGGTCTCCTTGTCCCAATCCTCCTGCCTCAGCCTCCCTGTTGGGGCTACAAGCATGCCCCCCCATGCCCAGTTCTTTTTTAAACAGGCCTCAAACATACCTCTCAGATTCTCTCTCTTCTCTATATTTTTTAGAGGTTTTTTGCCTTAGGGCACATGTGCACACTGGACAGAGAGAGAGAGAGAGACCAAGGCTGAGAGCGAAAGTGAGAAATTACCCCCTCCCCCGAGGGAATGGTCAAGCTGCAATCCCTTCTCCTCCATTCTCTTCCCAGGATCTTGGGCATGCACACGCTCATGGTTGGAGTGAGTTTCAAGCCACCAGGGACTCAAACCATGGTCAGCCATGTGGGACTCCAGCAATGTAACTGCTATACCATCTGCTGGTCCCAGCTCCCAGGATTCTCTCAATGCCAGGAGACCCATGTGTGGGTGACTCCTGTCCACACTGCCTGTAGTGTCATGGTGCTGTGTGACAGAAGTCACCTGGCTTGTCGTAAGAACACAGTTTCTCCACATTGTTGGCCAGCTTGTTGCCCAGGCCAGCCTTGGGCTCACAGTCCACCCGCCTCAGCCTCCTGAGTAGCTGGAATTATAGGCTCACACCACTGTGCCTGGCCTTTCAAGTGTCTTCATCTGGGGCCGAAATGATTTCATCTCAGGGGGATGACGATGGGTACCCCGTGCTGACTAGGCCTCCTGCCTATCGACTGTGTATTCATACGGCTACAAGGCTACATGGCTTAAGCATTTTCTATAGACTAGCCACTGTGTCAAGCTCTGGGGATTCAAAGAAGAAAGGATAGTTCTTGTCCTCATGGAATCTCTGGCTTGGAAGGTGGACAATAAAAACAAGAAGACAGTCCTTTACAAAGAGCATAAAATTGCTGTAGAGGAGCTGTGTTCCCACGACGAGCCAGGCGATTCCCATTCACACGGCACAATGAAGCTGTAGGCGGTGTGGACGGGAGCCTCTCACTCAGGGGTCCCTGTAGTAAGAACACCCAAGGAGTGTGTTTGAGGCTGCACTTTCTACTCTGCAGGACCGAACCAGATTGGAGTAGGGATGATAGGGAGTCCCATAATCTCCTAAAGGAGCTGGGGTTCAGACTTTCCTCTTCGGAAGATTGGAGGTGGGGAGCAAGCAGTGTAGACAAGTTGGTATAAAGTAGCAGGACACCCCAGGAGTCTCTGAGTCTCCTTAATGGTCCAGGTTCACAGTGGCTGGCACCTCTTTCACCATATCATCAGGTGGGAGACCCAGAAACCCTCACTCCTGGTTTCCAGAAATGCCTGTCCCAGGTAGGATTGGAGCAGTGGAGTAGGTAGCCCTGGACGTTTGGCAAAGACCCTCCATCACTATGGATCTAGGTGTGGGTGAAATGAAGGGGAACTGACCCCACCTTTCCTACTCTGAAATTCCAGGAGGTTGGCACAGCTAGAGTTCCCATGGCTTTTCTCCTCCCTAGCCCACTTTCCTTTTATAAACATTTTATTATGTATTTATTTCAATGTCAGAGGGCATGTACACACACAGGAGAAGGGGAGAGAGAGGGAGAGCGAGAGAGAGGGAGAGGTCCCCTAACGGGACCTGGTCATGCTGCAATCCTTTTTCTTCCAATTCTCCATTCTGTTTCACGAGCACATGTATCAGATGTGCTCTTCAAGCCTCCAGGGCCAGGACCCCAACCCAGGTTGGCCATGTGGGATCCACTTCCTCTACGTAGCACCTACCTGCTGCACTCTAGTCCTGGCCCCTAATAGACTTTAATTTTAGATTTAGTTTTAGATTTACAGAGAAAGTGAGCCAATAACACAGAGTCTCCATACCCGCCCCGCCCCCCCATGCGCCCGCACGTGCCTGCGCACACACGGTCATGTTGCAATCCCTTCTCTTTCATCTCTCCTCCCCTTGGGATTTTGGGCACATATGCATGAGCACCCAGCGTGTTTCTCAAGCCGCTGGGTCAGGCACTGAAACTGCCCAGTTGCATATGAAAACCAGCCACCTGAACCCTGGTTCTGGGACCAATGCGTGTAACCAAGATACGACACAACCTCTCACTGTGGGTGACTCCCCGTTAAGTCCCCACTGGGCACCTCCTCATTAGGCCCTTGGTCAGCCCATCGATCTTTTTCTAAGCCCCTGGCATTTTCACTATTTCTCCTCTGGACTTCTAGCTTCTGCATAGTCCAGGACTAGGTCCTGAAAGACAGGTTTTAGAAACGCTAAAATGGGAGAACCAGAAGTTAGTGTAATGGCTATGCCGCTGGACTCCCACGTAGTTGACTGCGGTTCGCGTCCCGAACCCGGTGGCTTGGAACTCACACCGGGCGCGTGTGTGTGCGTGTCCAAGGTCCCGAGAATGGAGGAGAAGGGATTGCGGCATGACCATCCCCCCTGGGGGGTGATTTCTTGTTTTCTGTCTCTATGTCTCTCTCTGTCTGTCTGGCGAGCGCACGCTCCTTATAGCAAAAAACCTCTCCCAAAAAAAAGAAAGAAATGCTAAAATGGAAGCTGTTGGGAAGGGTGGCAGTGACGGAGTCCTCAGCAAATGGCAGATCACAGCCTTCCCACCTTTGTCTGCTCTGGTGGCTGAATGCACCAGGAGGTCACCCAGGGAGCCATTTATAAGGCGGAGAGTGGGAAGCAGAAGAGTGAAGCCGAGCCCTGGAGGGCTGGGGAAGGGGGAGGCAAAGGAACCGTACTCACTCACTAGGGCTGCCTGAGTAAAGCACCCAGACAGAGGTGGCTCCAACAACAGAATCGTATTGGCTCACAATTCCGGAAGTTGGAGTTTGAGATTAAGGTGTCAGCAGGTTGGTTTCTTCTGAGGTCTTGGTCTTTGGCGTGTGGATGGCTTTCTCCCTGTTCTCTGTGTGTGGGTCTCCCTGTTCTCTGTGTGTGGGTCCCCCTGTTCTCTTGTGTGGGGATCTCCCTGTTCTCTGTGTGTGTGGGTCTCCCTGTTCTCTTGTGTGTGGATCTCCCTGTTCTCTTGTGTGTGGGTCTCCCTGTTCTCTCTGTGTGTGGGTCTCCCTGTTCTCTCTGTGTGTGGGGGTCTCCCTGTTCTCTATGTGTGGGTCTCCCTGTTCTCTCTGTGTGTGGGGATCTCCCTGTTCTCTGTGTGTGTGGGTCTCCCTCTTCTCTCTGTATGTGGGTCTCCCTGTTCTCTGTGTGTGGGGATCCCTGTTCTCTGTGTGTGTGTGGATCTTCCTGTTCTCTGTGTGTGTGTGTGGGGGGTCTCCCTGTTCTCTATGTGTGGGGGTCTCCCTGTTCTCTCTGTGTGTGGGTCTCCCTGTTCTCTGTGTGTGGGGCTCTCCCTGTTCTCTCTGTGTGTGGGTCTCCCTGTTCTCTCTGTGTGTGGGTCTATGTCTTAACCTTATAGGGACACCAGCCATGCTGGATTTAGGCCTGCCCTGATGACCTCATTTTAACCTCTTTAAGGATCTCACCTCCTAATACAGTTACACTCTAAGGTACTGGGATGTAGGACTTCCACATTATGGGGGGGGGGGGGGGGGGGGGGGGGGGGGCCCCTGCCTGTAATTGCATCCCAAGGCAATGAACAGGTTGGATTTGTGTGAGGTCCAAATTGCTATTAGAAAATGTTTAAGACATACCAAAAGGTATAATGAATAGTATAAAAAAAAGTACCCACTGCCAGCTTGAGAAATAAAACATTTTGGGACCAGCAGTTAGCGTAATGGCTATGTCGCTGGACTCCCACGCAGTCGACTGCAGTTCGTGTCCTGGACCTGGTGGTTTAAAACTCACGCCGGGCGCGTGTGCGTGCGTGCCCAAGATCCCGAGAGGAGAATGGAGGAGAAGGGATTGTGGCGTGAACATCCCCCCGGGGGGTGATTTCTTACTTTCTGTCTCTCTGTCTGGTGAGCATACACGCCCTATAGCAAAAACCTCTCAAAAAAGAAAAAAAGAAATAAAACATTTCCAACACAAGGGAAGCCCCTTGTGTAACCATCCCATCCTTTTTTAAAAAACAAACAAACAAATAAAAACTAATTAATTCATTTTATGAAAAAGAGAGAGACAGCATCCATAATAGGATCTTCATGCCACAATCCACCTCCAGCCTCAGCCAGTCAGGACACAGGCACTTGTGTGCGCACGCAGCACAATGTTATGTAATTGCCACCTCTCTCTAGTTTCTTTTTCTTTTTTTGGAGAGGTTTTTGCTATAGGACACATGCACTCGCCAAACAGACAGAGAGACAGAGAGACAGAAAGCGAGAAATCACCCCCCAGGGGGATGGCCACACCGCAATCCCTTCTCCATTCTCCTCTCAGGATCTTGGGCACGCACGCACACGCACCTGGCGTGAGTTTAAGCCACCGGGTCTGGGACTCGAACTGCGGTTGACTACGTGGGAGTCCAGAGACATAGCCATTACGCTAACTGCTGGTCCCACCTCTCTCTAATTTCAAAACTCTTCCATCACTTTATAAAATGGTTACTTTTTTTCTTTTTTTAGAGAGAGAGATTTTTGCTATAGGGTGCATGTGCTTGCCAGAGAGACAGAGAGAGAAAGCAAGAAATCAGCCCCCACCCCGGGAGGAATGGCCATGCTGCAATCCCTTTTCCTACAGTCTCCTCTCGGCATCTTGGGTATGCACACACACACGCCTGGAGTAGAGATAAGTTTTATACAAACAATTAGATGTATACATCAAAATACGATAACTACTATGGAAGAAAATAAGGACAGCCAAGAAACATGGGGGCGGTACTCAGGAAGGCACCCTGATACGGTGACATCTGGATGAAAGAAGGCTACAGCAAGAATGTTGCAGCAGGAAGACCAGCCCATAACGCCGTGGTTAAGTGCTGCGCAGAGAAAACCCGATCCCACACAGCTGACCAGGGTTCGAGTTCCAGCTTGATAAAACACTGTGCCCAGTAACCTAACAGGATGAAAAATTAGAGGGACAAAGATTACAGTGTGACCAGGCTCTGTCTGGGGGTACTTTCTCTCTCTCTCTTTCTCTCTCTCTCTCTCTCCTTGTTTCATGTTTGTGTATGCACCCTCTGGCATAAAGAAAAAAGAAAAGTAAAGGATATTCCAGTATGGAAGGAGCATCAAGTGCCAGAACCTGAGCTGAGAGGGCTGGAGAAACAGCAATGAGTTTAGTGGGGCTGGAGGGAGGTGATGAGGGGGAAGCGGCTGTTAGCAAACTCTCAACACTGCTCTCACTTCCCTCCTCTCCCCTGCACACCCTCTCTAGGCCACTGTCCGGTATCAGCCTAAATTGAGCTGCCTCGCTCTTTTTTAAAAGGCTTCCAGGCAGTCCACTATATGGACTTAGTGCAATTTATTTAACTAGTTGCAGAGTTTTCCTTTCCCCTCTTCTTTTTCTTTTCTTTTTTTCTTTTGGTGCCATGAGGTATGAATTAAGAATCAAGAGTGGTTGGAGTGGGCTACAAAAGGAGGAAAAATAAAGAACAAGTCTGCTCTTAACAGTTGCAAAGCCCACACACCAACGTTTAGATTTAAAAATTACACATTTAAAAAGATCAATTAAATTGATGAACTGTTTAGTAAAATGTGCACTGTTCTCCTTGACAGATACACCTTCATAACGACCCAGAAGGCCAGATTGAAATACAGGATTTCAAACTCCAGGGTTCGATATCCAATCTACAGCGTATCCTCTCCTTTTCCTATTCCAGCTTCATCCCGCACTGAGAAGACCCCTTACATGGGTCTGGACATCTTGGTCTGTCAAGTTTCCTTCCATGCTTCCCTTGGGCCTAAGGATACATACGAGGATGGACTCAAAAGAGAGTCCCACGTAGGCCCTACAAGGAGGCTGGAGTCGTCTGGGCAAGAAATTGCAAGGCCTGCGGCATTCAGACTGTGGGCCAGAGGATGGAAGCTAGGATAGGCTCTGTGGGCGGGACCCCTTGATTCGACAGAATTCCCTGTCTCTTGTGGGGATATAGCTGCAGTTGAGTCAGAGCAGGATCCCATGAAGCTTAAGACCCAGGGTAAGGACTCCTCTTGCCCAAGTCTAAGGCTGCTGCTGCTGCAAACGGAAAACGGAACACAGCCTTGTCTGCCTGGGGAAGACACTAGCAGCATGGGCAGGACGTAGCAGAGAGCGGGGCCCAAGCTGAGCAAGTAACAGGAAGTCATAAAGCCACGAGCTCTATCCAAGGCATGCCCAGTCAGTGCTGGCCGAAGGGAAAAATCTGATCCTAACAGGGAAAGAAACCTCAGCTCTTACCTGCTCATTACAATAACGGCTACGGAGACCACAAGGAGAAAGTATAAACAAGGAAGCTGACACAAACAATGAAACCATCCTCTCTCCTGTTACTCAGTGAACATCATTGTAAAGTCTCCTGACCTCCTGCAAGAT
>NW_006204759.1:887079-889115 GCF_000334495.1 Tupaia belangeri chinensis | reverse complement strand
GGTAGCTATTGGTGCTGGACGCCTATATGGCTTACTGTGGTTCGAGCCCTGGACCTAGTGGCTTACTTTCTCACTTTCCCTCTCTGTCTACTTTTCTCTGATCATATTAAAATAATAATAATAATAATAATGAATAAAATTGAATTAAATAATTCTTTTTTAGAAAGTAAAATAAAAAAAGATGTAGAACTGGAAATGTGCATTTCAGGCTCAAGTTGGTGGCTAGTTAGCATTGAGAGGTTGTGCAAGTCGCTTACATCTCTGTGTGTCAGTTTTCTCATCTTTCAAATAGGGATATACTTGTACAATTTCTCTCACAGTTCTGAGAGTGGGCTCCATTATCACTACTTCACTCACTCACTCACTCACTCACAGAACACTGGCTCTGCACCAGAAGCTGGACAGGGTTGAGAGAACAGCTATAAACACATCATACTCTTGGACCTCGAGGAGCTTGGTCTGACAGAGAAAACATGCAGACCTGCTCTCTAAGAGTTGCCCATTTCCTATTGCACTTCCTCAGGGTCAGAATTATTTTCTAAATGAATAAAAAGATGTCAAGATAAAATGTTCTTTTAAAGTAATGGAAAAGACGTATTTTACTTCTGTACTAAATTATAGTTTTCAGAAAGGCCAAACCATGGCTTTGATGTCAAATTTTAGTCAAGCTTTTAATTGGTGCAGAAACCAGTAAGATGTTAAAAGCAGTTTGAATAAGAAACTTTTCTAAAGTTTATTTACTGGGGGACCAGCAGGTTGCCTGGTGGTTAGAGCAGCTGGACTCCCACACGGCTGACCGCAGTTCAAGTCCTAGATCTGGCAGCTTGCTTTCTCACTTTCCTCTTCTCTCTCTGGTCAACTTCAAAAATAATAATAATAAAATAATGACAATGAATAAAAATTAAGAAAAAGAAAAAAGAAAAAGGTTATTTATTTATTTCTTCCCTGAGATGGAGAGAGAGAGACAACCACCAACAGGGTCTCAACACTGTGATCCACTCCCAGATTTCAGCCAGCCCCAGAACACAGCATACATGCTCCCAGTGTACTTGAGATCTCTGAACTTGAACGGGAAGCTTTCCTATATGGGATTGCCTTGCAGAGCATTGCATTTTACCACTGTGCCACCATCTGGCCTCCAAAGATAATTTTGAAGAACAGAAATACGTATGTGCATTTTTAAATGCTGAAATGAAATTGCCAGTGAATGTAAAGATGGTTAATATTCTTAATATCTTACAAAGCTATATTAATATTACAGTAATGTAATATTAGGGGTTTTCTTCTCTTTTTAAGTTTTGATATAGGGTTCATGTGCTTACCAGAGAGAGAAAGAGAGAGAGGAAGAGTGAGAAATCACTCCCTGGTGGATGACCACGCCAAAATCCCTCCTTCTCCTGTCTCCTCTCAAGATTTTGGGCATGTACACACACATCCTGGGCATGATTTTTTTTTTTTGGGGGGGGAGAGGTTTTCGCTATAGGGCACGTGCGCTCTCCAGACAGACAGAGAGAGACAGAGAGACAGAAAGCGAGAAATCACCCCCCAGGGGGGATGGTCACGCCACAGTCCCTTCTCCATTCTCCTCTTGGGATCTTGGGCATGCACACACACACGCCTGGCATGAGTTTTAAGCCACCGGGTCCAGGACACGAACCGCAGTCGACTACGTGGGAGTCCAGCGACATAGCCATTACGCTAACTGCTGGTTCCCCTGGGCATGATTTTCAAGCCACTCCCTAGTCGGCCATGTGGTCTCCAGCTCCTTAACCTCCATGCCACCAGCTGGCCCAAAAGTCTTCTTTTCTAGAGGAGATAAGTCAGTTGTAACTTTATCAGATAAAATTTATTTCTATTACTATGAGTAAGAATCATTTGCAGGGCTGACAGGGGGCATGGTGGTTAAGGCACTGGACTCCCATGTGGCCAATGCAGTTCAAGTCTTGGACTTGGCGTCCTGCTTTCTTTTTTCTTTTTTTTGGAGAGATTTTCACTATAGGGCATGTGTGCTCGCCAGACAGACAGAGAGAGACATA
>NW_006204759.1:876985-887051 GCF_000334495.1 Tupaia belangeri chinensis | reverse complement strand
ACCGCAATCCCTTCTCCTCCATTCTCCTCTCGGGATCTTGGGCACGCACGCACACGCACCCGGCGTGAGTTTTAAGCCACTGGGTCCGGGACTGGAACCATGGTCGACTGTGGGAGTCCAGCGACATAGCCATTACGCTAACTGCTGGTTCTGCATCCTGCTTTCTTACGTTTCTGCGCTCTCTCTCTCGTCCAATTAAAAAATAATAATAAATAAATAAAATAAAGGTAATCATTCTTTTTTAAAAAAGAAAAGAATCATTTGCATTACCATAACTTTTTTTTATAGCTTAACTTCTACCCCTATGGAGTTGTGAAACAACCTAGTTTTAGAAGACAATCAGAGGCCACATGACCCACCGACAGGCTGGCAGGACCACGGGCTCTCTAGAAGTAAAACCCGAAAGGGGATATAGGAGCTTGCCCGAGTCTCCCTGACCCTCTCCTGTCATTTCAGCACCATGAAGTGTCTCACAGGCCTGGTGTCTGCTCCTTGATCCTGGGGGTCAGCAGCTGGTTTTCATTCACTAGTGAGGCTGCCCAAGGAGCTTGGGACACGTAGAGGGTCTCCTCTGACATGCGAGGAGCCAATTATACAAATTCTTATAAATTCATTCTTTAGCTCTGTTTTTCATGAAAGCCTTCTCTAACTGAGATTCCCTTTGGCTAATGAGTGCCATGGCCGCCTGTCGGTGGGTCATGTGGCCTCTGATTGTCTTCTAAAACTAGGTTGTTTCACAGCTCCATAGGGGTAGAAGTTAAGACAAATACTTCCACGCTTGGAGGAACTACAATGCTGCCCAAAGGGACCCTGGGGCATCTGGGTAGCTGAGGTGATCAGCGATGCCAAAGAGAATATTTAGGTTCACAGGTCACAGAGCTGAGGACCTGATGGCTGACCAGGCTTCCAATGAATGGGGCCAGAGTGGCAAAGACCCCAACCACGTAAGACCTGCTGGCCTGCCTGAGGAGTACTGAGTTTCCTCCTCACTCTGCTCTCTAGAGACCGAGCTGACAGCCCATGAAGGTTCAGGGAGTTATTATTGCATTTGGGTCTCCTGAAGCTGGAATAGGACACACAGATTTCTAATAAATACTTATAGATTGAAAAAAAAGAAGAAGACAATCAGAGCCCCAGTCAGAGCCCAAGAAGGTGGCATGGTGGTTAGAGTGCTGAACTCTGCATGACTGACCACAATGTGAGTACCAGACCTGGTTACTTGAAAATCACGCCAGGAGCATGTGCATGTGTGCCTAAAATCCCGAGAGGAGAGAAGAGGACAAGAGATTGCAGCGTGGTCATCCCTCCTTGGAGGATGATTTCTCGCTTTCCCTCTGTCTCCCTCCAGTGACCTCAGGTACTTCTATTGGCAAACAAACAAACAAATAAATAAATGAAGAAGACGATCAATAGTACACCCTCATAGAATCAGATCATCCCCAAGACTTGTAGGAAAATACCTGGCATTCCATGGAAAGGACACCCAGTATTCTCTTTTGCACATTTCTAAGTCTTAGGCAATTACTCCTGATGTCAGCAGAATTGAAAACGTTGCCCTTGATTATAACTCTCACCGTCTGAGGTGGTATGGTCTCTTGCAGACTGTGCATTTTGCTCTCGGTGGAAAGACATCATCCCTCTGACTTTCACTGTATTTGGTCACCGAAAGATCTTCCAGTCTTTCTCAGTTCTGGGTCTGGTTCCTGGAGCATCAGCTTCCTCTTGACTAGTCACTTCCCCTCATCCTCAACATTCAACGAGGGCATCGCCTTCTCTGACCTGGATGGTGATTTCTCCCAGAGTATAAAGAAAGCCCTCTTCCTCTGAGGCTGAAACAACTCAGTGGTAGCACAAAGGCAAGCTCATAATGAGACCTAGCCATTCCAACACATGGTTCCTGAAGATAACTATCTCTCTAGGCCTTCCTATAGGTGGCGGTGCTAGCCAGCCAAGCCCAAGGCTGTCATCCAGGAACCTTCTCCAAAAAATAAAGCAAGTCAGGTCTGAGTAGTAAAGTTGTGATGTCATTGAGACAAACCATCTCTTCTCTCTTTTATCCCTACTAATGGCCATGAAGGATATAATTTACCCCGGTTCTAAGAAGCGGCCATGGCACTTATTAGCCAAAGGGAATCTCAGTTAGAGAAGGCTTTCATGAAAAAGAGCTAAAGAATGAGAAGGAATTAACTAGAAGAAGCTATATAACCCATGCAAATACCCTGGAGTAGAAGGGAGCCCAGAGCCCAGGCCTCAAAGAGGGCATTGTAAGTCAGACTGAAGTTCTGCCTTTGTCTAGCACACGAGATTGGCTGAAACAGTGAGTGGAGGGAATTATGTAGAGAGATTTCCATTTCAGAAAGGTCACCTAGTCTGCAGCACAGTGACTGGTTTAGAGGGAGTTAGAAGAGATGTGAGCAGAACACCAATTTACTTTGGTGGGATGTGTGTGTGTGAGAGAGAGAGAGAGAGAGAGAATGGGAGTGTGACCCTGGGTGGTGGCTAGAATATGGAGGAAAGAGAATGGGCAGGCGAGGTATTTAGTTGGTAAAACATGTAGAAACTAATGAATTCAGGGAAGGTGGTAAGAAGGAAGTATCAGAGATGATTCAGGCTTCTGGCCTGGGTAACTGGACAGATGGCGGTGGTGTTCACCAATGTAGAGAACATGAAAAAGGACCAAGTTGAAGGGGGAATATGATGGGTATGGTTTATGTGTTGAGTTTAAGGTGCTCTAACTGATAAGATCTTTTCAGTCGTTGGAATCAGTAGATGGCATAATGGTACGTCTCTGGACTCCCATGTAGTTGATCATGGTTTGAGTCCTGGACCCAGCAGCTTAAAACTAATGCCAGGCGTGTGTGCATGCGTACCCAAAATCCCGAGAGGAGAACGGAGGAGAAGGGATTGCAGGGTGCCCATGCCTCCAGGGGATGATTCTCACTTCCTATCTCTCTGTCTCTCCGGCAAGTGCACACATCCTGTAGCAAAAATCTAAAAGAATTTTAAAATAAAATAAAATAATAATAATAAAAATGATCCTAGCTGCAATTGACAGAAAACTCAGCTTGAAATAGCTTAACTAGAAGAAAAAATTATTTATTCTCTCATGTAAAAAGGACTCTGAAGTCAAAGAAGCACCAAGGATATCATCAAAGGGCCAGGTTTTTTCTTTATTTTTTCTTTTCCTTAATAAACAGTCATGAATCCTCCAAACCAAGAAGTAGAACATAACTAACCATCCCATGGTCTTCTGCTCCTCCCTTCTCCTAGTCCCCACACCCCCATAACCCAAAGTAACTGCTGTCCTAAAATTTGTGCTTTTCATTGTATTTTTAATTTTATCCATTTTATTTGCCAGAGGGTGCATGCACTCACCAGAGAGACACAAGAGAGACAGAGAAGTAGAGGGAGACAGCATCCCCAAAAGGAAAGGATCATGCTACAACCCCTTCTCCTCTTTCTATCCTGTCTAGATTTGGGGTATGCTTGTATATGCACCCAGTGTGTTTTTCAAGCCATGAGGGTCAGGATTAAACCACACGGTCAGCCATGTGGAATTTGGCTTCCTTAACCACTAGTCTATGGGACCGTCATTATCTCTCTCTCTTTTTCTTTTTTTTTAAATTTTTATCTTTTTTTTTTTTTTTGGAGAGATTTTTGCTATAGGGCGTGTGCTCTCGCCAGACAGACAGAGAGAGACAGAGAGACAGAAAGCGAGAAATCACGCCCCCTCCCCCCGGGGGGATGGCCATGCCGCAATCCCTTCTCCTCCATTCTCCTCTCAGGATCTTGGGCACGCACGCACACGCACCTGGCGTGAGTCTAAGCCACCGGGTCCGGGACTCGAACCGCAGTCGACTATGTGGGAGTCCAGCAACATAGCCATTACACTAACTGCTGGTCCCAGGCCGTCATTATCTCTATCCCAGACATACAAACAGTGTATAACCCGCCAGGGCCAGGACTCAAACCCTGGTTGGCAATGTAGGATCTGGCTTCCTCTGCACAGCACTTAACCTTTGTGCTACGGAGATGGCCCACAGGCTCTTTTTAAACGTACCACTGGCAAAGGGAGTGGGATTATCACAATGACTCATATGAATCAGGATTCTCCCTTTTGTCATGGGGCAGGAGACGGGTGCAGCAGAACAAGATCAGAACTCTGAAGTCCATGGTGACAGACAGTGGGCAACCGCAGTGGTTCTGCTCTACCCACATCCCCAGCCATTCGCCTCTACCAGCCAAAGGCTTTTCCCTCCAAATACCTGTGACTCTACCCAGAGGCTTTTCTCTGACTGTAGAAGCATCTAAGACTGTGCAGAGCAAGCCAGAGTGCAGAAGCATCAATGCCCCCCAGGAGTACCGTTTTCTGAGAGGTGGTGGGTAATATCCAACTTCATCGCCCTTCAGTTGGGATCACTCTGCACATGCCTTGCACCACCTCCCAGAGTTCTCCAAGGGGACTGAGCTCTGGTTGCACACAGAGGTAACTGCAGAATAATAACTTTACTCTGTCCTGCCTTCCCTGCCTCACTTACCACTCCCCTACCAGAGTTTCCAAGGATCATCTCCCAGATAAACTCTTTGCACTTAATTCCTTGTATTAGGGTTTGCTTTGGGGAAGGAAACCCCAAATGAACACAACCAATACAGCAATTAAGTGAGCAAGATGATAGGTTAAGTTGGATGTTGAAGGTTGAATCTATGAACTCTAGGCTAGAGATAGGAAATGGAAGGTAGTTGGCACATATGCAATGGCTGACGCTGTGATGAGAAAGCATAAGAAAATACACAGACAGGGGCCAGCAGGGGCATAGTGGTCCAGGTTCTGGACTCCCACACGGGCAACTGTGGTTTGAGTCCCAGATCTGATGGCTTAAAATCATACCAGGTGCATGTGTGTGTGCCCAAAATCCCAAGAGAATGGAGGAGATCAGATTGCAGTGTGGCTAACTCTCTCCCTGGGGGAAGCAGAGAGGTAGATTTCTCACTTTCCCCTCTCACTGTCTTTCTCCAGTGAGCACATGGCAAAAACCTTAAAAAAAAAAAAAAAAAAAAAAAAAAAAAAAAGAAAGAAAGAGAGATTTAGAAAGAAAGAAAGAAAGAAAGAAAGAAAGAAAACACACAGACAGAACTTCAAGAACACAGCCTTTAGGCCTAGCCCTAGAGAAACCCAATATTCAGTGGCTGGGAAGGGCAGACTCACCTGAAAATGAGTTTGAGTGGCCAGAGAATCACGAGCGTAGCATCCTAAAAGCCAAGCAAACATGGTATTCCAAGAAGGAGGGAGTGGTCAGCAGTATCAAATGCTACTGAGAGGCCAAGTATGACAAGGACAGAGACTGTCCAGTGGATTCAAGGACATCGTAGAACATGGGTGACCTTGTGGAGCTGCTCTGGTAGAGCAATGGTGCCAGAACTCCAGCTGTAGTGCATTGAGGCCCAATGGGTATGGAAGGAGACAGAAACAGCATATGGAGGCTAAACAGAGTAATATACAATCAAAATACTTGTGAACATTTAAAATAGATTCACTTGCAAGGGATTTTTATGATTACTTACAAAATCCTTGAGGTGACTTTTCTCTTTGATAGCTGACTGGCTGGCTCAACGCAATCTTAATGCAACCTTCACTAAAATTGGAAGAGAAATGGTCAAGCTGTCTCCAGCCAGCTAAGCATTCAGGCAAGGAAGATCAGCTGAGAAGGAAGACAGGCAGGAGGGCAGCCAGTCTTTCTAAGCACCTGTCTGCAAGCACCAGGGAGAGTATGGAAGGGCATCTGAAAAGCAAACCCCAGACATCTCAACTAGCAGCTGGTCATTTGCACAAAGGACTTCTGTCATTTGTATTTCACTTAGGTTCTAAGGACAAAAGCACACAGGCAAGAGGCAGAGAGTAAGTGCTCACTATGTGCAGAGCTATGCTGGACACATTTGGGAGCTTGCCAGTGGATGGGAGGGCTGAGGACACACACACGGAATAACAGAAGGCTCTTCACAGAGCAATGTGTCCACACACACAGAGTGTGGATCAATATTAATGACTGTCATTTACTGAGTACTAAGGGTGCCAAAATTTATAGGTTCAATGTAATCCCCATTAAAATACCCACAGGCTATTAGACAAGAAGATCTGAAAATATATAGAGAAAAGCAAAGGCTCTAGAAGAGTCAAAACAATATGAACACAGTTAGAGACTTATACCATGTGACATAAAGACTCACTATAAAGCTACCATAATCAAGATAATGTGGTATTGGTAAAAGGATAGGCAAAACAATTTAGTCAGAAATAGATTCTCAAATGTATAATTAATTGATTTTCTACAAAAGTGTCAAGTCAAATGAATGGGAAAGGTCTTTTCAGTGGAAGTTTCTGGAACAACTGGGAATCCATTTGGAAATAAAATGTAGATGCTTATCTGGTTTTATTTTAAAAATTAATTTGAGATTAATCACAGACTTAGCCTTAAGACTCAGAAACATAAAGCTTCTAGAAGAAAACACAGCACACTCTCTCTGTGATCCAGAGGTAGTCAAAGTTTCCTTGGACAGGTTACAAAAAGAAAAATATTGCCAAAACGGCTTTAACAGAATTTAACATTTTTGTTTATCCAAAGACATGAATAGATAAGCTACAGACCTGGAAAAAGAAATCTTCATGGCTATATATCTGATAAAGGGCTTGCATAAAAGATACATTAAAAAAAAAAAAAAAACTCTTCCAAACCAACAGTAAAAACATAAACAACCTGATTACCCAATGGCCAGAAGACTCTAACAGACACATAAAGATATACAAGTGACCAATAAGAATATTCAAAAGTGCACAGTCATCAGGAAAACAGAACACAGAGCCACAGGGACATGTAACTTCTTACCAGTTAGAATGGCTTAGACCAAAGACCGATGATCCAGTTACCTATTGTTGCTTAACATATCACTCCAAAATTTAATAACTTAAACAACTACAATAATTTTATTTTATTATCTCCCATAGTTTCACTGGGTCACGAACTCAAGAAAATCTTAACTTGGTAGGTCTGGCTTGGTGCGAGGGATGGGAGGGTGGGGCGTCATCCCTACTGTTTCAGCCATGGTGTGAATGGATGTGGAAAAGTGGGGGCTGGAGTAGCTGGGACATCTTTCTTTTCACATGACCTTGAGATCTCTCCCAGTGGCCTAGTTTATGCTTTCTCAAGCATGCCAGGCCTCAGAGTCCTCAGACTTCTTCCCAGGAGGTTCAGGACTCCAGAACAAGTCATTAGCTAACAAAGTGGACAGATGCTGCACTACCTTTTATGACTCAGCCTGTGGAGTCACACGTAGCACTTCTACCACGTACTATTGATTAGAGAGAGCCAACAAACCCACCCAGATTGAGGGGGAGTGGAATGAATGAATATGGTCTCTTGACAAAGGAATGGCAAGATCATACAAGAGCATGTGAGGGAGATATTAATACAAGCATTTTTCTTTCTTTTTTTTTGGAGAAGTTTTCGCTATAGGGCGCATGTGCTCACCAGAAATACTGAGAGAGAGAGAGGCAGAAACAGAAAAATCACTCCCCCCAGGGGAAATGGCCACCCCGCAATCCCTTCTCCTCCATTCTCTTCTTGGGATCTTTGACACGCATGCACACACGCCCCGCGTGAGTTTAAGCCACTGGGTCCGGGACTTGAACTGCAGTAGACTAGGTGGGAGTCCCAGCAACATAGCCATTACACCAACTGCTGATCCCAATACAAGCTTTTTTTGAAAACGCAATCTGTGGTGGATAAACCTGGAAAGAAAAGCCTACAATAGATCATACCCTGCTAGCAAGCCACACTGAAGCGTTTGGTCTTTTTTTTTTTTGGAGAGGTTTTTGCTATAGGGCGCATGCGTTTGCCAGACAGACAGAGAGAGAGAGACAGAAAGCGAGAAATCACCCCCCAGGGGGGATGGTCACGCCGCAATCCCTTTACTTCCATTCTCCTCTCGGGATCTTGGGCACGCACGCACACGCTCCTGGCACAAGTTTTAAGCCACCGGGTCCAGGACGCGAACCGCGGTCGACTACGTGGGAGTCCAGCGACATAGCCATTATGCTAACTGCTGGTTCCCCGTTTGGTCTTTATATATGTATGTATGTGTATATATATATATATAAAGATGCCTGCATACTCATGAAGGCTTCCTTTTGAGAACCGGAATCCCGTCATGTGGGTCAGCGTCAGAGGGCCTGGAATTTTACTACTGCACCATATACCATCCCCACCTCAGTTTAGTCTTCTCGTCGGCTGTGACAAGGAACCACTGGAGGCTTTTGGCTTTGTTGAATAGACTTGTTTTTATCACTGGTGGTTTTTCGGCAAGGGTGAATTATCCAGTTGTCCTAAAGCGTTTACTCTAGCAACTGTGGATAATCTGTGGTTTGAAAGCAGAGAGACCATAGGGAAAGGGGTGTCCAGAAGTTCAAGTGCTAGACAGGGCGGTCAGTCCCTGCCCAGGCAAGGGCACAAAGGAGAGTATGGGGGACAAAGGAGGCCACCAGATTTCTGGCCTGCCCGACTACTTTGTTCACTGAGTTGGTTAACAATGGAGAAGTAAATTTATTTTGGACATGTTGGCTTTAGGCGTCCGGCATAGACGTCCAGACGTTAACTCAGGCAATAAAAATGCAGGTGAGATAAACAGCATTTAAAAATGTACAGGACTAGCTAAGAGACGTTTATCCGCCCGAGTTTCTGGAACCTCTCTGCCCACCGTGGCGCTTTGCTCCGCTGAACTCGCCAAGGTCTCGGACAGAAACACGCATGCGCCTACTACGTCCCTCCGCCGCACCCGGTGAGCACTTCCTGATTGCGCACGCGCGGTGTCCGTCGGTCGCCATGGAGACGCGTGACCCTGGCCAGGCTGACGGCGCCCAGCGCTGCCGACTGGCGGCGGGTCTTGGGCTACCCCAAGCGCAGATTGGGCCCTCGCGGGGCAGATGGACGGCAGCGGTGGGGCCGAGGCGTCCGGGTATGGAGAAGAGGGCGAGGAAAGCATTTTTCTTTCTTTTTTTTTGGAGAAGTTTTCGCTATAGGGCGCATGTGCTCACCAGAAATACTGAGAGAGAGAGAGGCAGAAACAGAAAAATCACTCCCCCCAGGGGAAATGGCCACCCCGCAATCCCTTCTCCTCCATTCTCTTCTTGGGATCTTGGACACGCATGCACACACGCCCCGCGTGAGTTTAAGCCACTGGGTCCGGGACTTGAACTGCAGTAGACTAGGTGGGAGTCCCAGCAACATAGCCATTACACCAACTGCTGATCCCAATACAAGCTTTTTTTGAAAACGCAATCTGTGGTGGATAAACCTGGAAAGAAAAGCCTACAATAGATCATACCCTGCTAGCAAGCCACACTGAAGCGTTTGGTCTTTTTTTTTTTTGGAGAGGTTTTTGCTATAGGGCGCATGCGTTTGCCAGACAGACAGAGAGAGAGAGACAGAAAGCGAGAAATCACCCCCCAGGGGGGATGGTCACGCCGCAATCCCTTTACTTCCATTCTCCTCTCGGGATCTTGGGCACGCACGCACACGCTCCTGGCACAAGTTTTAAGCCACCGGGTCCAGGACGCGAACCGCGGTCGACTACGTGGGAGTCCAGCGACATAGCCATTATGCTAACTGCTGGTTCCCCGTTTGGTCTTTATATATGTATGTATGTGTATATATATATATATAAAGATGCCTGCATACTCATGAAGGCTTCCTTTTGAGAACCGGAATCCCGTCATGTGGGTCAGCGTCAGAGGGCCTGGAATTTTACTACTGCACCATATACCATCCCCACCTCAGTTTAGTCTTCTCGTCGGCTGTGACAAGGAACCACTGGAGGCTTTTGGCTTTGTTGAATAGACTTGTTTTTATCACTGGTGGTTTTTCGGCAAGGGTGAATTATCCAGTTGTCCTAAAGCGTTTACTCTAGCAACTGTGGATAATCTGTGGTTTGAAAGCAGAGAGACCATAGGGAAAGGGGTGTCCAGAAGTTCAAGTGCTAGACAGGGCGGTCAGTCCATGCCCAGGCAAGGGCACAC
>NW_006204759.1:843998-876585 GCF_000334495.1 Tupaia belangeri chinensis | reverse complement strand
GGACGGCGCCCAGCGCTGCCGACTGGCGGCGGGTCTTGGGCTACCCCAAGCGCAGATTGGGCCCTCGCGGGGCAGATGGACGGCAGCGGTGGGGCCGAGGCGTCCGGGTATGGAGAAGAGGGCGAGGACGAGGAGGAGGAAGAGGAAGAAGAGCAAGAGGGCGGCGCTGCGGGTTCGAAGGGGTCCAGACTGCCCCCCATCGCGGGCGGCGCCCCAGCGGTGACCAAACGGAAGGTGAAGAAGAAAAAGAAGAAGAAAAAGACCAAGGGGTCGGGCAAGGGCGACGGTAAGAGGAGCGGCCAGCGCGGCTGCCTCAGTTCCTGCAGCTGAGATGCTTCTCGGAGACCCGGGGTCCACCTGGAGACCACTTCAGAACAGACGCCCTCCAGCTCCCCACGCGTGCCGTATGCCACTGCCCTCCCCTTGAACACTATCCTGCCCTCAAGGCCCTGCCCGACAGCAGACACCTTGTCACAGAAGTTTTCCAGCTTTGAGGTCTCCTAGCCTTGCAGGGACCCTACATTCTGCCTTGAGAATTCTCGATATCCCGAGTCCCTCAATCTCCCAGAAACTCCTCCCAGACCCCCACCATTCCCAAGAGCCTCCCAGCCCCACGCAGAGACTTTACACACTCTGTCAGCTTTCTAATCCCTCAGCCCAAATTCGAAATACCAACATCGACACCTTCCCCAAAGAAATCTCAAGTCCTTCTACAGAGATCTCCCTTACACAGAGACTGTCCCAAACCCTAAGATGCCAAGACACTGCCTGACAGACAGACACTCACATACACTAGTCACACAGACCCTTACCTTCCTCTAGAGATCTTCCTCACACTCTCATGAGTTAAAGGGTACCTGACTCTGGATGTTATGTAGACACCCATAGCCACATAAATGCTTATGAAAACTTCCCTGTGCAGACCGTCTACCCACCCCATCACTGAGGGGCAGCTTTCAGTCCACCAGTCTCATCACATCATGCACTGCTACGTCCTCTTATAATCCCTAACACCCCAACAGCTTGCCGAGTGTTAATATAATGTTATCAAATGAAAACGAAACACAGGCTGGCTCTGTGCACATGGTGACACTGCTTAAGAGAAGCCAGATCCCACCTGGTGGCCGTGGTTCAAATCCCTGGCCCAGCTGACCTCAATCACACCAGACATGCACAAGAGCCCCAGGATCTGATGGACTAGAGGACAAGACGAAGGAGATCATGGCATGACCATACCTAAGGATGGTGCTTCTCTCTCTCTTTCGCTCAAGTAGGCATGCAGACCTTCTATTACGAATAAAGGAAAGAAAAAGAAACTAAAGCGTAGATACCCCAGCACGCACACACATTCGTGGTCCACATAGACATATGAAGGGACTTCAAAGAATTTGTGGAAAAATGGAGTTAAAGAACAAGTTTATTTTGGTACAAAAAATTTTGATATGTGTGTACAGTTGTCCATAATATATATTTTTCACGAACTTTTTGAAGACCCTCGTCATACAGGAACTATGTTATATACACAGTTTCTGTGAATATACAAATATACTGATGCCAGTACCCCAGTCTCTCAGGGACACCTTCACATACTTATACACACCAATGCCACCATAAACCCAGAGTCCCTGCATCTCCCCACACTCCTCTCACAGAACCCCTGGACTTCTCTCTCAGACACTGAGCACCCACTTTGAGAAGAGAGTAAGGCAGTGACAGAATGCACCTGTCTTGAGTGCTGTGGGCCATTGTTATCTGTATAGTCCACTTCAGTGGCTTTGGCTGTCAGGGAGGTGGCCCTGTCCTCCAGTGTAGCTAGTCCTGGGCTCAACTTTCTGGACCTTGGCCTTTTGTGTGCAGAGCTGGCACTACTGGCAAGCCAGAGGAAGGAGTGGCAGCCTTGCCCATGTCAACCCTATAGTTTCGAGAATGAGCAGTGGGAAAATTATGATTACTTCTTTGGTTGGAAGTATAATAAAAAGGCAAGAAAACACTTCTGGAGTTTAGGTCAAAAAGCCTATGGTCCAGGGGCCTGCCGGTGGTGTGGTGGTTAATGCAATGGACACTCTCACATGGCCGACCATGGTTTGAATCCCAGACCTGGTGGCCTGCTTTTTCATCACTTTTCCTCTCTTTCACTCTCTCTCTCTCTCTGTCTCTCTCTGGTCAGATAAAAATAAATGAATGAATAGATAAAATAACTCTTAAAAAAAAAAAAAAGTCCATGGTTCAACCATGGTTGGGAAGTAGAAGCCACATGGGAGGCCCAGGGCTGGTTCCTGAGCCAACCTGAACAGGCAGAGCACAGTTGCACACCTGTGGTCCCAGCTGATCGGGAAGCTGTGGCAGGAAGATTGCGACACAGCAAGACCCTGTCAGAGTTACCTCTCTCTGTTTCTCTCTGTTCCTTCTCCTCTCATAAAAGCAAAACAAAAACCCTGTGTGTACGTACAAAACAAAATTAGGAAGTGTGCTGTCTTTTTGGTGTAGCTTTTGACTCTAGAAATTACAGCACGAATCTTATATTGTTAGCAGGGGACACCAGATAGTTTTGGGGGAGCAAGAAGGTAAAGAAAAGTCAAGGGCCAGCAGATGGCATGGTAGTTAAGGCACTGGTTCCCAGATGGCTGACTTCGCAGTTTGAATCCCAAACCCAGCAGCTTGAAAAATATGCTAGACATATGTGTGTATGTGCCCAAAATCCTGAGAGGAGAATAGAGGAGAAGGGATTGTGACATGGCCATTCACCCTGGGGTGTAATCTCTCACGTTCCCTGTCTTTCCCTTTGTCTCTCTCAGGTGAGCACACATGCCCTATGGCCAAAATCTAGGGGAAAAAAGAGAAAAGTCTTTTTTTAATTTTCTCTTTTTTCCTTGGTTTCAGGGAAGAGGTAGGTATTTCTCTATCCCCAAAAACATCTGACAAAAGAACCCCGATGTATAGTGGTGTATGTGCATATTACACAACTCCGAAATGCTATTAATGTAGAACAGATCAGCATAAGCACACAGAACACCTCCTGGCTTGGCACTACCGCTGTCAGTAGTCAGATGCAGGCAGCTTCGCTGCTGTTCCCCATTCCTTCCACCATGAAGTGTGTGGACCAGCAGCAGAGCCACAGACTCCGGGAACTGCACAGTACCTTGGTGAGCTTGGAGGTGGGGAGGGGGTGCAGCATGGCATGGTGGGAGCCAGGCCCATGTTCGAATCCTGCTCTGCCACTAGCTGCTTGACACTGGCAAGTTACTGAAGCTCTTGGAGCCTCAGTTCCCTTCTCTAGTGAACAGGGCTGATAGTCTTTATCCAGAAGACCTACTCTGTGCTCAGTAAGTGGTTCCTTCCACCCCGCAATGACTAAAAGCATCCAGGGAGTGGGTGTAAATGAGACTGGTGGGCTTGGCAGCCTGACCCCTGCTAAGGAGATGCCTCCACATCCCACCCCATCCATCTCTGGTGGTCAGGCCTCACCCCCGGCAGGCTGAGGGCCGAGTCAGCACAGACGCTAACCTACTCTCTGCTCAGCAGATAAACGGCAGAGTCGAGGCCTGAAGAGTCAGCCACTTTCCTCGTCCTTTCATGACATCTTAAATCCCAGCAAAGACCTTGGTCCCAAGCCAGAGCACAGACAGAGCAAAGAGGACAAGCACGCCCCTTCTTATTCTTTTACCCTAAGTGTCCCCCACTTTGCAGAAATCGAAGAGAACCTTTCAAACCAGATCAATGAAAGCCTACGTTGGGATGGAATTCTCACAGACCCGGAGGCAGAAAAAGAAAGGATTCGCATTTATAAACTGAACCGAAGGAAGCGGTACAGGATTTTGGCCCTCAAGGGCTTCCACTCTGATTCCTGTGCCGAGGAGCCCCCTGAGAACTTACCTTCCCTCTCGGACAAAGATCGCAGTACCCTGAGTAGGCAGCCCGCCTTGAAAGCCAACTGCCGGAGCCCCTATTTGGAAGGAAACGTCACCCCCAAGCTCCTGCACTCGGACTTAGCAGCTACCCTGCCGGACTGAAAATCCACCCTGAACCGGCAGGTTTGCCATTCCTCCTTATCACAAGGTGATATATTTGAAAGAGGAATAAAAGGAAATCAGGCCTGGATCTGAAGGAAGCAGATGTTTGGGGTGCCCTGTCCCTTCATGGAGCTGCCTCGCCTTGACCCCCTTAGGAATATCGGTGTGCTCATGAGCACAGCTCTTGCGGAGGCTGCTTTTCCTTACAGTAGCTTTGCCCTTTGTTACTGAATTTCTCAGCATAGCCCGCTGTCTATAATCTGTCCCTAAAAAGAAAAAGTGTGCAGTTGAACGAATTTTAACTCACTCATTTCCTGGGTAAAACTCCTCACACAGTACATGCTGCCGTAGGCCCAAGGAAAATGCCCCCAAATAGCCTGGAGACTTTGTTTTTTAATTAAATACATTACCTGCTTGTAGCTGGCCTTTGGAGTAAGTGAGTCCCTTGGGCCAGCCCTGCAGCATAGTGTTATGGGAGCCATGTGACCGTAGTTTGAATTATGACCCTGGTGGCTTGAAAAACATGATGGGCATGTTCGCACGCAGGCCCAGTATCCTGACAGGATGGAGAAATGGAAGAGAAGGGATGGCAGTGTGACCATGCCCCGCTGGGGAGTGCTTTCTCTCTCGCTTTCTCTTCCTCTTTCTTTCTTTAGTGAGCACACATGCCCTCTGCCAATTAAAAAAAAAAAAAGAGTGGGTTTCAGAACTTCATCCCTAGGGGACTGACAGGTGGTGGTTAAGGGTATTGGACTCCCACATGGCAGACCACGGTTCAAGTCCTGGACCTGGAGGCTTGTTTTCTCATTTTCCATCTCTCTCCCTCTCTGGTCGTAATAAAAAAAAAAAAAAAAATGATAAACAAAAAAAAAAAAAAAAAAAAAAAAAAAAACAGAATTTCATCCCTAGGAAGTTATTATGGGAAGAAGTCCTAAAAGGAATATTGCTTCTCTTATAAATATAGCAGTCTTCTCATGCCCCAAAACATTTTAAGCAAAGTTCTGGAACATTATAAAAAAAGTCTCTCTGTAGTTTGTCCTAAATTTATATTCCTCTGCTCCACAAATCTGAGGGTACGTCAAAAGGTCATGAATAGATGGTGACACAGTGTTAATTCGGTGCTATGCAAAGCTGACTCACATGGGAGGGTTCCAGGTTTCTGTCTAAAGACTTCCCCGAGCATGCTGGGTATATGCATGCCCATATCCGGGCTGGCTGGGGCGGGGAGAGGTTTTAGCAGTGAAGACCCTGTTGAGGGCGCTGTCTGTAGCTCTTCCTCATGGAAGAAATAAACTTTAAAAAGGGGAGACAAGGGACTGGCCTCATAGTACAACAGTGAAGCTCTGCACATAAGGAGTCAGATCCCACATAGTCAACTGAGATTCGAATCCCAACCCTGGCGGCTTCAAAACAAAAAACAAAAACACTCTGGCCTCATGTGCATGTGTGCTGAGGATTCTGACCTGACGGTGAGATGGAGAAAAAGGATTGCAACATGACTATGCCCTTTGGGGAGAGTGCGTCCTGGTCTGGTGAGCACAACACAAGTCACGGAAAAAATGGAACGAAAGTACAAATTTTTTCTGGTTCAAACTTTGAAATCCATGCATAACATACCTTTTCCACAAATGTCTTGAAGATGCCTCCTAATTATTGAGTGAGGGCTGTGTGTTGCCTTGGCTTGTGCTCTCCAGAAGCAGACCTTGAGAAAGGATTCAAATGTAAGTAGGTTATCCGGGGTATGAAGGAAAGAGCAATAGAGAGGGGCCTGGGGAAGGACAGCAGTTCAGGGAACACTATTAAGTGTCTTTCATTCTGGGCAATTGGAGCATAATCCTACGGAGAAACACTGGGAAACAATGCAAGACCCACTTCCTGAGAAGGGAGCTGGGGTATTTATACTCTCCAATGGCACTGGTTCTGGGCAAGGGATGTTAATTTCCTGGCATCTGCAACCTGCCACACTGTGTGGACCTGGCAGCCTACCTCAGGGAAAAATAACCCTCAGACACAAAGATGCAGACTGACAGGTCTGAAGGATGAGGGTAGTCTCTGGAGACTGTGGGCTACCTTTGTGCTACATGGCGCCAGGCCAGAGAGGGCAGAAAGCAAGTCTAAGATGAGAACCCTGCCTTCCAAGGGGTTACAATGTTCTGGGGTAAGCAAGACATACAGCGTGCCTGGGAGAAATGAAAAGCTGACATCCCAGAATACTTATTTGAAAGTTATGTGAAAGTGCCCATCTTCATCCGCTGGCTATCAGCTGACATCATCTCAGCCTTACTTGAAAGGCTAGTTACAGAGCCAGCAAGTGGCATGGTGTTTAAGACACTGGATCCCACATGGCCGACTGTGGTTCCAGTCCCTGACCCAGCAGCTTTAAAATCACATCGGGCATGTGTGTGCGTGTGCCCAAAATCCTAGGAGGAGAAGGGATTGTGGCACAGCCATCCCCGCTGGGAGGTGATTTCTTACTTTTCTTTTCTTTTCACTGTCTGTCTCTGTCTCTCTCTGATGAGAGCAAGTTCTCTATGACAAAAACCTGGGGGAGAAAATCAGTTACTGACTTTCCACATTTCTGTCATGAGGCCCTGGCAAAACATTCTAAAGAGATTTTTGAAGAGCCCTCTCCTACCCTGGAGAATGGGTAGCAGTCAGGCCTGGCAAGGTCTCGGGCAGATAGGACTGGCCCTCCCTGAGGCCTGTCCTCCACTATCAATGGAGAGGAGGGGACAGGAAGTATGCAAATGTTCAACCATAGGGCCTCACCAATAACCCAGGCTGAAGGTAAAGGGAGTGGCAGGGTTGGCATCTCCTGTGCCCTCCAGATCAGCCTCAGAGGCTGAGGGTGTGGTGCAGAAGTCTGAGGGCATACTGGACTCAGAGTGCCTTGGTTGCTTAGCAGTGTCTTCATGGGTGGTGAGAGCGAGGCGGTGGCCCGTGGTCATCTTTATGCCATTGCCATTCAGGGGATCGTGGTTAAGATGAGCCTTCACATCAGAAGTGAAGCGATCTCTTTTCTTCTGCATGCTAGCTGTGTGACCACAGGCAAGTTGCTTAACCTCTTAGCCTCAGTTTCTCATCTGAAAATAGGGATGTAAATACCTACCTTAGTGTTGTGAAAATCAAATGGAGGATTTATTTTTTGAATGTCTGTTTTTCTCTGTACCTGCCTCTGCATCAGCATCTGTTCAGGCAGGTTCTCGTCAGCATGGCAAAGACATCCTTGTAGTCCTGCAAGGAAAAGGCTACTCCTTTGTCCCTATCCAGTGTCCATACCGATCCCAGTGGTCTGGCCTGGGGTCATACGCCCATTGCTAGACTAACCACAGGGACCAAGGAAATGGTGTATTGGATGGCTGGGTATGGAGGAGAATTGGGGCTGGAGGCAGAGGCACTCCCACTGGATGCATGAACAGAACAGGTTGTTACAGATCCTCTGCAGAACATATATGGAACAATTCTCTAAAGAAATGCCAAGTAGGGGCCAGCAGGTGGCATGGTGGTTAAGGCACTGGGCTCCTATGTAGCCAACCATGATCCAAGTCCTAGACTTGATGACTTGAAAATCACACTGAACGCGTGTGTGTACATGCCCAAAATCCCAGGAGGAGAATGGAGAAGGACTGCAATGTGGCCATCCCCCTAGGGAGTGATTTCTCACCTTCCCCCTCACTTTCTCTGGAGAGCACACATGCCCTATGGCAAAAAACAAAAAACAAACCAAAAAAAATACTGAAAAAAGAAAAGAAATTCCAATTAGACAAATTCCCATCACCCCATTGCCCTCCAACTGGAGTGATTCATTTAAGAAGGCCCTGACCAAGGGTCATGGGAGTGGCTTGTCTGGCATGAATCCATCTCGGCCCATCTAGATTGACTGCATGCTTGTCTCCAAAATGACTAACCCTTGGCCAGTACTGTGAGATCCATTAACTGACAATAAACAAATTCTGTAACCACTGTTCCATGAGATATTTTGGAGCAGTGTATAGTAATAATTGGTTTATGGTCTGCACTTGGTTTTGGTGGTGCCTAGGAGTGGCTTGTAGCCTGTAAGGCTGGTCTCAAGCTAGAATGTGCCCCCATGACCACCTCACTATGAGAGTAGACCCAGCACAAGTAGACTGGGTTGCCTAGTACCAAGGTGCTTCACACACACACACACACATACACCAGTCATGATTCAAATTTGGGAACACCCATTGCGTGATCCTCATGAACTCCACAAATCAAGCAGCTGGTGTCTCCGATCCACCGTGGCAAGGACCCAAGATCTGCTACCAACTGCATGAGTTAGTTTGGGAGCAGTTCCACCCCCAGGTGGGCCTTGAGAGGCCTGTAGCTCTGAATGACACTTTGTCTCTACCCTGAGCCAGAGGCATCCAGCTAAGCTGGACCCAGGGTCCTGAACCACAGAAACATTGCAATTATAAAAAGTTGGCTTTAAGCCACTAAATTTGGAGAGAATTTTGTTACACAGCAATAGCTAACTAATACAGGTAGCCCCTTCTTCATCAACAGCATGATTATCCCTGATAATCCTATGTTAATCCTGATCTGAGAGTTAGAAAATCATAAACCCAATCCTTCCTAAGAAGGGTACCACAGACACCATTGCACCACAGACGTCATTATAATAAGTTTGTTTTAAATCACTACATTTGGAGAGAATTTTGTTAGGCAGCAATAGCTAACTAATACAAGTAGCCCCTTCCTCATCAACAGCTATGATTCTCAGTGTCCTGTGTTAGCCCTAATCTGAGAGCTAGAAAACCACAAACCCAATCCTTCCTAAGAAGGACACCACAGCATATTGCCAGTGCACGGTAGGCTTTTAAATTTATTTCCAAGAGAGGTGCTGTGTCTTGCCAGGACTGGGGTCATTGTCAGGCCAGTCAAGAACCAGATAAGACTGCATGGGCCTCTTGGGTTCCTTGTTTTTGTTAATTATATGTCAATAAAGCTAGTCAGGATGTTTTTATGGTATGTGTTTTGTATCTGCCTCCCACCTTTAATTGTAACTGTAATATTTTTATGACATTTTATAGTTTAATAGTTCTTCTATCTCCTTTGTTCCCTGTGCGGGAGGAATAATAATAATTCAAAAAAAAAATTTAGTTCTTCTGTGAGCAAAAGAAATTGACAGAGGGAGGGAGAGTGAGAATGAGAGAGACAGCATCCCCAACAGGGTCCCACTGCCATGAGCCAACCCGTTCTCAGCAAGCCCTAGGTTGCAAAAGCGTTCATGGCAGGATGTGAACCCAGAACCTTCCCCTGGGGCTCAGTCTTGTAGAATGTCATGTCTTTAGGCTGCACCACCATCCAGCCCCCTGGAATTATTATTTCACAACTGAGGCTTAGAGGGAAGAGATGACCTTCTCTAATGATATTTGCTTTACGGTCTCAAGTTGTGTTTTTAGGAAGTGTTTATCAAGCACCCACTAAGTGTGCAGTTCTCCGCCTGCTGCTGCCAGAATTGTGAGGAGAGCAGCCCTGTTTATCAGGCTCCTCCTTTGCCCAGGCATAGTGTTAGTCACGTGACAGTCCTGACTCCATCTTATCTGCACAGCCATCTTTTTTTTTTTTTTTTTGGAGAGATTTTCACTGTAGGGCGCGTGCGCTCGCCAGACAGACAGAGAGAGATATAGAGACAGAAAGCGAGAAATCACCCCCCAGGGGGGACGGTCACGCCGCAATCCCTTCTCCTCCATTCTCCTCTCGGGATCCTGGGCACGCACGCACACGCGCCCGGCGTGAGTTTTAAGCCACCGGGTCCGGGACACGAACCGCGGTCGACTACGTGGGAGTCCAGCGACATAGCCATTACGCTAATTGCTGGTTCCCTGCACAGCCATCTTTAAGGTGAGAGGGTGTAACGATTCCCATTCACACGTAAGGAAACAGGCGCAGGCTGGGAAAGTGACTTACCCAAGGTCACACGGGGACTGAGAGGAGGAGTTGGGATATGAAACCCAGGCCTGGCTGGTTGCAGAGATGCCACTTTCAGTTACACCCCGCAGGTTTCAAACAGACACCCCAAACAGGTGGGAGCTGAGCTACACTCCCCATGTCCCTACCCCCAGTTCAAGAACAGTGCAAAGGCAAATTAAGGCAGCTCCAGGAGCTTCCCAGGAAGGTGGGTGGAGCCAGCCGGGTGCAGGTTACTGAAAAGAGGGAATTGTTCCCAGGAACTGTGGCTGGCAGAGAGGCTTCATGGGGAGGAGGGCCACTAACAGCAACTAATGAGGGCTCTTGGGGTGTTGGGAAAATGCTCCATAGGACTCCTGGCCACCATGTGTACTTAATAATAGTCAATCCTAGCCTTTAAAACCACTGACACCAGGGCCAGCCAGTGGTGTAGGAGTTAAGGTGCTGGGCTTCCACATGGTCAACTGTGGTTTGAGTCCCAGACCCAGTGGCTTGAAACTCATGCTAGGCGCGTGTACGTGTGTACAAAAGCCTGAGAGGAGAATGGAGGAGAAGGGATTGTGGTGTGACCATCCCACCTGGGGGATAATTTCTTGCTTTCTGTCTCTCTGTCTCTCCAGCAAACGTGAATATACACACCTTATAGCAAAAATGTCTCTAAAAAAGAAAAGCAAATACAATGACACTTTCTTCTCTGATGGTCACTGATAAAGGATCTTGCCTCCTTCAGCCTTCGCCTCCCAATCACAGCACCCCAGGCCAGGGCTCCTGGCTCCGGCCACCTCAGCTGACAGGCACTGTCCTACCTTGACCAGGAGGGTGGGTCCTAAGGCATGTGGTCCTGGGAGCTTCTTAGGAACTCGCTTCTTAGCAGACTCTCGGGTCGCTCTCCACTCCGACCAGACCTACCACGTCAGAAGCTGTAGGTTAACAAGGGCCTCAGGTGATTCACGTTCACATCAAATTTGAGAACCTCTGGTTGTCAGAGAGAGTTCTCCATAGGAAATCCCCATGTTTCTCATAGTGCATGTGTTTCTGCACATCTTGTGAGGAGAGTCACTGCTTACCTTTGTTCCAGATCATCTCCTTCTCTCTTTTGTGTTAAAGAATTATTTATTTATTTAATTCCATTTGTTATTATTATTTTTTTATCTGACTAGAGAGAGAAAGAGAAAGAGAAAGAAAATGAAAAAGCAAGCTGCCAGGTCCAGGACTCGAACCGCAGTCAGCCATGTGGGAATCCAGAGCCCTTAGCCACTATGCCACCTGCCAGCCCCTCTCCTTCTCTTGTTTAGCTTATTTTTATTTATTTATTTCATGAGCAAGGGAGAGAGAGAGATCTAATGGGTTCTCAAAGCCAGGGTTGACCCCCAGTCTTTGCCAGCCCCAGATCATGGGCACACACATGCCTAGAATACTCAGGGAGGTCTCTGGATATGAACCCAGAACCCTCCCATTAGGGTCAGCCTCACAGACCATCACATTTTATCACTGTGCCACTGTTCGTCCCCCAGACCATCTTTTGAAGGATGCTTGTGTGATGAATAGCCTAGGAAGAAAGAAATAGTGTCTCCTGCTAGAGCCGAGGGCATATTTGTTTGTCACCTCTTAGAGAAAGTTCTAGTTCCTAAGCTCAGAGTTCCTTTCTTGTAATATAACCTGTTATGTCCGGTGTCATCTAGAACCTCTTCGTCTTACCCTATGGGAAACAAGCCTGAGGAAACCAGCAAATGCTACTACTCTGGCTACTGCTATTGGAAAAACCAATATCCTTTGTCTCTGATCCAAGAGTTTCGTGTCTTTAGGCAACATTCATGTAACTGTGGCAGGCTACCTGTTAGCTAGCAAACAATGTAAAATGTCAGATTCTTCCCAATTCTTGACCCCATTTTAAGGGACAGCTAGACTAACCATTTAACACTCTGTTTTCCTGACGCTTAAGCCAGTTCGACATCTGTGTGATATTCTGTACTCAGGTTTTACTTTTCAAATTGCACAGGAAATCAGAAAACACAAACAAGGAAAATAAGTCTTTTTTTAGAAAGATTTTTGCTATAGGATGCATGTACTCACTGGAGAGACAGAAGCGAGAAATCACCCCCAGAGGGATGGCCACGCCACAATCCCTTCTCCATTTTCCTCTCAGGATCTTGGGCGCACACGTACACAGTATGAGTTTTAAGCTGCCAGGTCTGGGGCTCAAACCATGGTCGACTATGTGAGAGTCCAGTGATGTACCATTATACCATCTGCTGGTCCCAGAAAAATAAGTCTTTTTTTTTTTTTTTTTGAGAGTTTTTTTTTTGCTATAGGGTGTGTGCACTCACCAGAGAGAGAGAGACAGAGAGATAGAAAGCAAGAAATCACCCCCATGGAGGGATGGCCACTCCACAATCCCTTCTCCATTCTCCTCTCAGGATCTTGGGCACGCACGCACACGCACCCTGAGTGAGCTTCAAGCCACCGGGTCCAGGACGCGAACCGCGGTCGACTACATGGGAGTCCAGTGACATGCCATTATGCTAACTGCTGGTCCCCAAAAATAAGTCTTTAAAAGATCTAGTATTTTGCCATTTGGAGAGAGCTAGCTGCATCTATTTGGTATCTGTTCTTCCAATCTTTTTTTTTACTAGTATATCTGCATACAGGAACACAAAATTAATGAGATAATAATATGTATGTTGTCTTTTAATGGTTCTCTTCAAAATATGGCATGGGCAGGGACAGACGGTGGTGCAGTGGCAAAACACAAGACTGACCCAGACGGAAGGTCTCAGGTTTGTATTGGAGACCTCCCTGAGTATCCTGGGCATGTGTGTCCTCGATCCAGAGCTGACTGAGACAGGGGATGGACTGCAAGGTGAAGACATTGCTGGGGTGCTGTCTCTCTCTTTTTCTCTCTTTCTTGTCATCATTGAAGAGATAAATAAACTTTTTTTTTTTTTTTTTTTTTTTTTTTTTTTTTTGCCAGGTGGTGTGTGTGGTGTACTCACTGGAGACAGTGAAAGAGGGAAATGAGAAAGCACCCCCATGAGGCATGGTCACCACAGTCTTCCTCCATTTCTCTCTCCCTTTGGGACTTAGGGTACACATACACACACGGCATGTTTTTCTCTCCTTTTTCCTTTTTAAAGGGAGATTTTAGCTATAAGGCATGTGTACTAGCCTGAGACACAGAGAGAGACAGTGAGAGAGAAAGTGAGATATCAACCGCCCCAGGAGATGGCCATGCTGCAGTCCCTTCTCCTCCATTTTCCTCTCAGGATTTGGGGCACACATGCACACATGCCTGGCATGAGTTTCAAGTTGCTCAGTCTGGGACTCAAACCATGGTCAGCCATGTGGGAGTCTAGCACCACAACCACTATGCCACCTGCTGGCCCTCACCAGACATGTTTTTCAAATCACTGGGTCTGAGACTTGAACCTCAGGATCAGTCATGTATGATCCAGATGCCTTAACCATCAGGCCACAGGCTGGTCCAATAAATAAACTTTTTTTTTTTTTTGGAGAGGTTTTCGCTATAGGGTGCGTGCGCTTGCCAGAAAGACAGAGAATGACAGAGAGACAGAAAACAAGAAATCACCCCCCAGGGAGGATGGCCATGCTGCAATCCCTTCTCCTCCATTCTCCTCTCAGGATCTTGGGCACGCACGCACATGTGCTCGGTGTGAGTTTAAGCCACCAGGTCTAGGACTCAAACCACGGTTGACTACTTGGGAGTCCAGTGACATAGCCATTATGCCAACTGCTGGTCTCAACCAATAAATAAACTTTTAAAACTGTGTTTTTAAAGATAGATAGTAGGGACATCTTTCCAAGTCACTAAATTGACATCTCCACGACACTAAGTAAGCTCACCTAGTATTGTATTATATAGACATTTATCCAACCCTCTACTTGTGCACATTTAGTTGGTTTCCTATTTTTTCAGCTATTCTAAATAATTTTGCCATGAATATCCTTATATGCACATTTTAGTGCAATTTTCCAATGCTGTGGATACATTCCTGGGAGTGAAGTTACAAGCCAAAAGATAATTAAAACAATAAACACTTTTATAGCTTTTAACTCATGCCAGGTACTGGTCTAAGCATTTTGATTATATCAACTCATTTAATTCTCACAACCTCTCTATGACGACACTCTTACCTCCTTTGTCCCAAAGTTTCATTTATCTTTTCCATGACTGCAAGAGACACAGAGAGAGAAAAACAACACCCCACAATCCTCCCAGAACCTTGGCTAGCCCTGGAGCAAGGCAAGCACACGCCCTGCAGACTTATGGAGGTTTCTGGTTGCAAACCACCTTCCCATGTGGAGCCATCTCACAGAGCATTGAGTTATAGCACCCTCTGACTGGGCGGAGAGAACTCCTGTTAGCTCAGATTTACAGAGTTTAGGGGACTTGCCCAAGCTCACACAGCTTGGAGCTGGGATTTGAACACAGGCATTCTGGCTCAGAGTCTGTGTGACTATGAATTACTGCCAATTTTAAATGCCCTCCTTATCTTTCCCCAAACCAGAATGGAAATGGTATTGGAAGAATATATGGATGTTTGATTTTGTGTCTCTTCTACAGATACGGGTGGTGGTAAACCCTTAGAGCTGAGAGTCCTACACTCCAGGGGCTCGCTTCCTTACATTAGTATTAAAAGTTTACGGGAGGCCATAGTTTTGGATTAAACTCCTGCACTTAGCCCAGAAGACAAGACCAAACCAATAAAGTCACTCATGTCAGGTGCCATGTAATCAAATAGAATTTTACTAT
Organism: Tupaia belangeri chinensis; assembly: GCF_000334495.1. NCBI lineage: Eukaryota > Metazoa > Chordata > Mammalia > Scandentia > Tupaiidae > Tupaia > Tupaia belangeri. The sequence goes on along the minus strand of NW_006204759.1, from coordinate 861,873 downwards.
TATTATTATTTTAATTTGCTACGGGGCACACGTGCTCACCAGAGAGACAAAGAAAGTGAGAAAGCAAACTGCCAGGTCTGGGATTTGAACCATGGTTAACCATGTGGAGTCCAGCAACCTAACCCACCTCGCCACCTGAACTGAACTTTAAAAGGAGCCAGGTGTTGGCGGGACCAGCAGTTAGTGTAATGGCTATGTCGCTGAACTCCCACATAGTTGACAGCGGTTCGTGTCCTGGACCGGTGACTTAAAACTCATGCTGGGTGCGTGTGCATGTGTGCCCAAGATCCTGAGAGGAGAATGGAGGAGAAGGGATTGCGGTGTGGCCATCCCCCCTGGGGGGTGATTTCTCGCTTTCTGTCTCTCTGTCTCTCTCTGTCTGTCTAGTGAGCTCACGTGCCCTATAGCAAAAACTTCTAAAAAAAAATAAAAGGAGCCAGATGTTTTGTGTTTTTTTAAACAATTATTTTTTATTTAATTCCACTTGTTATGATAATGTTTACATTTTACCAAACAGAGACAGAGAGAGAGAAATGGAAAGCAAGAAAGCAAGCCTCCAAGTCTGGGACTCGGACCACTATGGGTCATGTGGGAGTTCAGCACCTTTAACCACCACACCACCTGCCAGCCCCCTAAAAGGAGCCAGATTTTAAGAACAAGAGACTCACAGCAACTAATAGAAAGGGTGTCAGTGGCTCTGTCACACAGAGGGTGTCTTTCATTGTAGTCATCCCTCCCTTGTTTTGAAAGTAAATGGGTAGGCAACCAGCAGTTAGCGTACTGGCTATGTCGCTGGACTCCCACGTAGTCGACCGCGGTTCGTGTCCCGGACCCGGTGGCTTAAAACTCACGCCGGTTGCGTGTGCGTGCGTGCCCAAGATCCCGAGAGGAGAATGGAGGAGAAGGGATTGCGGCGTGACCATCCCCCCTGGGGGGTGATTTCTCGCTTTCTGTCTCTATGTCTCCCTCTGTCTGTCTGGCGAGCGCACGTGCCCTATAGTGAAAAAAAAACCTCTCAAAAAAAAAAAAGAAAGTAAATGGGTATAAATAAACACATATTTTTAAAAAAAGTATGGCAAGACTCATTTACACTAACTCTTCACATGCTTGTTGAAGGTGGCTGGGAACACCCTGTTAACTGTACTCACCAGCTTAATTACCTAAACAATGCCCCAGGGCCTTTGGAGACAAGGAGCAATTTGTAATTACTAGCAATTAGTTTGACACACCCAAGACCCCTGCATTCTCATTCTGAAAAAGAAAACAGCACACCATAAAGAATAGAAACCTCCTACTGGGGAAAAAAAAAGCCGTTTATGCTCTGATGACTTGATTCAATGCCCACAGTAGGTAAGGCTGAAAATAGTATTACAGGGTATTACAGGACCCGCTCCATGGTTAAGGGAAAACCAGATCCCATAAGGCCGATCACACGGTTCGAATCCCTCCCTGTCTGGTCAACTTGAAAACTACACCAGGCATGTGTGCATGCATGGCTCACATCCTGAAGGGATGGAGAAATGGCCGAGAAGGGGTTGCAGCCTGACCAAGCCCCACTGAGGGTGCTTTCTCCCACTTTTTCTCTCTGGCAAGTGCACATGCACTCTGACAGATTTAAAAAAAAAAAAGAAAGAAACAAGAGTGCCACAATGTAAAAGCCACGTGTTCCTTAGACTTGACCATACTTCACTGTTGTTCTTGTTCATTTGTTTAGAGACAAAAGTTGCCTGGCCTGGCCTCCAGTTCCGGGGCTCTTGCCTCAGCGTCTGGAGTAGCTGGGCTTCCAGGCATAATGCGCCCGAGAGGTGCTTATTCTTATCTTGGGAAGTGGCAGTTCTGGAGGCTGGCGCCGTGCCTGGTGGTTAGGGCAGTTAGGTCCCGCATGGGCAACTGCTTGGTTTGAGTCTCGGACCCAGTGACTTGAGAAACAAGCTGGGTGAGGGCGTGGTGGAGAAGGGCTTGCGGCATGACCACCCCTCATGTGGGGGTGCTTTCTCCTCTCCCTCTTTCTCTCATTTTCTCTTTGAGGAGTGCAGGTGTCCTCTAGCCAAAAACAAACAAAAGGCTGCACTTGTCCGAGGAGTTAGTAATAGTTTATTTCTGAGGGGAATAAGAGTGATTTTTATTTTTGCTAATATGTATTTTCTGATTTTTTAAAAATGAGCATGTATCGAGCCAGCAGGTGGCATGGTGGTTAAGGCGCTGGATCCCACATGGCTGGATCCCACCCCAAAGTTCAACTCCTGGACCTGGCAGGCTGAAAACATACCAGGTGCATGTGCATAGTGCCCAAAATCCCAAGAGGAGAAGGGATTGCGGCGTGGCCATGTCCCATGGGGGTGATTTCTCACTTTCCCTCTCTCTCTCTGTCTCTCTCCGGCAATTCTACACACCTTATGGCAAAAATCTAATAAATAAGTAAATAAATGAGTATGTATTACTTTTATGATAGAAACATTAAAAATATACTTTAATGTTTTATTATGGAAATTTAAAAATATACATAAGGTGGGGCCAGTGGGTGGTGTTGTGGTTGGGGTGCTGGACTCCCCACATGGCTAACTGTGGTTTGAGTCCCAGGTCCAGCAGCTTGAGACTCACACTGGCGTGTGTGTGCACGTGCGCGTGCATGTGTGCCCAAAATCCCAGGAGGAGAGTTGGGTAAAAGGGATTGCAGCATGGCTACCCCCCAGGGGATTTCTCACTTTCCATCCTCCCTGCCTTTCTGTCTCTCCCCAGTGAGTGCACGTGCCCTATGGCAAAAACCTTTAAAGAGTACACAAACATTATCAGTTTCAACACAGTTTGACACTTTCTACACAGATGCAACTCTAACTTTAATACTATGGGCTTTAAATATTTATTTCCTAAAATCTTGGAACCTCTGATTAGCCAATTTATTTTGTGGAAGTGTGTCCCATATGGCATAATTGACGATATTAGCCCTCATTGTTATCCCAGTCAGCCAAACTGGACTTAATTTCTATTAAAAAGAGATTTTTTAAAAAGATCTACTTACCGGGACCAGCAGTTGGCGTAATGGCTATGTCACTGGACTCTCATGTAGTTGTCCAGTTTTGAGTCCTGGAACCTGTGGCTTAGACTCATGCCGGGCGCGTGTGCGTGCGTGCCCAAGATCCTGAGAGGAGAATGGAGGAGAAGGGATTGCGGCGTGGCCATCCCCCCTGGGGGGTGATTTCTTGCTTTCTGTCTTTCTGTCTCTGTCTTTCTGGTGAGCGCATATAGCAAAAACCTCTAAAAATAAAAAATCTACTTACCAGCTGGCATGTGTGCCTGGCAGAAAGAGAAAGGAGGAGAGGGGAAAAGCACCGCTTTTGAGTGTGGTCCTGCCAAAATCTCTTCCCCTCCATTTCTCCATCTTGTTAGGATTTGGGCCATACACATGTGCCCTGTGTGTTTTTCTTTTTTCTTTTATTATTATAATAACAATTAGTAGTAGTCGTAGTAGTATTTTCGCCTTACATGTTTTTCAAGACACCAGGGCCAGGGTTCAAACAATGTGGTCAGCCATGTGGGATCCATCTTTTTTTTTTTTTTTGAGAGGTTTTTGCTATAGGGCATGTGTGCTCGCCAGAAAGACAGAGACAGACAGAAAGTGAGAAATCACCACCACCACCCCCTGGGGGCATGGCCATGTCACAATCTCTTCTCCATTCTCCTCTTGGGATCTTCGGCACGCATGCATATGCGCCCAGCGTGAGTTTAAGCCACTGGGTCTGGGACTCGAACCACGGTTGACTACATGGAAGTCCAGCAATGTAGCCATTACACCATCTGCTGGTCCCAAGCATCCATCTTTTTTAGTCAATAGGCCAAGGGCCAATTTGAGATAGTTTTTTGTTTTTAATTATTGTTGCACAGGTATGACAACTAGAAACCAGACAACTGGCCTTACTAGGTGCCACCCTCTGTTTATTGCCATTAGATCATACCTTGTCCTTTAGTCATACTTCTGCATGACCATCTAGAAATACACAGATCTCGGGCCCACTGGCGGTGTGGTGGTTAAGGCTCTGGACTCCCTCATGGCTGACTGTGGTTCGAGTTCCAGTCTCAGTGGCTTGAAAGTCACACCAGGCACATGTGTGGGTGCCCAAAATTCCAACAGGAGAATAGAAGGGATTGAGACAAGACCATCTGCCATGGGGAGGGGGATTTCTCATTCCTCCCCACCCCCCAGGGAGTGCACACCCTATGGCAAAACCTAACCAAACCAAACAAACGAACAAATAACCTTCACCCACCTCCCTCACACGCACCAGATCTCCTTGTTTCTTTGGGTCTTCATTTCTGAAGTCTCCTATGTCATGTATAAAGTTATGTTAAGGGGCCGGCAGGTGGTGTGGTGGTTAAAAGCGCTGGACTCCCACATAGCTGACCACGGTTCAAGTCCTGGACCTGGTGGCTTGCTTTCTCACTTTCCCTCTCTCTCTCTCTGTCTGATCAAACTGGAAAATAATAGTAAATAAAGTTAAATAATTCTTCAGAAAAAAGGTTATGTTCAATACATTTGTATGCTTTTCTCTTGTTAGTCTATCTTTTGTGACAGTCTCATCTATGAACCTTTCAACACGTGAGGAAGATGTTACGTATTCTGCCCTACAGGGCTTTCCTACAAGGGTGTCCGATAGTCTGAGCCTGAAGAGACGTGGGTTTTACAAACGCAATGTTACACGCCCACGGCCTGTCTTCACAAACTACTAGAAGTGAGGCCACCTCGCTCTGCTACCACACGCCATTCTCAACGGAACTCCGTGTAGGTGCCCTTAGACGTAAAGCCCCGAGTGGGTTCCCGGGGCCCAGACACCGGTAGTTCCGCCCTCTACGTGTTCCTTTACTTATGCCTATAGGTTTTTCCAGCCCGAAATCATAACCACAAAAACAGGACAGGTTAGACTAAGGTACGAATTTCTCCTGTACGGGAAAAGAGGAGGTGAGAAGAACTGGCTTGACATCTCCACTCAGCAGTGCGTTTGGGGGCAGATTGACTTCAGAAAAGATCGTGTATCAAATTTGGAAAAAAAAAACAATTCCCTTAAAATGATCTGCACCCAATTACCCCTTGGAAAAATCTTGTATCTGATGTTAAATGTAATCAGGCTGAATTAAGCCATTAAATATCATCAAGTCTTGAAATTTCTCAAGGAGTTGTTTTTCTCATTGCAAAAATAGTCTATTTCTTCAGTGAGAGTGAGAGACAAGTATCCTCAACAGGATTGTCACACCAGGCCCCAGCCCAGCCTCAGCCAGCCTGAATCGTGGTGCACCCGGTGTGACTAAGGCGGCTATGACACGGATGAGGGGCCTTGCCACATGGGTCCAGTTGGGCTATGACTGGCCCTGGGTTTTCTCACTTTGCTTACCCAGACACTGTCATCTTCCTTTAAAATAAGAAAGGCATCTTGGAATTTCTTTTTTAGATAATTTATTGTTAAATGAAGAAGTCACAAAGCAAAATGGGGTGGAACAAATGTCAAAGATAAATTTAAAACACGATATTCGTTGAACACTAGTCTGGATTTCCTAAGGTTAGAAACAGGAAAAATGTCAAATGAAAAGGTACTCACTTAAATTAGTTCTTCTTAAAAGGTCTGTGATTTGAAAGGAAAACAACTTTTCTCTGGAAATACAAATCATCCTTATTACATGACAGACATCATTTAAGAGACTGAGAAAAAAGGTTTTTAATTAGCAAATAAACTGTATCTTCCACATACACTTAGGAATGTTTGTTTTTAGTCAGCGAGTTTTCAACTCCCTGTTCCCACCTCGCAAGCGAACATGAACGGCCTATTAAGTAGCGTCCTCCGACACACACACTGCGGCCTTCACTGCTTCCTCTTCTGCAGCTTGCAGCGAAGCAGGTGAGAAGAGAAGAAATTCGCAAGAATACCGCGGGTTCCCTAGTGAATAACTGACAATCAAGCCTGCTTTTCCGTTTGCCTGACACATTCACAATTGCTCACTTCTACCTACTTTACTGATTCGTTGAGATCCTCTCCACACCTAGAATGATTTGCCCGCATTTAACACATTCCCCTTAAAACAAAAAATCTCCTAAAGGCGTCTCAAACCGCTGCTTTTCGGAGGCCATGTCCGCTCTGCTTCTCTCTCCCATTCCTGCCAAACTGCCCACGACACTGTTCAGAGCTCAACGAAGTGTCTCCACGGGGGCAGAGCAGAGCCTGGGAAATCTCTAACATAATTTTAAAATGGCATTTGCCAATTAAACAACAACATTGTGGAATCAGACAGAAATCCATCTTATCAACAAATGCCACCTGACCTGGTGCTCAGCTCATGAGTGAGGACACCATGGGGTCCCAGCACGCCCCTTGCACTGGGTCCCTGCCGAGCTTCACCCTGGCACACTTGGGGGCCCAGGAAGCCAAGTGCAGGCTCTGCCCAAGAGGCGTGTCCCGTTATCTGGGAGCACACAGACTGCACCTTGCTGTCTGAAGAGGACACCAGACACGGAGGCTCTACAGACCTCCCACCGACTTTAAATAGGGGCGATTACCATTGCACCTGCTTTCGCTGTAACAGAAGTCCCTGCTGTGGCAGTGCAGCCGCCGAGCTGTGGATCTGCTCTCAGCCCTGGCGGAAGACACTGGGACATCGCGGGACAGCGGGAGGCTGGGCTCACAACGGTGCAGCCCGCCAACACTTGACATCATCGGGAAATGCCTGTGGCTGGCTCTTCCCAGTGCGGGAAGGAAGAAGCCCTCTGCCACCTTCTTTACTGGAACACCCCAGGGATGGGCAAGAGCCTCTAGGAAAGAAGGGCTGGGGGTACAATGGGGTGGTGCGAGGCAGGGGAGCGGAGGCACCCTGGCCCGCTGCAGGCTCCCTTCCACAACATGGCAGGAGGGAGAAGCCGGCCACCACAGCCTGTGAACACAGCGGTGGCCCGAGACGCCCTCGTGCTTCTGCAGCCGTTTGGCTGACTCACATGATTTCTTTGGGCACCTCTTTCATTCACACCCAGCTCCAGGATGGCCACTTGCGCTGCATAGCGGTCTAAAAGACATGTAAGCCGTCATCACCGGGGTCGGGCTTTCCGGTCTGAACGTGACGTCACTCTCTATCCCAGATTCGCCTTCCCCTGGCCTTGGGGTGAGGGATGGGGGACAGATCTCCTTGCTTTTTAGATTAGACTGAAGGCACTGGCAGGATCCCTCTGCAATTCTGACACCGCGAAGTCCCAGCACAAGTCCATCCAGGCCCCTGGCACGATGAATCTGCTCACCAGGAACAGCTTCATCTGCCTCTTCCCGGTGGCAGCAGGCCTCGGGCATGACGGTCAGCTCCTGGCCTGTGTGGCAACTCCCCTTGTGGAGTTCCAAAAATCTTTTATCCGAAGCCTCCTTCAAACATGCCATTTCTCTCAATAGGGCCCTCCTCGACATTTGCCTTATGGGAAAAAAAGGGGAAGTATTTTGAAACCCCAAAACACCTGTTAGGAGAGTGACCCAAACCTGCGGAGACGTCAACCAGAGGCCCAGGGGACAGTGTCAAAGCCTGCATCCGCACCACCCTGGTAGAAAGAACTGGAACCAAAGTCCTGCTCCCCAGCTCGGCCACCTATTGACCTGACCTTCTTGAAGAAGGCGAGAATAGGGTTTTTTTTTTTTTTTAAAGGAAGGCATCTTATAGTGTGATTTGGGTTTTTCAATACCATGACGAAGATGTAGAGCATCCCAAGAGTGTTGGTTCACAGGGAATAGAGAGGAGGGCGGAAATAGAAAATGGGATGGACCGCCGCTCTCCACAGACTGACCCCATGTGGGTGTCACGATGCAGTGAATGAGCACCGCTTTTGTAGCAGTGAAGACATTCGTGGCTGAAATTTTGGAAAACTCACTTTTTCCATCCCAGGGATTTTTCCCATGCTCTTCTTTGGACCAATTGACCAGTGGAAGAAAAGGTTTCCCCTCCTTTTCCCTCGCTATTGTAAACCGTTGCCATTTTCCCTTCCTCTCTAGCCATCTCTTCATTTTCTTCTCAGACTGAGAATTTGGAGAGACTACACAGCAGCAAACCAGAAAACAACCTGAAAATTCAAAACCCAAGCCCAAAGATCTCAGTAACTATAAGATGCAGATTTTTTTTTCTTCCCCAGGCTGGGCTTGGAGGTGTCCCTAGCGTAGACTCCTGTGGGGCTGGAATGACAGTGGGAGGGCAGCGGTGCCCAACATGGCCAGGGAGGTCTGGGGACCAGGGCGGCTGAGAGCTGGTCCGGCCCCAGCCCAGCCTGCCCGATCAGCATTCATCCGAGAGGTAATCGCTGCCCAGGAACTCCGTGGCTTCCAGCTCCACGCTGGACAGAAACCTCCTCAGCGTCTTGCGGCAGTTGTAATCCAGGGTGGTGGTGTAGACGGTCTTGGGGTACTTGGGGTAGACGATGGTGGTGCTGAGGAAGCGTGTGGGCTTGTGGCGTGGCTCGAAGCGCACCTCGGCCTTGTAGCTGCGCCACGTGCAGTTGGGGACGCAGGTGACCGTCTGGCTGCAGGAGGCCACTGCTAGGCCCAGTGGCAGCTGCACGTCATTGATGAAGTGTCGCTCGGAGTCGTACTTGACCGAGGACGTGTACCTGGGCGGGAGACACAAGGCAGCATGAAGCCGCTCCTCTGAGCTGGGCCACTCGGGTCCCCGCTGTGACCGTGACTCTCCTGTGGGTGCCAACACTGAGGTGTGGCTCTCCTAGGGAGAAGTAGCATGGAGTTATGAACTACTTCCCGTGCGCTGGGGACTCTCTTCAGCAATCTCCCCACAGGAGCTAACGCAATCTTCCCAGCGCCCCTTGGAGGGGAAACAGGTGCGGGAGATGAAGACAGCAGTGCTGCTGCCGGGGGTGGGGTGGGGCTGGATGCAAACGCAGGCCAGGACTCTGTCCCCACACTAACCAGCCCGGGCTCTGCTCCACTGACTTAGGCTAAGACCTTGGTCAAGCTCCTTAGTTCGAAGCTTAGTTTCCTCCTCTGTGAAGGAGCACTGGACACAGTGGTGACAGTGTCATTGCTAGTGCTGGCAGCACCATTATGACATGAGGACGGCTCTGCTGCAATTGAGGGCTGAGCCGGTTCTCTGTCCCTTCACGTGATCGATCAGCTCTTGAAGAAGATGAAGAATCTAGAAACCCTGAGAGCTTGGTTATCCTGGCCAAGCACTAGTACGTGGCCTACGCTGGCCTTGGGTGGAGATCCCCCTCCACACTCTACACCCTTGGACTCAGGGACCTGACCTTCTCCATAAAGATAATTATAATCTGGAGTTCCATGAAAGAAATGAATATCCATGTTCCTCAGTCAACTTTGTTTTTTTTAAGTCCTTCTTTGGGAGTTTTTCTTTTTCTTTTTTTTTTTAATTTTCATTTAATTTTGTCTATTTATTTTAATTTGACCAGAGAGGGACAGAGTAGGGGAGAGAAGAGAGAGAGAGAGGGAAACTGAGAAAGCAAGCTGTGAGATCCGGGACTTGAACCATGGTCAGCCATGTGGGAGCCGCCTTGTAGCTGCGCCACGTGCAGTTGGGGACGCAGGTGACCGTCTGGCTGCAGGAGGCCACTGCTAGGCCCAGTGGCAGCTGCACGTCATTGATGAAGTGTCGCTCGGAGTCGTACTTGACCGAGGACGTGTACCTGGGCGGGAGACACAAGGCAGCATGAAGCCGCTCCTCTGAGCTGGGCCACTCGGGTCCCCGCTGTGACCGTGACTCTCCTGTGGGTGCCAACACTGAGGTGTGGCTCTCCTAGGGAGAAGTAGCATGGAGTTATGAACTACTTCCCGTGCGCTGGGGACTCTCTTCAGCAATCTCCCCACAGGAGCTAACGCAATCTTCCCAGCGCCCCTTGGAGGGGAAACAGGTGCGGGAGATGAAGACAGCAGTGCTGCTGCCGGGGGTGGGGTGGGGCTGGATGCAAACGCAGGCCAGGACTCTGTCCCCACACTAACCAGCCCGGGCTCTGCTCCACTGACTTAGGCTAAGACCTTGGTCAAGCTCCTTAGTTCGAAGCTTAGTTTCCTCCTCTGTGAAGGAGCACTGGACACAGTGGTGACAGTGTCATTGCTAGTGCTGGCAGCACCATTATGACATGAGGACGGCTCTGCTGCAATTGAGGGCTGAGCCGGTTCTCTGTCCCTTCACGTGATCGATCAGCTCTTGAAGAAGATGAAGAATCTAGAAACCCTGAGAGCTTGGTTATCCTGGCCAAGCACTAGTACGTGGCCTACGCTGGCCTTGGGTGGAGATCCCCCTCCACACTCTACACCCTTGGACTCAGGGACCTGACCTTCTCCATAAAGATAATTATAATCTGGAGTTCCATGAAAGAAATGAATATCCATGTTCCTCAGTCAACTTTGTTTTTTTTAAGTCCTTCTTTGGGAGTTTTTCTTTTTCTTTTTTTTTTTAATTTTCATTTAATTTTGTCTATTTATTTTAATTTGACCAGAGAGGGACAGAGTAGGGGAGAGAAGAGAGAGAGAGAGGGAAACTGAGAAAGCAAGCTGTGAGATCCGGGACTTGAACCATGGTCAGCCATGTGGGAGCCCAGTGCCCTTAACCACCACACCATCTGTTGGACCCTATTTATTTGTTTTATTTTAAAAATTTGCGACAGGGTATAAGCCTTTGCTAGAGACACAGAGAAAGAAAGAGAGAAGGAAAGTAAGAAATCACCCCACACATCCTAGAGGGGGATGGCCACGTTGTAATACCTTCTCCTCCACTCTCCTCTCTAGAGAGATAGAAAGCGAGAAATCACCCCCCAGGGGGATGGCCACGCTGCATTCTCGTCTCCTCCATTCTCCTCTTGGGATCTGGGGCATGCATATACACGTGCCGTGTGAGTTTAAGCCACTGGGTCCTGGACGCGAACCGCGGTCGACTACATGGGAGTCCAGCGACATAGTCATTACGCTAACTGCAGGTCCCGAGTTGATATTTTTACAGAAGCAAACGTGAGTGCGTCTTACTGCATTATTACTGCACCTTCATAGATGTAAGCTGTGCATGAGCATCGCGTATCAGCACCCCACAGCCTCTAGCCGCCAAGGCGAGTGCAACTGGCGTTCTTGCTGTGAATCGATGGAAACCTCTCCTCTCCTTCAGCAAGTCGTTATGAGGCTGGTGGAAGCGAATGTCATGAGTCATGTCCCTAATTTGTTGAAAATACAAGCTCCACAGGAATAAAAGGCTCTGCTGCTCACCTCCAAACTGGTGAGCCTCTCTTTGTTCCACCTCAAAGGACCCTTTGTGCTAATGCAACTAAAACTCCAGCTATCAAACCACCAGTTTCCAAATAAAATTCCTTGCTCTAAAAAGACCGATCTGTAATGGAGGCTCCCAGTGCATCTTTGCCCCCATATTATCCTGGAGGAGACGATTCCTAAAGGAAGACTGGTCCTTGCCCAGGCAAACACTAACGTGGAACAAGCTTGTGGTCCTTTGAAGAGGGACTGAGGACAGTGAGAGTGGAGGTGTGGGAGCAACTTCTGGAAAGAGGGATTAATATTTAAAATTTTAAATATCTGATGGCCATCATGTGTGAACTGTAAAAAGCAATGTACAGAACTTCATTTATCATGTAATCTCATTGTTAAGTGTATGTCAAAAGACACACACACACACACACACACACACACACACAGGACTAGCAGTTGGCATAATGGCTATGTCACTGGACTTCCATGTAGTTGACCGTGGTTCAAGTACTGGACCTAGTGGCTTAAACTCACGCCGGGCGCATATGCATGTGTGCCCAAGATCCCAAGAGGAGAATGAAGGAGAAGGGATTGCAGGGTGGCCATCCCTCCTGGGGGGTGATGTCTCGCTTTCTGTCTCTCTGTCTCTCTCTGTCTTCCTGGCGAGCGCATGCACCCTATAGCAAAAACTTCTCCAAAAAAAAAAAAACACCACCACACACACACATATCTGCATCAATATATATTTTTAAACTTTCCAGAGGGCATGTGCACTTGCTGGAGAGAGACAGAGAGAGAGGGAAAGTGAGAAAGCACCCTCCCCAACCCCCCAACTGGGGATGGTCTTTCCACAATCCCTTCTCCTTCATTTTTCTTCGTGAGATTTTTGGGCATGCAAGCACACACATCTAGCATGTTTTTCAAGCTGCTGGGTCAGGGACTTGAACCATGCAGTCAGTCACATGGGATTCAGCTGCCCTAACCACCACATCACCAGTTGCTCAATACAGAATGCAGAAAAAATATCTAAAAGTGTACCTATGAAATTATTAATAGTCTTTGGCATACTTCTGCAATTAGCTATTTTTTAAAATAACAAACATTAATGTCTGGAATAAAAATACAAAAAATTTAAAAGTAAAACCAGGGGGGCCAGCAAGGGGCATGGTGGCTGGGGTGCTAGACTCCCACGTGGCCCATCACAGTTCATGTCCCAGACCTGGCAGCTTGCTTTCTCACTTTCCCTCTCTATCTCTCTCTCTAGTCAACTTAAAAAATAATAACAAATGGAACTAAAGAAAGATGAAAGAAAGAAAGAAAGAAAGAAAGAAAGAGAGAGAGAGAGAGAGAGAAAGAAAGAAAAGAAAAGAAAAGAAAAGAAAAGAAAAGAAAAGAAAAGAAAAGGAAAGGAAGAATTCTTTAACCAAAAACAAAACAAAAGAAAAGTCCAACCAGGGCCTGCAGTACGTACCTTACTTCCTTTGGTGGTAAAGGGTCAAACTCCACTCCCTCGCCAAAGGACAGAGGGCATAACTTCGGCGAGCAACCGGAGGCCAGGGCGTTGGGGAGAGATGCTGGAGCCTTCAGGGACAGAGAAGAACACAGTTAGAGCCACCAGAGGCTGGTGTGATGCATCCCTCACAGAAGGCCAGGCTGGCATGAGCCTCCAGCCGGTGTCCTGGCTGTGCCAAGGCCCTCATCCTGGCCATGCCAGAGCAGGGCTAATCCCCAGCCTGGGATGAGCACTGGACAGAGAGCCAAGAGTGCAAGCCCCAGGTCTATCCCGAACGTGCTGTGTACCCTCAGAAGAGTCATGTCACGTGCCCTGTGACCTTATCTGCACACCATGGAGAGGCACCCCCTCCCATGGCTGAGGTGGTGGTGGTGTTGTTGTTGAGAGGGTTTTTTTTTTTTTTGCTATAGGGTGCGTGCACTCGCCAGACAGAGAGAGACAGAGAGACAGAAAGCGAGAAATCACCCCCCAGGGGGGATGGCCACGCCGCAGTCCCTTCTCCTCCATTCTCCTCTCGGAATCTTGGGCATGCATGCACACGCGCCTGGCGTGAGTTTAAGCCACCGGGTCCGGGACTCGAATCACAATCAACTACATGGGAGTTCAGCGACATAGCCATTATGCTAACTGCTGGTCCCCTATCACTGAGGTTTTTGAAAGGACACGAGAGAAGCAGCGAGCCGGAGTCAGCATAGTAATGGTGGCCGCCCTGGGCTGCTGCACCATCTGTCAGTCACACAGCAACAAAACGTCCAGGAACTGGAACTTAACTAAGCCATCTGTCACTGCCGTGGCACCCTCTCTGTCACCGTCTCAGAAACATCCTAGAAAAGGCCAAACTCGAAAAGCTACCTGGGATTATTTGAAGATTCAGTCTAGGGGCCCAGACAGTGGCACAGCGGGAAAACACGATGCTTCCCCAGGGGAGAATTCTGGGTTTGAGGCCAGAGACCTCCCTGAGACCAGCCTGTGAGTCATGATCTTGGGTTGGCTGAGGCTGGGGGTGGACTGTGGGGTCGAAGTCCTGCAGGGGGTGCTGTTTCTCTGTGTCTCTCACTCTCACTCATGCTCGTGAAAGAAACTTAAAAAAAAAAAGATTCAGTTCAACTTGCCCCACCTCCTCTGCCTCTGGGACCCACAGATCAACACCCATCCAAGGGGGACTCCTGCACTCTCAGAGTTCCGCTGGTGAGATGAACACCTCGATGCTCTTCACAGCCCTCTCCACTGCCAGGAAACTTGATGACCCAGGGCTTGACACACCCAGGCTAACTGTCCCCCAGCCCTCAGCGCACTGGGTTCTCTGATTCACCAAGGAGACGCATTAAGAGCAGGTAAATCCCTCACCCAGGTGCCGGCAGCTGTCACCTGGCTTGCCAAACTCAGGCTTCCACGTTAAGGGTGCAGAGATACACACAGGGCCAGTCTGAACCCGGCGGCCCTTTCTGCTCCCTGGACTACTGGGGATCTGTCATTTTCTTCGACTAATTTGAGAGAAGGATCCACACTCAGGCCAGGGTGTGGAAGTGGCAGCCCCGCCCACATCTTCCAGGACCAAAAGGAGGCAAACATTTCTAGGAGGTTTGTGTGGAGACCTTTTACCATGTTTCCAGGACAAAGTGTTACATGGGGAGTAGGGTGGAAATGCAAAAGCCAGAAGGGACCAGGAGAGGGAGAGGCAGGGGTCCTGAGGGCCAGTTCCTGACTTGGTGGCCCGGTTAGTGAGCCCAGGCTGGAGGAGGGGCTTTGGTGAGAAGCAGGGTCTGTGTGGAGGAGGCGGTGCACGAGTTGTGGATACTAGCTGCTGCAGAGCTTCTGGAAACAGCCTCCAGAGCATGACGCAGGCCTGCCCTGTCCTTGCTTTCCGGCTGCCTGACACCCCCAGCAGCAGGGGCACCTCCCAGACGGTCCTGGGGGCTGCATAGAGACATGCCACAAGCAGGTGGGTGACTCTCTGACACTCACATCATGGCTTTTTGCCAGGGATCCACCAAGCACTGAGTTCTCTGGCCCCTGGCTTCTCTGCTCTCCCACCCTTGCCCATCCAGCAGACTCCCTGGGCACCCGCCTTGCTTTACGCAGGCTGGAATGGGGCCGCAGGGGTTCGACAGTCCATGAAAACGAAGTGACACTGGGGGATGGGGAGGCCCTGGGGTGACATGAGTTGGCACTGAGAGATGACAGGACTCTAAGGGAAAGGTACATGTGAGGGAGGGGGAAGTATGGGGGTGGCCACTGTGTGTGTCTGGCCTGTGCTCAGGGCAGGGCAGGATGAGGCTAGAAAGGGCCAGAGGAGGAGGGCTCTGAAGGCCTGAGGTTGGGGAAGTCGGCTTTGGAATGGAGATGGGGAAGGCCACTGGTGCCCACCAGGAGAAAGGGTCAGTGGAGAACACCAGGCACCACCCAAGCTTCAGCATGGGTCGTTAAGAACACCAGCTGCCGGGGCCAGCAGATGGCATAGCAGTTAAATCGCTGGACTCCCACACGGCGGATCATGGTTGGAGTCCTGGACCTGGCAGCTTGAAAAATCACCAAAGGTGCACATACATGCATGCCCACAATCCTGGGAGGAGAAGGGATTGCCGTGGCCATCCTCCCTTTCCCTCTCACTGTCTCTGTGTCTCTCTTGGGTGAACTCTGTGCCCTAAGGCAAAAAAGAAAAAAAACACTGGAAAAAAAAGCCCAAGCAAACAACAACAAAAAACACAGCAGCTGCCATTGCCTCCTTCACCGGAGGGGAGCAGCTATAAATACCCATGCTGGGGATCAGCAGATGGCATAATGGTTATGTCGCTGAACTCCTACATAGTCGACCTCAGTTCAAGCCCCTGACCCTGCGGCTTAAATTCACTCTGGGTTCCTGTGCCTGCATGCCCAACATTCCAAGAGGAGAATGGAGGTGAAAGGATTGGGGCATGGTCATCCTCCCTGAAGGGCGACTTCTCGCTTTCTGTCTGTCTCTCTTTCTCTCCAGCGAGCACGTGCCCTATAGCAAAAATCTCTAAAACAAAAAGAAACAGCTCAGGTGAAAGCGCTGGCGGGTGCCGAGAGCTCACTGTGAGCTTTGCAGGCAGGATGTGGCATCCCCTGAGCTCTCGGGACAGGAAGCAAACACTAACATCTGAGGCATTCCTCAGGCAAAACAGACTTGCTTAAGTTTCTCTTCTTTATTGGGGATCCTAGCTGCTGCAGAGCTTCTGGAAACAGCCTCCAGAGCATGACGCAGGCCTGCCCTGTCCTTGCTTTCCGGCTGCCTGACACCCCCAGCAGCAGGGGCACCTCCCAGACGGTCCTGGGGGCTGCATAGAGACATGCCACAAGCAGGTGGGTGACTCTCTGACACTCACATCATGGCTTTTTGCCAGGGATCCACCAAGCACTGAGTTCTCTGGCCCCTGGCTTCTCTGCTCTCCCACCCTTGCCCATCCAGCAGACTCCCTGGGCACCCGCCTTGCTTTACGCAGGCTGGAATGGGGCCGCAGGGGTTCGACAGTCCATGAAAACGAAGTGACACTGGGGGATGGGGAGGCCCTGGGGTGACATGAGTTGGCACTGAGAGATGACAGGACTCTAAGGGAAAGGTACATGTGAGGGAGGGGGAAGTATGGGGGTGGCCACTGTGTGTGTCTGGCCTGTGCTCAGGGCAGGGCAGGATGAGGCTAGAAAGGGCCAGAGGAGGAGGGCTCTGAAGGCCTGAGGTTGGGGAAGTCGGCTTTGGAATGGAGATGGGGAAGGCCACTGGTGCCCACCAGGAGAAAGGGTCAGTGGAGAACACCAGGCACCACCCAAGCTTCAGCATGGGTCGTTAAGAACACCAGCTGCCGGGGCCAGCAGATGGCATAGCAGTTAAATCGCTGGACTCCCACACGGCGGATCATGGTTGGAGTCCTGGACCTGGCAGCTTGAAAAATCACCAAAGGTGCACATACATGCATGCCCACAATCCTGGGAGGAGAAGGGATTGCCGTGGCCATCCTCCCTTTCCCTCTCACTGTCTCTGTGTCTCTCTTGGGTGAACTCTGTGCCCTAAGGCAAAAAAGAAAAAAAACACTGGAAAAAAAAGCCCAAGCAAACAACAACAAAAAACACAGCAGCTGCCATTGCCTCCTTCACCGGAGGGGAGCAGCTATAAATACCCATGCTGGGGATCAGCAGATGGCATAATGGTTATGTCGCTGAACTCCTACATAGTCGACCTCAGTTCAAGCCCCTGACCCTGCGGCTTAAATTCACTCTGGGTTCCTGTGCCTGCATGCCCAACATTCCAAGAGGAGAATGGAGGTGAAAGGATTGGGGCATGGTCATCCTCCCTGAAGGGCGACTTCTCGCTTTCTGTCTGTCTCTCTTTCTCTCCAGCGAGCACGTGCCCTATAGCAAAAATCTCTAAAACAAAAAGAAACAGCTCAGGTGAAAGCGCTGGCGGGTGCCGAGAGCTCACTGTGAGCTTTGCAGGCAGGATGTGGCATCCCCTGAGCTCTCGGGACAGGAAGCAAACACTAACATCTGAGGCATTCCTCAGGCAAAACAGACTTGCTTAAGTTTCTCTTCTTTAAATAAAACAATTTTAAATAAAAGAAAAGGATTAATCTTTAAAAAGTTCCACCCACCGAAAGGCCTCCCACCTACTACGTGCAGAACCTGGGTTAGGTGTTCAGGACAAGCGGGACCACCACAAGCCAGAGGCTCACGAACAACCCTTCTCAAAAGGTCTCCGAAAATCGACCCCGCCGGCTCTCCGAATCCGGGATCCCGGAGTGCACCCTCTCCCTGGGACCAGCCAGGAGCAGCCTCCCTCCCCAGTCCCCCGGGAGCGGGCACAGCTGCGGGGTGTCGGGCCCACAGCCCAGGCAGGGCTGGGATTCCCCTTGGGTGTCCCGGGAGCCCCACCCGTGGTTGCCGGGGCGCCCCCCCCCGCCGAGCCCGGGCAGGAATGTGGCTGTGCCGCAGCCTGGCAGCCCCGGGGGCCGCCACCCCGAAGGGAGGAGACGGCCGCCCGCCTCCCCCGGGGCTCCCGCGCCTCCCAGGCGATGACAATTTTCCAGCCACCGGCTCCAGCTGGCCAGGTTTCGCTGCGCTCCCGCCCCAGGCTCCCAGCGATGGCCACACCGTCCCGACCGGCGGGGGGGGGGGGCCCAAC
>NW_006204759.1:841646-843498 GCF_000334495.1 Tupaia belangeri chinensis | reverse complement strand
CCGGCGGCCGATCGGCACGCACTGGGGGCGACCGCCCCCAGCCGGTCCGGCCCCCCACCCCGCTGCAGGTGGGCGCGAGGACCCCGCTCGCGCCGGGACCCCGAAGGTGCGTTGGCCCCTCGTTCTACCCAAGCCGGGCCTGGGAGACACTAATAGCTCCAGACTTGACCGTGCAGGGAGCCTGGAGAACCCAGCGAGCACACAACTGGAAATTATTAATAGCTAATGCGCTTTGCATGGCTCCAGCCGCCTGCTGGCTCCGCAGGGCGGGCTCTGGCTCTCGAGTCCGTCCCGGAGGAAACGACTACTTCGTTCCTCCCCGGGGGCTTCTGGACGCGCGATCGCTCCCTGTAGGGGCAGCCCAGATGAACAGCCCACAACAGGCAGGGAAGTTCTGCCTTGGGCACCGACTCTGCCCCGGGGCGGCAGAGCTTTGGAGTCTGCGTTTCCTGGGGCTGGAGAGAATCCCCTCTGAAAAACTGGAGACTTTATCGCTCCCCTCTGGTTTGACAGAGCAGCCTTGTGCTGAGTGGGAGGTCATTTCAGTAGCTGGCGGCCAGAAGGCTGGACCGTTCCCAAATCCAGTACGTTTTCTCACGGATCTCCTCGACCATCCGCCAGTACAGGCAATCCCCACCCCCGCCAGCCACCCTACCTAGGGTTCTGATGAGTGTTCAGCTAAGGGCCCGGCCTGAAGGCTCCCCAAGTCCTACAGCAGGTGCCAGTTCTGCTGGCACAGTTCAGCCCTCCTGAAGTTTAGAGTAAGGAAACAAAGAGGTCTGAGGGGCCCATTCACATGGCTGGTACAAGGCAGCTCAGCGTGCACAGAATGCCAGGATCATCCCACCCACAGAGAACGAGACTTGGGGCATGCCCAGTGCTGGACGGTCGTTCATTTCCAGCTTGTAGGGCTAGATTACAAAATCTATCCTGGTGAAGCTTTGGGGGGGGCGCCACACCTAAAGGGGGTGGGGCAAACTATTGATATCATGGTCACCCCCCCCCCCTTAGCTTCCCTATCAGTGTCATTCCTGGGGCTAGATGCCTCTTTAAATATCTCTGATTTTTTTTTTTTTAAGATAACACCAGGGCATATGCCAGATAGAAATGAAGAGGGGAAAAAGTACCCCCAAAGGGTGTGCAATCCCTTCTCTATTTCTCCATCCTGTCAGGACTTGGGGCACAAACACACACCCAATGTGTTTTTCGAGATACTGGGGCCAGGACTCAAATGCGTGATCAGACACGTGGGGTCCTGCTCCCCTTGACCACTACGGACCTGGCCCAAGCCCACCTGGCTTCTGGCGTGTCTGTGCTGAGCGTGCCTATGAGGACAGAGGCCATGGCAGGTGCCCTCTCCTGGGTCCTGCATGACCGGTTAGTGCTGCTACAGCCCACCTACTGCTCCTATCATCTGCCCAGCCCAGGCCGCCCCCCACCCCAGGCATCAGGAGAGGCTTTTTGAGGTTGTGGAAAGGCTGTCTGTGGGCAGTGGGAGGCCTCGGCTCCCTGGAGGGAATTTGCTCACCATGCATTCCCAGGTAGATTCTGGCCAGATTGGAAAGGTGTTCTGGAAAATGGCAATTGCTCCAAGGAGACTGCAGCCTTCAAGGTCATCAGCCTGGAAGAGATGGAGGACAAGACTGAGGAAGCTCAGCGTCATTGGCCAGTGCAGCCACTCTCCACCAAAGTGTGGACTGTGTGGAGAGCGTGGGCGGTCCCTCACCTGGCCCTGCAACACCCAGAGCCTGGGAGGAGCCTAGGAGAAGCCTAGGGTGGCCAGATCCTGACAGAAGATCCATGAAGACATCAAAGCTGCCTGTTTATGTGAGGGTAGGAAGTGGCCAGCTCT
>NW_006204759.1:824984-841615 GCF_000334495.1 Tupaia belangeri chinensis | reverse complement strand
GGCCAGCGGTGGGGGGGGGGGGGTCCAGGCAGATCAAGTGGATATCTTTGAGGGGTTCCTTCCTTACTGGCCCTGGGGTCATCAAGCAGCTGGCCCAGGAGTTCACAGGGAGCTCCAGGCCCTGGGAGTCATAGTTGTCAAACTGGAATCAGGAAGCATCCAAGCACTGACCTCCATCCTTTGAGCGTTCTGTCTGACTCTCAAGAATAATCTCTCCCCAACTTCAAGAACACTTCACCAAACTCTTTAGAGATTGAGCAGGGTTTCCTGAATCCAGTCAACATCCTTAGGCCTTGGAACAACTGCCAAGGAGCTCCTGAACCTAGGCTGATCAGCCACCATGACCTCGGTCCTTATAGATGGGCTCAGCACCGATAATGTGCAAGAAATCGGAGGGGCCTGGGCCAGCTCCATAGAGGTTAAGGGAGCCAGAGCCCACGTGTCCAACCATACAGTTTGCGTGCTTGCCCAGTAGTTTAAATACCACACTAGGTGCATGTGTGTGTGCCCCAAATCTGGACAGGATGGTGAAATGGAGAAGGGATTGCATACCGTGTTGGGGAATGCTTTCTCCCTCTTCTTCTCTCATTCTCTGTCTCTCTGGCTCTATTTGGCACATACCTTGAGAATTAAAAAAAAAAAAAAAAAGTTAGGCTTGAAGAGGCAACCAGCTCTGAGACCGACATTGGTGGAAACGCTGAAGTGGAGACAAGTCTTGTATAGGTTCCCCTAACGCTTCAGATGCCCCCCACCCCCATAAGCCACACCAAAGACTGACAAATGCTAACACCCATTTCATGGCTCCCAGAATTCTGCTGAACTTAAAAGGCAACTAGGAGGGCCCCTGGGCTTGTCCACTCCCCTCCAGACTGTCTTCAGAGTGCTCACAGACAGAAGCCACATGGGTACCAAGGAGAACCAAGAGAGCCCTTTAGCCTGGCCCAGGCATCCTGCCCACTCTTGCGTCTTCTCGAACTCATGGTGTTCCTGGTGGAAATGAGCAGAGGTGTTCTTACAGTGGGAATTAGCCAACTTCGACCTACCTGGAGTCCTTCTGGGTGGAGAGGAGATTAACTATAAGAGCCATTGCAGCCCGGACCCTGGGATTAAAAATCTACGGTAGACCTTCAGAAGAGCCTTGCTCCGGGGGCTAATTACCATTATCCACCTTCCTCCAGATATTTTCCAAAGGATGCTATTAGAAAACTAATCTAAGCTTGGGAAAGGTAACTGAACTACCTGTAGTCCTCTTAGTCTGCCATTGAAGACGGGCCTCCAGAGGAACAGCTGGGTGCACCTAGAAATCAGGGGTGAGCTGAGCAAACCAAATGTGGTCCAAGGAGACCATGGAGGCTGCAAAAAAACTGGCCTCTTCTCAAAGATGTCTTTTCAGAGCAGGACCATCATTTCCCTCCTCGATCACAGAGACCTGGTGTCCTCAGAGGACTTGGCTTCTGGCCTGAGGCCTCTCCCAGCAGGGTCCAAGAAACAAAAGCTCTCTAACAATGAATGCCTGCATTTTGATTTTTTCTGCACCAGATATTAAGCTGATGCCCCAATGGGAGTTAGATCAGACAAGAACAAGGCAGCCCACCCCCCACCATGCATGTATTGTTTTGGAACTTGTTTCCTGTAAACTCAGCCAGACAGTGGATTAAAAACACTCCGGCCCAAGAATGCTGACTGGTGCCCGGTCCCCATGACACCTTTCAGTTCTCAGCCTCCTGGGTACTGGATGGTTCTGAGAACTTGCCCTACTATTGAATCAGATCCCCTCTTTCCTTCATATGCACCCATGTCAACCAAAATGCTTCTAGAAAAAAAAAAATAGAATGTCACTGGACTCCCATGTAGTCGACCATGGTTCGAGTCTTGGACCCGGTGGCTTAAACTCACACTGGGCACATGTGCGTGCGTGTGCCCAAGATCCTGAGAGGAGAATGGAGGAGAAGGGATTGTGGTGTGACCATCCCCATTAGGGGGTGATTTCTCGCTTTCTGTCTCTCTCTCTCTGTCT
This sequence comes from Tupaia belangeri chinensis, assembly GCF_000334495.1. Classification (NCBI taxonomy): domain Eukaryota; kingdom Metazoa; phylum Chordata; class Mammalia; order Scandentia; family Tupaiidae; genus Tupaia; species Tupaia belangeri. The sequence continues at coordinate 839,598 of NW_006204759.1, read as the reverse complement.
TTCTGGCTATAGCAAAAACCTCTCAAAAAAAAAATAGAATTTTTTTGTTCCTGAAGTGTATTGAGATTAAGGGTATCCTTTTCAAAGGATACTGTAAAGAACCTGCCATATTCGATAAAGAGGGTGACTGAATTACAAAGATGTATTCTGACACAACACAACCCACATGACTGTTGTGTGCACCTGCGTTAGTAAGGCCCTTTAAAAACCCCGGGGCCTCACAATTCACAAAGACGGGTACCAGACAGAGCCGAAGGGATACCAAAGTTTCATTGTGGCAGTGTTAGGGCAAAGCGAATCTGAGGAAGTGGGCTGGCGCCTTTTCTGATCTCTCAATTGAGAGCGATGGGTTTGGCCAAGCCCAGATGGTGACACTAACCCAGATATCAAGTGTAGCTGACATGGAGTCAGGCCAGTGTCCCCTGTGAAGGGAGCCCCACAGTGCCAATCAAATATGGCTCCACACTGAAGGTCTATTTGTAAGTCAAGAGCTGATTTCTCCCAAACACTCCCTCGTTACACAGAAAAGGGCCTCCCTTGGCCTCTGCAAAATAAAACCCAGATGGGATTTTTGCAAAGATCTGGGGCACATGGCCTTATTGGAACTGCATCAATACACTTGCACTCCTGGCTCCGTTCTGCATATTGACACTGGACAAGGACTTGCAGGCCAGAAAAATAAGCCCTTGGTTGAGCAATTGAAGCTAAGACCCTTAGCTGAAAGGCATGATAGAAGGGTGTGCTGTCATTTCCCTGGGGAACATGTGGCAGGTCTGTGTGGCCACACTCCAAAGTAGCCTTGTGGTGCTGCAGGTCTGAGGGGCTGCCTGGAAAGGACTGGAGAGTGGGAGCCCACGGGGGCAGCCAGTATGCTCCACACCACGACAGTGGACTCGCTGTGTTCTTCCTGGGAGCTGTCTTCCCTTAGAGCATTCTTCTCCCTCCCCCAATTCAAAGCAGAAAACACAGACTGGAGGCGGCTGTGGTTTGCAGCTATGTACTGCTGGGCGCTCGCGATACTTGCGGAAGACATTTCCATGCTTTGGAAGCAATGTTTTTCAGCTTTGAGTTTTTACCGAAAATTACCCAGGGGATTGGGAAGAACTTGGGGTGAAAGGAGAAGTACCAAAAAAAAGTTCCCCGTGTTTCCATTTGCCCCAGGCCATCTTGGCCAGGGGCCCACTGGAATTTTATTGCCTCTTGCTGCCAGACACCTACAAATATTTCTGGAAATCCCTGACAGTGCCTCATATGCTCCTGAATAAATCTGGTCATACACATAGGATGCCTGTTCTTAATTTTCTTTTCTTCTTCCAGCCCCCATTGTCCTGGCTTTTGGTTCTGCTAAGCGGTGTGATGACGCCCCCACCTCCGAAAGGCTGTCCTTGCCGAGACCACCATCAGCTCCGCCAGCCACCGGGAAGAGGCTGCGCAGTGCCTCTGTGGGTGCTGTTCCCTGCCTAGCCAGCCACTGCCCAAAGCCTTGGACACTGCTGCCAATGCAGGTGGTGGCGGGAGGGTCCCATAGCTCAGGGGTGCTAGGGCTGTGAGCCGTTCTGCAGCAAAGTGACTCGCACCCCTCCTGGTTACATATGTAGGGTAACCAAGAAGACTAAACAAGTTAGTAAATAACTAAATGTCCCAGCGGTAGCACTGAGCTGGTAAATTCAGCTACTCAAGCTGAGAGCACACGAGGCCTATGTTTGATTCCCACCTCATCGTAAAAGCTGGGCACCTTGGCATGTGGCTGTGGTCCCAGATACTTCGGGGACAGAAGCAAGAGGATTATGACAAAGTAGGACTCTGCCTTAAAAAATTAATAGTAAATAAGAGAAAGTACAAATAAAAATAGAGGGCCAGCCTGTGGCCTGGTAGTTAAGGCAGCTGGATTTCACATATCCAACAGCACAGTGTGAGTCCCAGACCTGGTGGCTTGAAATTGGGCCAGGCACGCATGTGTGCGTGTGCATGCCCAAAATCCTGAGAAGAATGGAGGAAAAGGGGTTGTAATGTGGTTATCCCCCCAGGGGGTGATTTTTCACTTTCTCTGTCTATCTCTCGGCTAGCAAACAGGTCCTATAGCACCCCCCCACACACACACTCACACAATTAAAGACGTTCGCCAGCTCCATAACTCAGCAGTTAAGAGAGCCTGTTCCCACATAGCTGACCGTGATCTGAGTCTCAGTCCCAGAGGCTTGAAAAACATGCAGTAGCGTGTGCATTTGTGCCCAAAATCCTGACGGGAGGGAGAAATGGAGGAAAAAGGATTGTAACAAGCATGCTTCACAGGGGAGTGCTTGCTTTCTCTCTCTCTCTCTCTCTCTCATGGGTACCCTCTGGCAATAAAAAAAGTTAAGGACACATTAGGCTAAGAAACAAAAATAAAACAAGACAGCATCCCAGCGCTCTTGGATTGACAACTATGACTTTCAAGACTTTCATGTCTACTCCAGAATTACAAAAAAACCTAGAGGAGTTTAAAAACTAAGAATTCAAGCCATTACCTCGATCCCAGCCACGCCTGAGGACGGTGCACATCAGAAGCTCTATCTGCTTCTGCAGTAGTAGGGCAAAGAGTAGAGGTAAAGGAGAATAGAAGAAACACCCAATTTAATGTCACACTATTACCCGACTACACAAAGGGTAATCATTGATTTCATGAGTCAGCCAACAAAGCACGTCCTCTAGAAGCCCTGACCTGGAGGAGTCCTTGGCTCTTTACCCAATGGACCTTGAATAAGAAAACATGTAAGACACAGCACAGGTTGAATCATACTTGGTCTTGTGCAATGGAAGTCAAATGAGAACTTCTGCCTACAGGGTTTCTACAGACAGACCTGCAATTACATCTTAAAAAGCAGGAAAAAATATCTAAGGTGAGTGAGGATGTGGGGAAATGGCTGCCCTCACATTGCCAGTGGGAGTGTGCAACGAAACCTCCTTTGTAGAGGGCATTTGGGCAAGAGCTAGCAACAGCTCACATGTACGTGTCCTTTCGTTTTTTAAAACAATATTTTATTTATGTACTTACGTATTTATTTATTTTGACCAGAGAGAGACACACAGAGAGAGAGACAGGGAAAGTGAGAAAGCAAGCCACTAAGTCTGGGATTCAAACCATGGCTGGCCATGTGGGAGTGTCCAGCACCTTAACCACCACGCCACCTGCTGGTCCTCTTTACTTTTTTTTTTTTTTTTTTAGATGGGAATATAACAATTTTAGGAGAGCATCTTGAAAAATGTCAGCACAAATAAGCAAAGATATTTACAGAAAGATTTCCACTAATGACATGTATCTAAGAGACAAAAGGAGATGAAATGATCTGTACTGGGTCAATATATTGCTGGCTATCTCAGCCTATTCATGCTGCAATAACAAAAGACCACAGACTAGGTAATTTATCACACCCATCTATTCCTTACAGTTCAGCAGACTAAGCGCCAGGTGTTGGCTACCCTCTGCTTCCTTGATGGCACCTTGCTGCTTTGCTATAACATGGAGGAGGGAAAAAGGGCAAAAGAGGCTAAACAGCTCCCTGAAACCTCTGTATTTTTTTTTTTTTTTTTTTTTGAGAGATTTTCTCTTCGGGGTTTGGAGAGGTTTTCGCTATAGGGCACGTGCGCTCACTAGACAGACAGAGAGCGACATAGAGACAGAAAGCAAGAAATCACCCCCCAGGGGGGATGGTCACGCCGCAATCCCTTCTTCTCCATTCTCCTCTCGGGATCTTGGGCACGCATACATACGCAACCAGCGTGAGTTTTAAGCCACCGGGTCCGGGACACGAACCGCGATCAACTACGTGGGAGTCCAGCGACATAGCCATTATGCTAACTGTTGGTTCCTCACGAAACCTCTTTTATAGGTCATTAATCTGATTAATGAGGGCCTTACCCTCATGACTTAATCACCTCCTACAGGACCCCCTACCTCTTAATCCTATCACATTGGCAATAAAGTTTCAGCATATGCATTTTGAAGGGACACATAATTCAATATAACATTCTGCCTCTAGTCCCCCCAAATTCTTGTCTTTCTCACATGGAAAATACATTGGTTCCATCCCAATAGTCTCAAAATTATAGCCTGTTCCAGCATCAACTGAAAAGTCTAAAGTCCAGAGCCTCATCTAAATCAGATATTGGTGAGACTTAAGGTATGATTCATCTGAAGCAAACTGCTCTTCCGTTGTGAACCATTTGTGAAATCAAACAAGTTATATACTTCCAAAATACAAAATAGGATGATATTCCCATTTAAAAGGCAGAAATAGGAAAGAGAAAAGAGGCAACATATCCAGGTGAGTTCAAAACCCAATGGAGTAAACAATATTAAATCTTTTTTTTTTTTTTTTAAGAGAGCTTTTTGGGGTAGAGCACATGTGCTTGCTGGAGAGACAGAGAGATAGAGAGAGAGAAATCACTCTTCAGCAGGGATGGCCATGCCATAATCCCTTCTCCTCCATTCTCCTCTTGGGATTTTGGGCATGCGCGTGCACACACACACACACACACACACACACACACACACACACACACATAAGTGTCCAGCGTGAGTTTATGCCACCGGGTCCGGGACTCACACTGCAGTCGACTACATGGGAGTCTAGCGATGTAACCATTATGCGATCTGCTGGTCTCAACAACATTAAATTGTGAGGCCTGAGAATGATCTGCTTTTTTACTTTATGCCAGAGATGTATGTGTGTGCCAAAGAGAAAGAAAGGGGTCGGGGGGCAGGGAGAGAGAGAGAGAACCCCAATGGAGCCTGGTCACACTGCAATCCCCTTTCCTCCATTCCTCTATCCAGTCAGGATCCTGGGCATGTGTATACACATATGCCCAGCATACTTTTCAGGTGGCCAAGGCCAGATCTGAACTGCAGTTGGCCATGTGGGATCCAGTTCCCTCTACACAACACTTAACTACTGTGGGCACTATAGGACCAGCCTGAGAATAATCTTCTTTGATTCCATGTCCTGCCTCTGAACACATCGGGGTGGGAGTTGGGCTCACAAGGCTCTGGAGGGCCTTGGTCCCATGACTTTTCTGGGCACAGCCAACAGTTTGGAGCTGGGTGCCTGTAGCTCTTCCAGGCTAGTATTGTGTACTGGTGGTTCTACAGGTCTGAGGTATCAAGGGTATTTCTGCCCCCGTGGCTCCACTATGCATTTCTTTAGTGGAGGCCCTCTGCAGCTGCCTGATTCCCTGTGGCGGCTTCCTGCCTAGGCACCAAGACTCCTCAAGGCATCCTTTGAAATTTGGATGAAGCTAGCTGGGCTTCATAGCTCTTACATTACATAAACCTACAGAGTTAGCCCCATGTAGGTATTTCCAGTTTACCATTTGTGCCTAAGTGGTGGCCTGAGTTGTACTTGGGCTCACAGAAGAGTGCTGCACCTACATGCGGGAAGCAAGGACTTGAGGTAGAGATGGGCAGAGAATCCCAAGGCTCCACAGGCACAGGAGGCCCCTTCCTTGAACCCATTCTGCCCCCAAGGCCCTACACTCTGGGCTTGTGATGGGAATGGCAGCCCTAACAATCTCCAAAATGCCTTCAGGGTCATTCCTCCACTGCCTTGATAAACAGCTTCCTTCTGTCTATACTGATTTCCTTATCAAACTACTGGTTGAGGCCAGCAGATGGCATGGTGGTTAAGGGCGCTGGACTCCCACATGGCTGACCAGGGTCTAAGTCCTGGACCTGGCAGCTTGTTTTCTCTATCTCTCTTTCACACACACACACACACACACACACACACACACACACACTCTCTCTATCCCTCTCTGGTCAAATTTAAATAAATAAATAAATGAAGTTTAAAATATTTCTTAAACAAACAAACAAACAAACAAACAAACAAAAACTATTGGTTGACCATTCCCTTGGTGTCCTCTTCTGAACATAGTTTCTCATTTTTCATGGGCTGAGAATTTTCCAGTTCTAAGTTTGCCTCCCTTTTGATTATACATTGCTTTTAATTAATTTCCTCTCACATTTACTACAAGCTGTAAAGAAAAATGCCATACCCTCAGCACTTGGTTTAGATTAACCAAATATAGTTCAGCTCTTGCAATGTTCTGTCTTCTATAATCCATTAGGGCATGGCATGATTCAGTCAAGTTCTCTGCCAATTTATATCAAAGATGGCCTTTTCTTCCATTTCCAGTTCCTTGTTCCTGATTCTTCTCTTCTTCTGAGCCCCCATCAGAATAGCCCTTCATGGTTCAGTTTCTACCCGTTACCCATTTCCAAAACCACCTCCACAGTTCTAGGCATCTGCTATAGCAACACTCCAGTTCTCAGTACCAATTTCAGTCTCAGTCATTTGTACTGCTATAACAAAATACCACACATTGGGTAATTTATAAATAACGGACATTTCTTTTTCATAGTTCTGGAGTGGAAAGTCTAAGATCAGGGTGATAGTGTGCTCAGGGCCTGGTGAGGACAGTTCTGTTCCTAAGATGGTGTCTGTTGCTGCAACTTTACATGGCAAAAGGCAGAGGGCAAAAGGAGCTGAAGAGCTCATCATGCCTCTTCTATAAGGTTGCTAATACCATTATTTAATCATCACCTAAAGGTTCACTTATTAATGCTATCACATTGACAACTGAGTTTCAACATAGAGATCTTAAATTTTTTTAGAATTATTTATTTTATTTATTCATTCATTTTATTTATTTATTTTTAATTTGATCAGAAAGACACAGAAGGAGAAAGTGAGAGACGGAAAGTGAGAAAGCAAGCCACCAGGTCTGAGACTCAAACCATGGTTGACCATGTGGGAATCCAGCGCCCTTATCCACCATGCCACTTGCCGGTCCCTCAACATAGAGATTTTAAGCGATAGGTACATTTAAACCACAGTACTGGCAAAATAAGTCATCTGATCTATAAAAGACCATGTAGTCATTAAAAAGAGTAAGAGATGGGACCAGCAATTGGCATAATGGCTATGTCTCTGGACTCCCATGTAGTTGACCGTGGTTTGAGTCCTGGACCTGGTGGTCTAAACTCACGCCGGGTGCATGTGTGTGCATGCCTAAGATTCTAAAAGGAGAATGGAGGAGAGGGGATTGCAGCGTGGCCATCCCCTCGGGGGGATGATTTCTTGCTTTCTGTCTCTCTGTCTTTCTGGTGAGCACATGCGCCCCATAGCAAAAACCTCTCCTAAATAAATAAATAAATGATAAAAAGAGTAAGAGAGGGTTGGTTCAGTGGCCTAGTGGTTAAGGAAGCTGAACCCCACATGACTGACTGCATTTGAATCTTGGCCCTGGTAGCTTGAAAAACTCACTGGGTGCATGTGTGTACATGCCCCAAATCCCAATAGGATGAAATAGAGAAAGGATTGTGGTATGACCATGCCCCACTGGGAGGTGCTTTCTCTCTTTCCTCTCTCTCTCTCTCTCTCTCTCTTTCTCGGTCTCTCTAAAGAGCACATATGCTCTCTGGCTATTAAAAAAAATAGTAGATCTATATATGTTGAGAAAAAAGGTTAAGATGTTAAGTTGTAGAAAAATATGCTTTAAAAAGCTTTTTTTTTTTTTTTTGCAGAGTCAGCAGGTGGCATGGTGGTTAGGGTGCTGGACTCCCACAGAACTGACCATGGTTTGAATCCCAGACCTGGTGGCTTACTTTCTCCCTTTCCTTCTGTCTTTCTCTGGTAAGCACACATTCCCTATAGCAAACTTAAAAATAATAACAATCATAATAATAAATAAAATAAATATATAAAATTTTTTTGCAAAGTGTCCCTCCTCTCCTGAACCTGTACAGAAAGTACAGAAACATAGAAAGTCTAGAAAGAAAGTAGGCCCTTACTGATAAATTTCCAGATTCTTTTAATTTGTTAACATAAATACTAGTATTGTACTTTGAAAGCAAGCCTTACTACTGCAATATTTTATAGGATAAAGAAAACAGAAGCAGCAGCACAGGAAATAGTTTGGGTTTAAAAGTTGTCAGTCTTGATTGAGAGGAGGCCACTGGAGAGAGGCTGACACCAGCTCCTTCTGAGAGCTCCTCAAAACAGGAGCTCAGTGGCTCAGCCAGGAGGCTACAGAAAAAGCCTTCCACACACCCTACCTGCCAGGCCTTCCTGGGACTGCAGTTCTTGATTTGTTCGTAGATTTTCTTTTGGTTTCTGTGACTGTTTGTATAATTATTAATTAAGAAAAGTATTTGTTTATAATAAACTAACCACGAGGGCTGACAGTTATTGAGGGTGACAGACTAAGGATCTGAGACTAGGAACTAGGAAGGGATGCCGGTACCTTTCACAATAGAAAGGGAAACCAGGGAGACAGCCAATGGCACGGTGGTAAAGGCAGCTGGATCCCATATGACCAGCTCTGTGGTTTGAATCCTGGACCCAGCAGCTTGGAAAACACACCAGGTATGGTGTATGTGTGCTCAAAACGCTGAGAGGAGAATGGAATAGAAGGGATTGTGGTGTGACCATCCTCCCGAGGGGGCTGGTTTCTCACTTCTCTTTTTCTCTCTCTCTGGTGAGCTCACACACCATCTAAAAATTTAAACATAAAGAAAAAGAAAAGAAAGGGGGCTGAACTTACTTTGGCATGGTACGTATGAGCTAACAGGGGGGATAGGAACTAAGTCTGAGAAGATTCACAAGGCAGAGCTGCTGTTCACAAGTGTGATGACAAGGGAGTTCTCTGAAGGCTGTTGCAGGAGGCCTGTGACTTCTGGGCCATGTCATGGTCAAGACTCAGAAGGAAAGGAGCACTGCGAAAGGAGATCAAGAAATGCCGGAGCGGGACCAGCAGTTAGCGTAATGGCTATGTTGCTGGACTCCCACGTAAGCGACCACGGTTCGCGTCCTGGACCTGGTGGCTTAAAACTCACGCCAGGCGCGTGTGCGTGCGTGCCCAAGATCCCGAGAGGAGAATGGAGAAGAAGGGATTGTGGTGTGGCCATCCCCCCTGGGGGGTGATTTCTTGCTTTCTATCTTTCTGTCTCTCTCTGTCTGGCGAGCGCATGCGCCCTATAGGAAAAACCTCTCCAAAAAAAAAAAAAAAAAAGAAAGAAAGTAGTGCCAGAGCCAGTAAAGCAGGACATAGGAGATAGGGGAGAATGCCTGGGGTGGGGGTGGGGGGAGAAAGGACTCATTGAATACATGGAGAGTGCAAAGAGAACTTGACCTTGACAAGAAAAGCATTGGAGGCCTTCAAGTTTCGGGAAGGTGGCTGAGCTGGAGGCTGAATTGCCTAAGAGGAAGTGTATGTGGGAATGGCAGCTGTAGGTCTCTGAAATGCTTACAAAAGCCTGAAGAGAAGTAGCATGGTGGCTGGGAGGGTGGTGGGATCAGAATGTGTAGGGGATCCTCTTCACTTCTGCAGGTAGAGGGTAAAAGGAGAGCGCTCTGAGAAACCGGGAGGGGAGGAGCAGACTCCAAGGAAGGACAGTTAGGGAGAGTGGTGTGGTGAGTTGAAAGTGGGATATGCGAGGGTGGCCTAGGTTCTGCCAGTCTTGTTCACGGTAGGGGGTAAGCAAGTGGTTGAAACTCTTAAGGCCTATTTCCTGTCTGCAAAATGAGGGGTTATGACAAAGTCTCAAAACAAATAAACCAACACACCACCCACCCCGATGCTCTAATCAGAGCTTCCCAGCTAGAGAGCTGGGGCCACAGCTACGAGCACAGCAAATGCCCCAGCTCTGCAGGGAGGGAAGGTGGGAGGGGGTGCACTGAAGCAGCCACAGTCCCAGGCCCACTGGCCCAGCCCCAGCAGCTTCTTCAATTCAAAAGGCAACAGGAAGTACACGTGTTGTCATTTCTGTTTCAAGTCCTGGAAAGGTTGGGTAGCTTTGAATACACAGATATGCGAGGCCCCAGATAGATCTGGGGTTTGCGGGGCTTTCGGAAGCAGATCAGCTTCCTTTCATATGTTGCTCAACACCCCCTGCCAGGCCCCCTCTCCATTCCAGCTACACTGTTTTGTTCTGAGAACACAGCTGCCTTGTACCAGGGTCTTACTCAGCAGAGCTCTCAGATGTCCTTTCCAAAGGCCTCAAGGCTTCAATTCAGAGGTAGCACAGGATTTGGGTGACAGTTCAGGTGCTGCTGAATGAGTAGCTAAGTTCACACGAATGGGGCTCCTTCCTGCACTAGGGCAACAGTGCCAACTTCCCTCCCCTGGCCCTCCTCCCCATAAGGTCAGAGAGACAAGCAGCAGCAGCGCTTTAGTGAGGGGAGCAGCTTCCAAAGCGACGTCTGGGAAAACCCTGAATTCTTTTTTTTTTTTAAAGAGAGATTTTTGCTCTAGGGCATGTGCACTCGCTGGAGAGACAGAGAGAGGCAGAAAATGAGAAATCAACCCCCAGGGGGGACGGCTACGCTGCAATCCCTTCTCCTCTACTCTCTTCTAGGGATGTTGGGCAGGCATGCACACGCACCTGGTGTGAGTTTTAAGCCGCCGGGTCCAGGACTTGAACCACAGTCAACTATGTGAGAGTCCAGCAATGTAACCATTATGCCATTGGCTGGTCCAAAACCTAGAATTCTTCAGAGATGTTTGGAGGAGGGTAGAACTCTACAAAGGTTTGAGCTTAACTTCATTTTAAAAATGCATATTTTGAGCTGGTGCTATATTGTAGTGGCTAAGGGAGCCAGCTCAAACATGGCTGATTATGGTTCAAATCCTGGTCCTGGGGGCCAGCAGATGGCATAGCGGTTACATTGCTGGACTCTACATGGCCAACTGTGGTTTGAGTAGAGACCCAGTGGCTTAAAAATCATGCCGTGTATGTGTGCATGCCCAAGATCCTGGGAGGAGAATAGAGAAGAAGGGATTAGAGCATGACCATCTCCCTGAGGGATGATTTCTTACTTTCCTTCTCACTGTCTCTGTCTCTCTGTCTCCAGCAAGCACATGCACCCTAAGGCAAAAACCTCTTTAAAAACAATTCCTGGTCCTGTTTTTTTTTTGGAAAGGTTTTTGCCATAGGGTGTGTGCGCTCGCCAGAGAGACAGAGATAGAAAGTGAGAAATCACCCCCCAGGGGGGATGGCCACGCCGCAATCCCCTCTCCTCCATTCTCCTCTCAGGATCTTGGGCATGAACGTACACATGCCTGGCGTGAGTTTTAAGCCACTGGGTCCAGGACGCAAACTGCGGTTGCCTACATGGGAGTCCAGCGACATAGCCATTACTATAACTGCTGGTCCCAAAATTCCTGGTCCTGAAGGAAGTCATGTCTAAATCCCTACGTGTGCTCTAAATCCCTACGGGATAGAAATGGAGGAGAAAGAATTGAGGGGTGACCACACCCCCTGGAGGGTGCTTTCTCCCGCTCCATTTCTCTGGCAAGCACATTGGCAATTAAAAGTAAATGCAGGGACCAGCAGTTGGCATAATGGCTATGTCACTGGACTCTCATGTAGTTGACCACAGTTCGAGTCCCAGACCCGCTGGCTTAAATTCACGCTGGGTGCACGCACGTGTGTGTGTGTGTGTGTGTGTGTGTGTGTGTGTGTGCGTGCGCGCGCCCTGGATCCTGAGAGGAGAATGGAGAAAGGATTGCAGCGTGGCCATGCCCCCAGGGGTGATTTCTCGCTTTCTATCTCTCTGTCTCTCTTATCTTTCTGGTGAGCACATGCACCCTATAGCAAAAACCTCTCCAAAAACAAAAAGAAAAGTAAATGCATACTTTGACTCAACTGAGGTAGCATACGCTGGACACTGGCGCTTGACAGGCCAAGGCCACATGGGTGGCTCAGGTTCCATTTCTGGCCTGCCTTAAAAGCTGGGCACAGGGGTGTGTGTCTGTACTCCCAGGTACTGCGGAGGCTGAAGCAGGTCTGTGACAGACAGACCCTACCTAAAACACAACACACAGATACACCACACGCACATGCACGTACACCATAAAAAGCATATTTTAAACTTGCTCTCAAAACCCAAACATTAAGACAGCATAATAACACAACATGTATCCGCCAATGTGGAGAGCCTTGGGTGTATTAACCTTTTACTACCAGAGTTGTTTACGTTCCCATAGACTTCAGGAAAGAGTCTCTTCCCACCTCTCTCTAATTGGAGAGCATCTGTGACAGGTACTATTTGCAAAGTCCTAGCTAGAGTTAGTCAAGATTTCTCCATTGGGTGCAAGCAAAACAACACACAGAAATACGCTGGAGAGGGACAGCTGTAACCCGAGATTTTAAATGCTTTCTATTTACTGAAACACTTCCCACGTTCTCACAGATTTGCTTAGAAAAATATTTGAACTGGGACCAGCAGTTGGCATAATGGCTATGTCGCTGGACTCCCATGTAGTCAACCACGGTTTGCGTCCCGGAGCCGGTGGCTTAAAACTCATGCCGGGCGCATGTGTGTGTGTGCCCAAGATTCCGAAAGGAGAATGGAGGAGAAGGGATTGCAGTGTGGCCATCCGCCCTGGGGGGTGATTTCTTGCTTTCTGTCTCTCTGGTGAGCGCACGCGCCCTAGAGCGAAAACCTCTCAAAAAAAAAATTGAACTCATAAAATACACTATTAAAATATTTGCATGTTTAGTATAATGAGGGCCCATGTAAATTGTCGCGGAAATTGAGAAACTACTGCGGTACAAACTGCACAAAGACAGGCTGAGTCCTGAGGCCAGTCCTGGCTCAGCCCCTTAGCAGCCGGGCAGCTCCAGGTGTCGCTGACTCTCTGAGCTCAGGACCCCTCCACAAAGTGGAGCTAATCATACATTCCTGCAGGGATTTGGATTATAAGGCCTTCAGGATCCCATACATAGGAAGCAGTTCTCTTTCTTCCCAGCCCTTTCCTACCCCTCGTCCCGACATGTACTGATGTCACGGAATTGCCCAGACCCTGTAGGCCTGAAGACACTATCAGTCAGAGAGCAGCTGGGCTCTGCAGTCGAGGCCCAGGGCTAAACCAGCTGAGACCTTAGCTACCTCCAGCCCACCGCACAGAGCTCAGAGCTCCGCTAAGAGCACTGCCAACGGCCGCGGCAGGCATGGGTGCGAGGTTGTGCGTGTGGGTCTCTGCATGAACTGTTTTCTCTGTACAGCGTCTGAGGTTTTCTCCTTTGCCTGCTAGCGCTCTTCAGTGGTTGCTCCAGCCACCAGCCTGCAGCTCTTTATTTTGTGAAGAATGCTGTGGAACGCGCTCTCCTCAGCAGCTGGCGCAGTTCTCCTCCCTGAGAAGAGCCTTCCTTTTCCATCAGCACAAAGCAAACAAGCGCAAGATGCCAGAGGTTCTTGCCACCATTTCACCGCGTACCCCTCAAAGTGGTGGCCTACTTTGCAAATATTTTTCTTGCACCAGAAGCAGAGGGAGGTTTGCTGAGAAGCTGTTCTTAATTTCTCACTTGTTGAAAACTTACTCAAAACAGAAGGAAGCACAGCAATTGTGCTAATTCCATTTGATTACTGAGCAGAAGCTACCAGAGTCCTCAGATTAAGTGAGAAGCATTCCTAGGGGACAAAGCATTTAACACTATTTTTAATTTAACATCACTCTATCACCCCACATTCTCTGTATCCGCATTCCCAGAGGGGATCCAAAGAGCCAGATAGCAACTTTTCGGTTGATTACAGGGATTCAGCGGCCTTGGGAAAGGTCTGAAAGACACCTGTGAATCCAACCAGTTTGTTAACCCTGGGATTCCTAGTTAAGATGCCTGTCCCAAGATAACATTTTTTCTTTTAATGGAGAAAAGTGTGCACGTATACATGAGACAGAAACAGAGACAGAAAACCAGAAAGACACACACAGAGACAGAGAGAGAAAGCAGCCTTGACAGGTTCTCCTCACGCTACAATTCCCTTTCCCCAGCCCTTCAGGCCCTTAGGGTCTTGGGTGCCCACGCACATCTTGGGGATCCAAACTCTTGGTCAGGATGTGGCTTCCAGCCTTGCAGGGCACTGAGTTACCACTGCACCGCAGTGGCAGGGTCTCAAGATAATCTTGCTTTGCAGGTAAAAAGAAACAAAAACAACCCCACATCCCCTCCCTGTCAAAGAAAACAAACAAACAAACAAAAAACAGAAAAAAGAACAGGGGAAAAAAAAATAAAAAAGAAGAGTAGAGGAGCATTCATTTTGTTCCTGTCAGGAGCAGCTGGCTGAAGAGTCTGGTTCGTGGACACCAGACACCATATGACCATACCTAAAGAATTTATTTGGAACCAAACCGTTGGCAACTCTTCTAATTTGCATTCAGAGGAAACGTGCCCCATTTTCCACAACAGGCAGCCTCGCCAACACCACCAGAGGGGAGGAAGCTCTCGTCTCAGTGTCTGCAGGTTTATCCCTAAATGCTACGGAAACAGCAGCTGCCAGGGCAAGGGGAACGCAGAGCAGAGTCTTAAGACGCAGGCTTGAGCAAGTTGGATATCACAATCATGACCTAAAAAGGCAAAGACCAGATATTCTGATGCTGCGGATGCAGCCTGCACACAGTGGCAGGATGTGTTGCCACTGAGCCCTTTTACTGAAGTAAGCCTTGGAGTTACACACCAACCATCCCATCAGGCCAGCTACAGCCTCTGGCCGGTGCGTGATAATGAACACCTGCCACTGCACACTGCCTTGTGGCTTTTTGAAAGGTCCGTGGGGGCCTTTGAGGGCGGTTT
>NW_006204759.1:816378-824507 GCF_000334495.1 Tupaia belangeri chinensis | reverse complement strand
AAATGACCCCCTGCCACTGCACACTGCCTTGTGGCTTGTAGAAGGTCCTGTGTGACCTTTGGAGTCCTGTTCATTATAACCCTCCTTCAGAGATACTGAAAACAGGCTTGGACGGTCAATGTCTCACCCCGTGTCAAAAGTGCAGAACCAGATCCGCAGAGCAGTCTTATGTGGACGTTTCCACTCTTGGGCTGCTTTTGTTTCCAATGGACACATTCCTCCTGCTCGCTGCTTTACCAACCCCTCCCATGCCTGGCTAGGTCGGTGAGAAAGAGAACAGGTAGGTAGATCGTCTCTTCACTGCCCTCCTCAGTGGGTGCTATGGGAAGTGTCTCTTTTCTCATTAGATTGCGCCCTGGCCGCCACATTACAGTGGGGAGCTGGTGAAAACAAAGAATGGAAACTAGGTAATGATCTCGAAGCCAAACTAATGGAAGTGCTGCAACAGATTTTCCACTGTTGAAAGAAACATCAGACTTCCCAAAAAGTTTTCATTACAAAACGCCCACCCAGTTATTAAGGAAACGGGATTAGCTTACTGCGTACAGGGGAGAGATCACGTGGCAGGGACGCGGGAAAGCAGGCTGCAATGGGAACAGTCAGGGCAGAGAAGGGAAAATCCACAGGGGAGACACTGAGAGTGCAAGCGGAGCTCCAAGTCAGCAGAACGCTTTGTACGCATTTAGAGAGGTTCCCGCCGCAGCTGGCCAGGCCAGGCCCCGGCTGTGACTGCCACTTTCTGATCTCCTGCTTGGCTTCCTTTGACTGACGGGCGTCTTCACCTGCATCTTCACCAGGGAGGAGGGCAGTGGCTGGGAGGCACACCCAAGGTTCACCGGCTTGCTAATTCTTTCCTATAGTCCGCTCTGTTTTCTGTCAGCAGTAGGGAAATACATTCTAGCAAATGACATCCAGTAATGCTTTAATTAACTGCAGTATTTTGTGCTCCAATAGGCACCAAGAAATCGCTTCCAGATGGAGAAAATGGAAGATATTTACACAAAAATGCAATCCCCTTAAGGAAATTTATATTGCCCCAAAGTACAGAACTTTGAGGGTCCGAGGGGCTATCTATTTTGATAAATACTAGAATGAAACTAGAGGTTTTTATTCCATATACGAAATGCAACAGCAGCATTCTACGCATGCAGCTTTTCATGGGTCTGTTCCCAAAGCTTTTGCTTAAAGGGCTGGTGTAGTTCTGATGATTTTATTTTTAGGAATCTGACTTGGAGTAGACAAGAAGTGTGAGCACTCGCGTTCACCTTCTAGCTGGTGAATTCGAGATTCCTCTTCCTAAGGACAGGAATTACATTTCCAGCTGTGCACTTCTGGCACGTCCCCTAGCATTCTGTAAACAGGGAACTAGGCGTCCTTGTCTAACGGCAATCCAGGACGGGCTGGTGTGACCACCTCTGCGTCAGGCAGAGGCCTGGGACCCATCACTCGCCCTGCCTGCCCTGTGGGTGTTGTACTGGACTCTCAGATCTGCAGCGAGAAGCCAACCTAGACATGAGAAAGCCGGCCTGCCTTCTGGGTGGTGGGCAGAGCCCTGGCTACTGGGTCTTTGTCCTGTGAGAAGGCAGAGTGTGACAATAGTCCGTGCTAATTTCAGCACTGACTTCAAAGGTCAACACACCCTGGCCATTGTGGCTCCTGTTTCAGTTACAGTCCAAACAGAATTTTCTCCAGCTGGCCACCTCTAAGCCAGCTATGAGGGAAGTCAGTCCATAATCAGAGCAACACTGAATTCTTCATAAATGATCAACACTTATTTTATCCCCAAAGTGACTTCTAAGTTTTTTGTGTTTTGATTCTTTTTATGTATTCTTTTCTTGAGAGAGACAGAGAGAACCCCCAACAGGGTCAGATGCCCTGGTCATGGGCACACAAATATGCAGCATACCCAGGGAGGGCCCTGGATGCAAACCGGAAACCTGCCCCTGAAGTGGGCCACCCTCACAGCGCACGGAGCTTTATTGCTACGCCAGCATCAAGCCCGTGTTTGGGTTCTTAAAGGGTCAAGAGAAGGCAGAATGACGGAATGGGCACAATACCCAAGTCCAGCTGAATCACGGAGCTGTGAGCGGCTGCCTTAGTGGACGGTCCCTTAGGTATGTTATTTTGAAGTGACGATTAGAAAGCAAGCTCCCGTCTGGGACTTTGTTAATGAAGAATCCTAGGCAGTATGGGAACAGCTGATTCCTTGCACTGTCCCTTCCATCAACGTGAGTTTAAAATGAAAGCTTCTGGCTATCAGCAAAGAATCTTTACTGTGTTCATATCTGTTCAATTGTACAGTAGTTACTTTTACTTAGAGAACTAGGAAATAAAAATGTATGAAAATGTGCTACGGGAACCTTCAATAAAGCACTTTTCTCTCTATTGCAATGGTTCTTAACAAGGAGTAACCATTATAATCACCCATGGAACTTTTAAACCGAAATACCAGGCCCTACTCAGAGTTACTCACTCGAAATCTCCAGGCATCGCTATTTTTTAAAAGGGCCCCAGGTGACTCTGCTACAGACCCCCAGCTGAGAAACACGCACCGTCTTTGCAGGAGGCACATGAGGTATTCAGTCCCCGTCAGTGAGACACTTCGCATAACTCTCCCCGACATCTGCCGGCTCCTTGGGGATTACTGACATTGTAATAAATCAAGAAAGCAGCTTCCCTGGCTGTGACCACCAACCGAGGAAAAGAGCAACTTGACGTCTCAATGCCAGATGAGATGGAGACATCCAGAAAATGACGCCTCACAAACCAACCAAAAGGAAAAGCGTGGCTCTGTAACACCGAGAGCGACAAGAACCAGGAGTGGGAGTGCACCGGCTCTCATGACGGATGGCTGACTTGGCTGTGCTGTCTGGAGATGGCCAGTCACGAGTGAGTGCGGCTGTGTAAATTTACCCCCGGCGGCGGTGGCGAGGTGGAAACCTGCCGAGCTTCCCAGATACTTGCCCCACCTCCAGTCCACCCTTCCCGCACTCGTCTTACATAGAATCTCTTCCTAATTGGGTCTGAAGGCCACACCTTTCTCTTCCACCCCTTTTTCATTCTCAGTGTTAGCGAGTCTGAGATGCTCCATACAGCAAAGTCATGCTGGCTAGCATGAGTAGGCTGGAAGATGATGGAGAAGTAGGGTCCAGGTTCAAAGCTGGGATTGATGGAGAGTCAGGGAGGAAGGCTGATAGAGAGGGCAGGGGAAGAGTGCAGGGGGGTTATGCTGGGAGAACATCACAGGGACGAATGATCAATGTTTCTGGTCAGATTTCTAAACCTTAAAAGCTTCCTACTATGTGGCTGTCAAAAGTTTTATGGGTTTTCAGAAAACTTCCTCTGTCCTGAAAACTCATGTTCAAGTGCTACTTGATACTCCAATTTTACCCTGAGGCCTGTTATGAACAATCTCTGTAGAAAAATCTCCCATCCGGCTAACAAACACAGTTCCCAAACAAAAGCTGACACCACCGGTGGCTACCCTGCAGCTGTGCACTCAGGCTTGGTTTCAAGTGAACCACGTGAATGAGGGCAACTACCTGATATGCTGCCCGTTCTCTGGATGTGGATGATGCGAGAAGACAGAAGCAGTTAATGGGGCAATTCTTTTCTGCAAAGCTCTGCTTCTGAAGGCCCACGGTGGGCAGGAAGGGCAGGCCAGGTGGGACTGTGTCCCAGCTGTGCCAGGTTCTGGGTCTGGTGATAAAGGTCAGTGATGCGTTCCTAAGATATCCGTGGAACCAGACTTTCTCACTTGCGTTATAAGGCAACAAGTCACTCTGACACTCCACATTACCTTTGTTGTTTCAGCTGACTCTAGAAAGTAGTTTGATTTTGAAAATCAATGGCTAGGAAGGAGATTAGAGGGGATAGGCCTTCTGGGCTTTCCCATAGCTTACCAGAGGAGAAAGACTAGGAAATGTTTTTCAAGAGAACTTCCTGGTTTCCCTGTACAGAAGGCAATCCTCTCCCTAGAAGTCAGGAATAGAGTGAGAATGAAAAAATGATGAAAATAATCTCACATAACTCAGGGAATGTGCCAAGCAGGACCCACTATCTAAGGCAGGTCTGGGCCTGCTCCATATGCAGGCCAGGGCCCACAGAAGACAGGACCTTAGCTTCCACGTCCTGGCATGCACAAGCCGGTTGGGTGAGAGATGCAGAGGGCACCTCTCCTTTGGAGACCACTGAGAAATGGAGAGAACAGAGGGGTAATTCAGCTGAATCGTGAGAAGTACCAGAAGTAAGATACGCGGCAGGAAACAGATTTGCATGGAAGCGTGCACATGCTTCCTCCATGTCTCTGTAAAGAAAGGCTAGTTTCCTACAGCTGGAATCTGCCACTTCGTGCATTCAGCCCCAGAACCAAGCCCAGAGTGGGGAGGACAACCCTTAGCATCCTGGCTGCAGAGGAATCTCCAACAGCGGCAGAGGGAGGAGAGGACGAGAGTCAGGCTCCTCATCCGAGCTGCCTGGACAGGAGAGTGGGAGGGAACAGGGCCTCGGGCAGAGGGTGTGACTGCTGAGGTGAGCGACAAGTCAGTGACAATTCCGCCCATCAGGGCAGCTCAGGAACTGCACCTGCAGCACAGGGACCATACGCCCACTGCTGCCTCCGCTTTGGGAAACCGAGATCATCTCAAAAGCCCTGTTGTAGCCCAGCTTACTCAGCGTCTCAGATTAGTCCAGGATTTAAGACAGGGCATGGAGAGACAATTAACAACCCAAACGTCCCAGGAAGTTTCAATAACTGGTGACTGAAGCACAACGGGGAGCATAGGAGAGGCTGGGGGGTTTTTAGGGAACTGGGTGCTGAGGGTCCCCAGCCATGTGTCCCCTGGATGCTCCTACAGTCTCTTTTTAATGAGTTTCTCGAGTTTGCGGATGCGAGATGATTCCTGCTCTGGAGTCGGAGCCATCAGGGACAGCGAGCTGGAGCCTTCTGCCCCGGATGGCGGGGTGGGGAGCCTCTGGCGGAAGAGTTCCAACATGCTGCTCTGTTCACTTCTCTTCAGCCCCTGAGGTTGAAAGAGAAAGGAAAACTGTCATGGAGCCTGCCCCAGGATGGCCAGAGTGAAAAGGGCAACATCTGACAACTGTTAACGGGGTGCTGCAAACAGGCTGAGGATTAACACTTTCTTCAGGAGAATTACCAGCCCCTGGTAATAGCCTGGGAGAAAAGCAGAGGAAGAAGAAAAAGGTAAGAGAAGGGAAAGAAAGGGTTGGGAGAGAAAGGATGGGTACAAATGGCAGGGAAGGACAATGTTCTGCTCTTCATCCTGCTCCCCCCACCCCACCTTTCACTAAGCAATGGGTCTCAATCGGGCATGGAAGGCTCATTGGGATCCCCAGGTTCACAGGCCCAGGATCGTCCTCCCTGAAAGGCTCCCTCGAGTTGGTCTGCAGTGAGGGGCCAGGCACACTCTTGTGAAAGCCCCTCAGGAGACTTTACCCCCTTCCCACCTCTAGTTAAGAACCACTAATGGTAAGCAGGATGAGCAGGTATAGCTAAAATAAGACACCGAGCTAACCTTCATGTCCAGGATCTTCTGGAAGGTCTCTGTGTTGCAGTCTGTGAGGAGTTTGATGTAGTTGTCAACAAACACCACCAATGGCTCATGGGGGGCCATAACTACCTGCCAGGGTAGGGAGACAGAAGCAGGTCCTCAAGGGGAACTCACAGTTGGAGGGCAAGGGCCGCCTCTCTTCACTTGCCGGCTGACCCACCAAACAGACACACCACAGGACTCCCTGTCATGGCAGCAACCCCTGACTCACTGGATGGCCCATTTCATCTTTACGTTCAACTAGAGCGAGGTTTCCTAAACATGCATCATGAATGCTGCCCTGGGTTGCTCTTCAAAGCATAGATTCCTGCCCTTTCTCTGGAGGTTCTAATTCAGTAGGCCTAGGTGGAGTCCCAGGTGACTTTTTATATATCAGGGCCATTTGGACAGCCTTCGCCCTCCCCCAGCAGGCTCCCTTTCTTCTCAACAAGGACAGGTGGAAATCAGATGCGAGGCTCAAGGCTCCAGACGTTCTGAACATCGCCACCCAAAGTACAGTATTTTGTTAAATGGGGCTTTAAAAAAACCCATTTGCTGATTAGATTCAGTTACTACAACATCTGTTCAGAGCTCACTTTCAGCTGCAGAGCGGAGAAAGCCAAAAAGGCTTATGTGAAAGGAAGTGACTGAGAGCTAGGCCTGAAATCCTGCTGCGAGGCAAAGGGATCCCTGACCTATACACTGATTCAGAGTGACAACTCCACCGAACATCCAATCTTGGCCAAACCTTTTTACAAGAGAATCTCATGACAACAAAGAATTCATTTGTCAGAAAGAATTACTGATCCCCAAGTCACTGTCCACTGACTGCCAACAGCATCTGATGAAAATTCAGTCCAGCCAAAGAATGTGTAGG
Source organism: Tupaia belangeri chinensis (assembly GCF_000334495.1). Lineage (NCBI taxonomy): Eukaryota > Metazoa > Chordata > Mammalia > Scandentia > Tupaiidae > Tupaia > Tupaia belangeri. The sequence continues at coordinate 818,081 of NW_006204759.1, read as the reverse complement.
ATAGGCTTTGGAAACCAGAACTCCTTGGAACAAGTGATCAACTGAACAAGCAGAAGCCCTGAGAAAGGCCAGAGCCATCACCTTGAGGATCATCTCCGCCCGGGTCATGCCTTTCACAACAATCTTCGTGTAACTGGCCGGGGCTTTCCTCACCACCTGTGAGCCGATGGAAGGGAGATCGAGCAGGACCATCTTCAGGGAGTGGGTGTCCAGCAGGAGCTGTGGGTTGAAGCACAGCATTACTGGTCACCTCACAGAGACATAGCCCCTGGCAGACCTACGCTCAGTGCAGAGAATTGGAAAACAAACAGAAATCTGAAGAAAGAAATGATCTATAATTCTCACTACCCAGGAAAAACAAGATGCGACAATCAAATGTGGTATAACTCCTGCCAGTCTCTGTGTGTGAATGAAAAACTAAATCAAGCATACTGTATGTATAATGCGGTTTAATAGCTCGTTTCCCCACTTCATATATAAAGTTTTTATATTCTATTTTCCCATCTAGACAATCTTTTTTAAAAAAATCATGATTTGGGGCCAGCAGGTAAAGTATGGTGATTAAGGCGCTGGATCCCACATGGATAACTTCATGGTTCAGGACTAGAACATGGTTCTAGTCCTGAACCTGGTACTTGAAAAACACGCCAGGTATATGTGCGTGTGTGCTCAAATCTTGAGAGAATAGAGAAGAGAGTATGGACTGGCTTTCCCTTTCTTTCTGTCTCTCAATGGCAAGTGCATGTGCTCTATAGTAAAAATCTAAAAAAGAAAAAATATCATGATTATAGTGGCTGCGCAGTACCCTATGGTGTGTACATGTGTTTGACTTCAAGATAGGAAACCATTCTAGGTGATCATTCTCTGAGATGTATTAGTATAAATAACAAATGCTATGGTAATCACCCTTGTACATACATTCTAGGTATCTTGATAGCATTTCCTTAGGAGAGAATCTCTGGGGCAGATCAAAGTACAAGGGCATTTTTAAGGTTTTGATGTATCTCTTGAACTCCTTTCCAAAAGGAATGTACCTATTTACACATCTGCCAGCAGTGTAGACTATACCTTCACTGGCACCTTTCTTATCAGAAAATCTTGTTTACTCATTAGCCCCCGCAAAAAAAAAAAAAAAAAAAACAACAACAAAAAAACCCAAGGAAACTCATTATTGATATAATCTGAATTTCTCTGGATGCTAGTGAAGATACAGAAGATTTAATCAAATTTAGACATTGTATCTTCATTTTTTTTGGGGGGGGGAGAGATTTTTGCTATAGTGCATGAGCACTCGCCAGAAAGACAGACAGACAGAGAGAGAGAGAGAGAGAGAGAGAGAGAGAGAGAGAGAGAAGGAGCAAGAAATCACCCCCCGGGGGGATGGCCATGCCGCAATCCCTTGATCCCTTCTCCTCCATTCTCTTCTTGGGATCTTAGGCACGCACGCACACGTGCCCGGTGTAAGTTTAAGTCATTGGGTCCAGGACTCGAATTGTGGTCGACTCCATGGGAGTCCAGCAACATAGCCATTACACCAACTGCTGGTCCCCATTGTATCTTCTTTTTAATAAACTTTTTCATTTTTAGAATTATATTTTAAATTTATTTTTATTTTATTATTACTTTTAATATGACCAGGGAAAGTCAGAGAGAGAGAGAGAGAGAGAGTGAGAAAGTAAGCTGCCAGGCCCAAGGCTCAAACC
>NW_006204759.1:805886-815940 GCF_000334495.1 Tupaia belangeri chinensis | reverse complement strand
GGGTCTGGGACGCGAACCGCAGTCAACTACGTGGGAGTCCAGCGACATAGCCATTACGCTAACTGCTGGTCCCTCCACCGTCTTTAATCACCACATCACCTGCCAGCTTCTAGACATTGTATCTTATCAACAATCCACCATTTTCTCTTTGTACGTTTTGTTTCTCCTGGTGTCAGTTATCTGGAAGGACACCCACTGTCCTGACTGCATGGATGGCGCGGAATGATGCTAGGATGGTTTCACAACATTTAGTCTTTGCAAGCCCTGCCTTACTGTAGGTGTTTACTGTTTCCATTTCACAGATGAGAGAATCAAAGTTCCAGAGGTTTAACAACTTGGTAAATTTATCTCATGTGATGGACAGGATTAGATGACAGGTGATAGGAAGCTGTACATGGTGACTTCAAAACATTCATGGAGGTGGGAACCAGCAGTTAGCGTAATGGCTATGTCGCTGGACTCCCACGTAGTCGACCACGGTTCGTGTCCCGGACCCGGTGGCATAAAACTCATGCCGGGCGCGTGTGCGTGCGTGCCCAAGATCCCGAGAGGAGAATGGAGGAGAAGGGATTGCGGCATGACCATCCCTCCTGGGGGGTGATTTCTCGCTTTCTGTCTCTATGTCTCTCTCTGTCTGTCTGGCGAGAGCACGCGCCCTACAGTGAAAATCTCTCCAAAAAAAAAAAAAAAATTCATGGAGGGACCAGCAGTTAGCATAATGGCTATGTCACTGAACTCCCATGTAGCTGACAGCGGTCCAAGTCCTGGACCCAGTGGCTGACACTCACACCGGGTGCATGTGCGTGCATGCCTAAGATCCTGAGAGGAGAATGGAGGAGAAGGGATTGTAGCATGGCCATCCTCCCTGGGGGGTGATTTTTTGCTTTCTATCTCCTGTCTCTCTTTGTCTTTCTGGTGAGCGCATGCCCCCTATAGCAAAAACCTCTCCAAAAAAAAAAAAAATTCATGGAAAAATGGAATTAAAATATGAGTTTATTCCCATGTAAAAAAATTGAGATCCATGAATAATTTTTTCAGGATGCACATTTTCTGTGAGCTTTCTGAAGTCCCCTCGTTTTTCCATTTCTTGCAGCTCAGTTAAATGCTGTGGCTTGATGAGTGGCTTAAAGCCCACACTGCCTCCTTCTGACTCCCTCTGCTACTGTTCTTGGCAACCAGATGGCATAGAAAATGCTGGAACCAGAAGAGTATACTCTGGCATGTTCAGATGACTGGAAGAGATGATGGGACTGATATGGCTACCAATCGGACAAAGGCAACAGGGGGGTGACAGCTCCCACTGCCGCCAATAAGCTCTAATGGTCATTGATCTTATGTTCAGGTTGAGGTTTGCTACTTCTGCCCCGGCCTACTCCTCTTGGAAAACTTTCATACTTCTATCAAGTAGGAAAGGGTACTGCCTCCTCCAATCTCTCCTGCACTTTGCTGGCAGGAAAATTAATGACCAAAGGTAAACTAATGAGAGATACTATAACTTAATTGTTATCGTGATTATAATTTTGATAATGGTATAAAAATTGGGAAAACAGCAGTGTTTTATTGAGAATAACTTATATGGAAATATTACTCTCAAAAAGTGGTAAGGAAGGCTACACTAAGGACAGAGTAATTTCATGTAGTGATGTGGCTAATCAAAGGCCCTAATTCAGGCCAGCAGGTGGCATGGTTAAGGTGCTGGACTACCATATGGCTGACCATGGTTGAGTTCCTGACCTAGCAGCTTGCTCTCCCCACTCCTCGTGAGCGCACATGCCCTATTGCAAAAAAATTAAATAAATAAATCTAAAGGGGAAAAACAAAAGAAAGCCCTAATTCTGTAGGCCATTCAACTGGAAGTCAGCAAAATGCCAAGGCATTTTGAGCTTTTATCGATTTCCAGAAATGAAAATTCTAACTATCCTCAGTTGTGCTTTTTGAAAGGCCAAGGGTTCACAGAGAAGGGCATCTAAGCATAAAGGCGAGAGGGTGGCAGAGACTGTCAAGGCCCACAAGAAGAGCCAGCACTTCCCAGCACCCCATTAGAAATTATGATGCTCTTCCTCAGAGGGAACCTAGCAGTTGCCTCTAAAAAATAAGTATATGCCACCTGCTGGGGCCAGTAGGTGGCATGGTGGTTAAAGGTGCTGGACTCCTATGTGGTTCCAGACCTGGCGGCTTGTTTTCTCACTTCCCCTCTCTCTCCTCTCTCTCTCTCTGTCAAATAAAAATAAGTAAATAATTAATTAATTAAAAAAAGAGTAAGTATGCTCAAGTCCAGGTGGCTACATTTCTAGTTATAAAAACAAAAACCCGATAACATCAACCCTCCCCATCCCGTCAATGCTCTACCTCCTTATCCCTTCTCCACGGATATTTTGATCAATGGGACTGGAGAGAAATGTTCACATATTGAAATGCTCACACTGTAAGCTAAACAATGTGATTGAATGTATATACAAAAATAAATTAATTAAAAAAAAAACTAAAAAAAAAAAAACCCTAAAACTTTTAGAAGAAAATACAGAAATTTTTACTGCTTATGGGTGGAGAAGAATGTCAAACACATTCTCAAGCCGCAGCTGGCCATGTGGGATCCGCTGTGCTGCCTTTGCATAGCATTTAGCCACCGTGCTACAGGACCAATCTGAGTTTTATTTTTCTGTATTCAAAAGATTGATAATCAAGTGTTGGCATTGATATGGCACTGAGATTCACACTCATGATGAGAGTATGAATTAGTACAGCCCTCTGGGGAAAATTTAGCTTTCTTTTCTCCTTCTTTCTTTTCTTCCTTCATTCTTCCCTTCCTTCCTTTCAAGTTTTTTGCCATAGGGTACATGTTCTTGCCAGAGAGACATAGAGAGAGGGAGAGTGAGAAAGTGGGGATAGCCATGTTACAATCCCATCTCCTCCATTCTCCTGGGATTCTGGGCATGCATGAACACATGGCTGGTGAGATTTTCAAGTCACTGAATCCAGGACTCAAACCATGGTCAGCAAGCCATGTGGGAGTCCATTGCCTTAATGATGATACCACCTGTTGGCCCCTTGTAATGCTTTCTTTTTTTTAAAAAAAAAAATTTACTTAATTTTATTCAATATTATTATTATTATTATTTTAATTTGAGCAGAGAGATAGAAAGAGAGGAGAAGAGTGAGAAAGCCAGGAATCAAACTATTGTCAGCCATGTGGAAGTACAGTGCCTCAACCACCATGCCGCCTGCTGGCCCCCAGTAATGTTCTCTTTTTTCTTTAAAAAAGAATTATTTATTTATTTAATTCCATTTGTTATTATTATTTTTAAGTTTGACCAGACAGAGACAGAGAGAGAGTGAAAGGAAAAGTGAGAAAGCAAGCTGCCAGGTCCAGGACTTGAACTGTGGTTGGCTATGTGGGAATTCAGCGCCTTTAACCACCAGGCCACCTGCGGGCCCCCTAGTAATGCTTTCTTAATTGAAGGTGCACATAACTCATAACAAAGTATATACACCTATATTCTTTAGAGAAATTCTTGCCCAGGTAAAAAAATGTTCCCTGAATCCACTGTTGTAAAAGACTAGAACCAACCTCAAAGCCCGTCAACAGCAGAATGAATAAACAGATGGTGGCATATTCATGCCATGGAATATGATACTGAAGCTTAAGTAAATGAAGGCAAATGCCATATATCAACATGGATAAATCTCAAAACACATTAAGTTAGGCAAAAAAAGCAAGTGGGGAAATGGTATGTATAGTACCATTTATATAAAGTATAATATATGCAAAACAAAATCACATATCATTTGTGAATATATATACATATAACATATCAAAACACATATGGGAATGATAAAAATCAAAATCAGAATAGTGTTTACCTCTAGGCACAGTGGGAGGGAAGTGGCAGGGTGGGGGCCGCAAGGGGCTTCAGCATTAACTGATTTACTTTACATAAAAAAAGATCTAAAGTGAATGCATGTTACAGATTTTACTGAGCTGAGTGGTGAGCTGGCTTCCTTTACAGTTTTCTATATGTTCATTCACTGAAAAGATCTTTTATCTCTCTTTCTTTTTTTTAAAGTATGCCATTTGAGGCCTGGCAAGGATTCAGCTTTGTCTTCCATGTAGCAAATTCTAACAGCCTTATCAAAATTGAAGCCGTATCTCAGCATTTACTTGTTGGTAGAGGGCTGGATACAAGGTACTGCAGTAACATGCTGTTCAAGAAAAGATGGATCCCAGGGACCGGCAGTTAGCGTAATGGCTATGTCGTTAAACTCCCATTTAGTCAACAGCGGTTTGAGTCACGGACCCGGTGGCTTAAACTCATGCTGGACGCATGTGCATGCCCAAGATCCCAAGAGGAGAATGGAGGAGAAGGGATTGCGGTGTGGCCATTCTCCCTGGGGGGTGATTTCTCGCTTTCTGTCTGCCTTTCTGGCAAGTGCACACGCCCTATAGCAAAAACCTCCCCAGGGAAAAAAAAAAAAAAAAAGAAGATGGATCCCACATACAACCATGGTTGGAATCCCTGGTCTGGTAAGCAGGAAACAAGCTAGGCACGTATGCAAGTGCTCAGGAGCTGACGGATTGGAGGACTGGAGGAAGGGAATCATGGCATGACTGGACCCTGGAGCAGATGCCCCTCTCTCTCTCTCCTGCTTCCTCACTTGCTCTCCTGTGTGTATGCATATACTATATCATGAATAAAGAAAAAAAAAAACCAGATTGGTCATGTAGCTCAGTGGCTAAATGCTTTGCAAAGGCAACAGAGCGGATCCCACATGGCCAACTGCAGCTTGAAAATCACGCCGTGTGTATGCGCGTGCAGGCTCAAAATCCTGATGGAACGAGGAAATGGAGGAGAAAGGGCCAAGTCCCATTGGGGAGGGTACCTTCTCTGGTGAGTGCACACAGCCTCTGACAATTAAAAATATTTTAAAAAGAAAATAATGTGTTTGTTGATAGAAAAAAAGTAATATTTAAAAACATGAGAGTAGTCCTACTTTCTCTGTATTTTCTTCTTCTTTTTTTTTTTTTTTTGAGAGATTTTCACTGTAGGGCGCGTGCGCTCGCCAGACAGACAGAGAGAGACATAGAGACAGAAAGCGAGAAATCACCCCCCAGGGGGGATGGTCACGCCGCAATCCCCTCTCCTCCATTCTCCTCTCAGGATCTTGGGCACGCACGCACACGCGCCCGGCGTGAGTTTTTTAAGCCACTGGGTCCGGGACACGAACCGTGGTTGACTATGTGGGAATCCAGCGACATAGCCATTACGCTAACTGCTGGTTCCCCTGTATTTTCTACTTCTGAGAGATAGATTATATGCATATATAATTACATAGTCTTAAGTGACAGAAGAGTTTTGAATGAACCAGACATAATCCTCTTGTGTCTCTCATATCTAGGGAGATAGGACACTTTCATCCTCTGGCCAGTCAGAGTAAAAAATCTGTCTTTACTAGACAGCTGAAGAGATGAAAACTCAGGTTTTAGAAACATAAAGCTATGTAGTCAAAAAAGGCAGGAACTAGTCTGACAGATTTAGCAGCTGTCTGCAGGAAGTGATAACAAAAGGTCCAATTTATCATGAAAATCTGGTGGTTTCCATCTTTTTATTTTCTTAAGACAAGGCCTTGCTATGTCACAATACTTTTGCTTCAGCCTCCAAGTAGCTGAGACTAGAGGCGGATGCCACTGTATCCAGCCTTTTAGGATGGGCTGGAAATTGGAACCCCGGCCACCCAGATGGCCCCAGCCTGCTGAAGAGTAGCATCAACCAGTGCAGGCTGGGCTCTCATCTTTCAAAATAGCTAATAGTTCTTTTTATTTTTAAATAATTATTTTTTTAACTTTATTTATTTTAATTTGATTTATTTATTTTAATTTGACCAGAGAAGGATGGAGCAAGAGTGCGAAAGAGAGGTAAAGTGAGAAAGCAAGTCACCAGGTCTGGGACTCAAATCTGGGACTCAAACTGCGCGGTTGGTCATGTGGGAGTTCAGCACCCTCAATCACTATGCCACCTGCCGGCCCCCCAAAAATAGCTAATAGTTTTTCTTCTTAGGTGTGGGACACTGGGCAAGAAGTGGCCATTGCCAAATTCATTTGTACCTCAGAGATAATTTCAGGGTGGTGCGGGCTGGCTGATGTTGATGGTCCGCTGGGGAGTAAGGCTAGCCAATATATCCTGCTTCTGAAAGTTCATCGCCCTGCAATGGAAACCTTTGAAGGGGTCCTTTACTTCTTTTTTTGGAGAGGTTTTCGCTATAGGGCGTGTGCGCTGGCCAGACAGACGGAGAGGGCCAGAGAGACAGAAAGCGAGAAATCACCCCCCAGAGGGGATGGCCACGCTGCAATCCCTTCTCCGCCACTCTCCTCTTGGGATCTTGGGCACGCATGCACACGTGCCCGGCGTGAGTTTTAAGCCACCGGGCCCGGGACGCGAACCGCGGTTGACTACGTGGGAGTCCAGCGACATAGCCATTATGCTAACTGCTGGTTCCCAGGGGTCCTTTACTTCTTAAGAACCTTCAACAATTCTTGGGGCTACTGTAATGCTGAAAATCTTAAATAGGGAAGGTAATAGCATATTCCTACAAGGCAAGGAACCATACAAGGGGACTTCAAAAAGCTCACAGAAAAATAAAATTAAAGTATGAGTTTATTCTGGTGCAAATATTTTTGAAACCCAAAGTTTTTTCATAATACACTTTCCATGAACCTTTTTTGGATGCTCTTGTATATGTACTGCAAAGTTCTTCAATAATGTGGCATGGAAAAGATAGTTCAAGGTACCAAGAATTGGGGCCAGAAGGTGGCACAGCAGCATAATGAAAATGTCCGGAGGAAGAAAATGAGTAAAACAGTACATTAGTACTGTGAAGGCACTGGACTCCCACAGGGCTGATTGTGGTTTGAGGTTGGGATCCAGCAACTTGGAAATCACGCCAGCACTTGTGCCTGAGTACCCAAAATCCCGAGAGAAGAATGGAGGAGGGGCTGCAACATGACCATCCTCCCAGGGGGGTGATTTCTCTCCGTCTCTGTCTCTCTCTGGTGAGCACATGTGCCCTACAGCAAAAGCTTTAAAAGAAAATGAGGTATAATTCATATTCATAAAATTCACATTTTAAAAAAAGAATTATTTAACTTTACTTACTTATTTTTAATTTGGCCAGAGAGGGACAAAGTGAAAGAGAGAGGGAGAGAAAGTGAGAAAGCAAGTCACCAGGTCTGGGACTGGAACCGTGGTGGGCCATGTGGGAGGAATCCAGAGCCCTTAGCCACTGTGCCACCTGCTGGCCCCTAAAATTCACTCTTTTGAAGCACACAAGTCACCGATATTGTAAGCATATTTGCAAGGTAATGCAACAATCATCGTTGTATTCCAGATCATTTCATCACTCAACCAAGAAATTTTGTTCCCATTAACTGTAACTCCCCATATCCTCCCTTGCCAACCAGCAATGTACTGTTTTATGGATATACTTATTGTGGACATTTTCATATAAATGGAATCATACAACATGTGGCCTTCTGGATCTGGCTTTTGCTTAGCGTGTTTTCAAGGCTGCTCAACAGCTGTAGCATGAATGAATACTTTATTTCTTTCAGTGGCCGAATAATGTCCAATTGTAGGATTATTTCATCTTTTGTTTATTCATTCATCAGTTGATGGACATATGAGTTGTTTCTATTTTATCGCTACTGAATAATGGTGCTATAGACTTTTGTGTACAAGTTTTTCTACGAAAATATCTTTTCAGTTCTTTTGAAAATGGACCTAGGGGACCAGCAGTTAGTGTAATGGCTATGTCACTGGACTTCCATGTAGTCGACCATGGTTTGAGTCCCGGACTCGGTGGCTTAAAACTCACGGTGGGCGCGTGTGCGTGCGTGCCCAAGATCCTGAGAGGAGAATGGAGGAGAAGGGATTGCATGCAGCATGGCTTTCTGTCTCTATGTCTCTCTCTGTCTGTCTGGCGAGCGCACACGCCCTATAGCAAAAAAAAAAAAAAAAAAACCCTACAAAAAAAAAAAAAAAAAAAAAAGAAAGAAAGAAAGAAAATGGACCTAGAAGTGGAACTGTCAGGTCACATGGTAACTCTACGTGTAACTATTTGAGAAACTGCCAAACTGCTTTCTAAAGCAGCTATACCATTTTCCATTCTCACCAGCAATGCATGAGGATTCCAATTTCACCAAAACCATGCTGGAATCAATTTTTACATATGACGTGTGATAAGAGCCAAGATGATTTTTTTCCCAACATGAATATTTGATTACCTGACACTATTTACTGAAAAGACCATCTCTTCCTGCGGTGCTGTGAATGTGTACCCCCGAAGTTCATGTACTAAAATCTGGTGAACCACTGTAAGGGTAAGAGAGTGGGCAACTTAATCCTATTACGGCATTGAAAGGTGGGGCCTTTGGAAGGTGATTAGGAGTAAGGTAAGTAGGGGTTTATAAGGACAGGAAAGGAGACAGACATATACTCTTGCTCTGCTCAAGCGCTAGCCATGTGATGCCCTCAGGGCTCTGCAGGGAGCCTCTGCCAGCAGGAAGGTTCTCACAAGAGGTAGCCCTGGACCTCGGATCTCCAAAATGTGAGCTGAATAACCTTTATTCCTCTAAGTCCCTCAGACTCATGTATTTTTGTTATTAGCAAACACCAGACTGAAACACTGCTCTTAGTTGAACATGAGGAAATTGAACCCAGATCGGGGAAGCAAGTGTTCACTGAACTGCTTCCCCTGAACACAGGGACCATTAACAGCAGAGTGGGGGACTGGACTCCGGGTCTCCTTCTCCCTAAACCACACTGTGCTACTTCGCTACGGTAAGCGTGGGTGAATGGATTCCATTTCTACTGTGCTCAGTCACAGTTACAGCAGTAAGACTAATTAATGACTGAAAATCCCACAAGGTTCTCTGACAATCACAAACTAGCAAGATGCATTACAAATACTGGTATGGTGCAGTTCCATATGCCCTTGCAATAACTCACGAGGACTCTGGAGCCCAGAGATAAATAAATCACTTTATATAGTAATCAGGAAGAGAATAAAGATCAGGAAAACGTCTCCTTTCCCATTCTAGCACAAATAGCATAACCTAAATTTAAGATCCAGCACCTTTGTGGCAAAGCAGACACAGCTGAGACTGGGCTAAATCTTAGCTTTGAATTTCACAGCTTTTGTTAAAGCTTGGATTCCAGCCACTCCATGACTTGAGGCAGAATCTGTTTTAGTCTATGGACATCTCTGTTAACTTCTCTTTTTTTTTGGAGAGGTTTGTGCTACAGAGCGCGTGCGCTCACCAGACAGACAGAGATGGAGACGGAAAGCGAGAAATCACCCCCCAGGGGGGATGGCCACGCTGCAATCCCCTCTCCTCCATTCTCCTCTTGGGATCCTGGGCACGCACGCACATGGTGCCCGGCATGAGTTTTAAACCACTGGGTCCAGGATGCGAACCGCGGTCAACTATGTGGGAGTCCAGCGACATAGCCATTACGCTAACTGCTGGTCCCTTAACTTCTTGATTTCTATGTTTCTGTTTTGCGTAAGCCTCTAGCCACATGACAGCTGGGTCAAGGCTCAGAATCTCAGGGCAAGCATGGACCTGAACTATACATGGAGATCTTCAAGGGCCACATGACCCTGTAGTTCCCACCCCCACTCTTCTCTAGGCTGGGTCTGTAGAGAGGCACATTCCCCTCCTGCCCACCTGTATTTGCCTGGGGTCTAGTAAAGTAAAATTCCAGTTCCAGTAGATGTTTTTCATATCCACACCTCAAAACAGAAGTAAACACTGGGCAAAATATTTATCCAAACATACTGGCTTTGAGTTTGAGCTGATTATCCTAATATTCCTTTTTTTAGTATTATTTAATTTTATTATTATTATTATTATTTAATTTTGACCAGAGAAAGACACAGAAAGGGAGAGAAGAAATGTGAGAAAGCAAGCCACCAGGCCTGGGACTTAAACCACAGTCAGCCACGTGGGAGTCCAGCACCCTTAATCTCCATGCCACCTGTCAGCCCCTATAATATATAT